>NC_091012.1:131871490-132174521 GCF_041146395.1 Eulemur rufifrons
GTGACTAGATCTGAGATATCCCTTGATATCATCACAGGACTGAGACCCAGAACTTTCAAAGAATTCCTGGTCCTGTACCATCAGCCCAGAGGCTGAAGTACTAAAAACCTACTGGAAAGCAGTAGCAGCAGGACAGATAGAGAACTCTCTCTCAAAGTCTCAAAATGATCTTGCAAACTAAAATTCCAAGGAAAGTGAATAAATTGTGGGTTGACAATTGACAAAATCACCAGCCAAAAACACAACTTCACTCAAGATGAAATTAAAATAATTTGTAAAACTTTTTAAAAGACCGGTCAAAAGTATGCCTAAGATGATAGGTTCAACAACTAAGTTTTCATAAAAAGAACAAGAAATTATAAAACAAAGTAGACTTAAAAAACAAGGGTGGGTAGATATGAAAGGAAACAAAACAAAACAGAATGAAAAATGTAGCTACTGGAGTTAAAGTATCAGATAAAATAAACTGAAATATAGATGCATTTGAGTAGAACTTTCATGAATTGGAAAACAGTCTTGAAAAATTCGTCTAGAATATAGCACATGGATACTGATACCAAATATGAAAGAACAGTTACAATTAAGATAGGTCAAGAAATATACAGGCATAATGTGAATTCCATGGGGAAAAAAAGAGGGGGAAGTTGAAGAGGCAATACTTAAGAAAATATGGATGAAAATTTTTCATAATTAACAAGAGATGTAAGTCTTCAGACCAAATGCACTTTGAGACTGAGAAGGATACATAAAATTATATCTACCTTTAGACATATTGCAGCAAAAAGGAAGAGCAGCAAGGATAAAGAGAAAATATCTTGAAAGCTACTAAATAAAAAAGACAGATATGAAGGAACAATTAGAAAAAGAACAGACTTCTCATTAACTATAGTTGCAAGGTAACAAAGGAGTAACATATTCAAGTTAGAGATTTATATGCATATAGATTCTTATTCAAGAGTCAGGGAAAATAAAAATATTTCCAGATTTACAAAGGCTATATTTATGACTCACCAACTCTTGTTGAAAGAAATATTAAGCTATGTACGCTATCAAGAAGAGAAGTGAACACAGAGGGA
The DNA here is from genome assembly GCF_041146395.1 of Eulemur rufifrons. Lineage (NCBI taxonomy): Eukaryota > Metazoa > Chordata > Mammalia > Primates > Lemuridae > Eulemur > Eulemur rufifrons. Next base: position 131,872,567 of record NC_091012.1, read on the forward strand.
ATGCTTAAGATGTGTGAAATAACAATGTACAAATAAATTGATAAAGCATGCCAGTAAGTTTAATTAATGACTAAAAACCGAATTATTTTGTATAAACAAGAGTTTAAGTTTCAAATCAACAATAAAATGATGAGGGCTGTTCAATGCATATAGCATGCTAAAATCTTTGTCTTTGGAAGGAGGATAAGTAAAATTGAATAACTTTGTATGGCTGAGAAAATTTTATACATAAATATGTTTTTAAAAGCTGATGGGTAACCTTCAAAGGTACAAATACAAAAAGATAAGTCCAAACACAAAATAATAAAAATAAATATACATTAGTTAAATTTACCTAGCAAAAGACATAAACTATCAGATTAGATTAAAACAAAAACCAAATCTGCTACCTCAAATTATAAGAGAAACTCCTAAAACAAAACCTTACCTAAAGAGTTAAAATAAAAGTCTGGAAGAAAGTATATCTGATCAATATTAATCAAATTAAAACTGGGGTAATAATAGATAAAATGGAATTTAATTAGAAATTGTCAATAGAAATACAGAGACAGATTATATGAACAAAAGTAAAAATCCACCAGAAATAATAGAAATGAAAAAAAGGAACTCGTTAATCTTATAAAAGCTCTGTTAAAAATTTACAACCAACATTACATCTATTAGTTTTTATTATTGTATAGTGTGGTACATAAAAATTGTGTATAAAACATACATACAAATTAAACATATATAAAACACGTACAAATTAAAGAATATATTTTTAGAAGAGAACTTAACATCATTCTTAAAAAGAATCCTGCTATTTATCAATGTCATACAACCTGCATATATAGTCATTTGACTCGTGCTGTAGAGAGGTATTTGCATACAGATAAGGTGTTTGATTTTCACAAAAACCTAAAGGGTAGCTCAAAATTAGTTTAAGGAAACATGGGCTGAACTTTTTCACTTTGCAAATCTCAACATCATCCTCTTTTCATATGATTTTCTACTGGTAAATAGATTTTTCCAATTATTTTTAAAATGAATTATTGTCTAGTTGACAGGTAAATTATTATTTGTTTACAGCAACACCAAAGACATTTTTGGAATGAAAGACATCACATATAAAATTAATAAGTGAGTGGCTTAATGGGAGATTTTTGCAACATCAAAAACCAGAGTCAAGGGATTAACATGTACAATATACAAGGAAATCATGCAAATTAACAAGAAAAAGAAAGGGGAAATAGAAAAATGGGCAATTTATGTGAAAAGGTAAGTCACAGAAAGATTCTAAATGGGCACAAAAGAATAAAAAAATGCTCTACCTTAGAGGATGAAAGTAAAAGAGTAATACATCTTATTCTCATTTTATTGTCAAAAAAGTAAGCAGTCAGAAAATACCAAGTGTTTGCGAAGAGGTGAGGAAATAGAAACACCCATGCACTGCTGGCAGGAGTTTACACCGGTGCAGCTATTGTGGACAAAAGTATTGGTATTCTAAGAGAAATTAGGAATATTTTCAATGAACTAGCAATCCCACTCCTCTATATAGAATGTAGGTACAGCCTCATGCAGACTCATGATGGTATATGAATAAACTTATTCATTGGAGCATTGCTTAGAAAAACAAGGATTTGGAGGCAACATAGCTATCCATCAATAGGAGAATGAATAAATTTTAAAATGCATACTATTCAGGATTTAGAAGCCATTGCACTGTGGAAAGATCTTAAAAATATATTCTCAAGTTAAAAGAAAAAGAAGCAGATGAGCTCTATAAGACAATATAATTGTATAAATTTAAATACATACATTTCATAGTTTGCAAAGATGCATATGTGGCAAGGGAGATATAACCAGCACATTCAAATGGGTTTTTGGTTGGAGTAGAGATGGAGCCATGAGGCTGCTGATTGGTAATGAGAAAAAATAAAATAAAACAAGAGAATGACCATATACCACTCCATGGTAATAGTATTCCCTGGTCTGGGGAATGAAAGAACTTAAATTCTATATCTGGAATTAAAAGAAAACGGATTGATTTTTCTTGTCAGCCTTCATTCTTATCGAACTCTTTTATTAATGTCTTTAATTATTCATTACAATGTCTTAATTTTTAAGAAAATTCATGTTAATTGGGCTCAGCTTTAATGTTGTCCCCTCTTTCCATATATAACTTACTTTTCCTGTCTCATTAAATGGCCTTGCACTTTCATAATGTGTTTTAAAATATTTAAATTCTGAGAAATTAGTAGTTCTGTGCTAAAGAACTCTCTTTGTGTTGTCACTAACCTTCTTAAGATAAATTCTACTAGCACAGGCTACTCAGGGAATGATAGAGTTTTAACTTAGAACCCATTATAAGCACATTATATTGATGACACAGAGTTCACATTGTGTGTATGCATTAAATGAGTCTGTAAATGCTGCTAATAGAGCTGCAAGACATTTAAGTTTGAAGATATTGTTTGACTGATCTAGTTTATCCATCACTTCAGAGAAGGAAGCTGAGGTTCAGAGAGGGTAAGCAACCTGCCTGATGACACAAAGCTGTAGTTGTAGAGCCAGGACTGGAGCCATCCAGCGCCCTTTATGCCTATCCTCCTTGAACAGGCAGAGGTGCATTTCCCATAAAGCCACTGAAGCTTAAGCTTCAGGGCCTCTTGCTTGCAGAGGCCTCTCCCCTATCCCTAGCAGTACATGAGTAATATCGTGACATGGTCATAGGTTTTTGTAAAATCTGCAAAAGTAAGATATTTTAAACAGAATCAGTTAAGAGTACTCTTTCCATTCTGACTTTCTCTCCATCACACTTCCCCCTCATGTTAGGGAGCATTGGAGCGGCCAAGGATAGTGCATATTTGTAGTTTCATATTATTTTTCTTAAAGAAGCCCCTACAAAGCTTGAATCCACCCTCCCTTCATTTATGTTAATACTACCTGTCACTGATTGAGTGTTCTATGACCATTCATGAGCCTTGCTCTTAGTCCAGGAATTTGAACATACCAACAACTTACTTCAACACTGTGCTTTGCCCTCTCCCATCTGCCTCTCCCTCAGAGATTGCCACTATATTAATTTTTTGTTTATTGTTCCTTTGCCTTTTTGTTTTGTTTTGAAACATACATACATATTATATGCTTTAACATAAATATATGTTCTGGCTTGCACTGAACTTTGTGCAGGGATATTGTACTTTACTTGGTCTTCGCTTAACATATTGTGAGCATCTATGGTTCAATCATTTTCACTGCTGTTTAATATTCTATTGTGTGAATGTATCATAATTAGTTTGCCCATTCTCCTGTCAGTGGGCATTTGGGTTGTTTCAAATTTTTTACTATTTTGAACAGGGCCGCTATAAACATTTTTGTATATATATTTGGATAACCATGTGCAAGAGTTTTCTTTGGGTATATACTTAGGAGTAGAATTGCTGGTTCATAGAGTTTGAAAATGTTCAACTTTATGATATAATGTTATCTTTTCCAAATTATGTGGACTAATATAAAGGTATGAGAGATGCATTAATAAGAGACTCATTGTTCCACCTTCTTTTCAACACTTAATATTGTCAGGCTCCCTACTTTTCCCAATCGTAAGGGTATAGAATGGTATCTTCTTGCAGTCTGACTTTCCATTTCTTAATTACTAGTTAAGCTATGCATCTCTTCATGTCATTTGCACTTCTTACAATAATCTTGTAAGTTAGGGATTGTTATCACAATGTGATAGATTCAGAAAACGTGACACAGAGAGGTTAAGTAACATATCCAATGTCATTCAGCTAGTAAGTGATGGATCAAAGATTCAAACTCAGTGTAATCAAAATACTCAATACTTACCAATTTTGTTATATTAACTACCCTATTTCATTCCTACAAATTGTGTGGAATAAGAATCTTGGAGAAGTTGCTGCTCCAGATCTTGCAAGATTGAGAGCTCAGTCATGGGGAAGGCTTTCTTTCCACAAATTTGAATTAGTAGCCATCAATCCATCAAGGCTAATGTCCGTGCTCTTTGAGTATTTGAATTTATCAAAAAAAGTCTTTGCAGCCGGGCATGGTGGCTCATGCCTGTAATCCTAGCACTCTGGGAGGCCGAAGCGGGAGGATCTCTCAAGGTCAGGAGTTCGAGACCAGCCTGAGCAAGAGCGAGACCCGTCTCTACTAAAAATAGAAAGAAATGATCTGGCCAACTAAAAAAATATATATAGAAAAAATTAGCCAGGCATGGTGGCGCATCCCTGTAGTCCCAGCTACTCGTGAGGCTGAGGCAGTAGGATTGCTTGAGCCCAGGAGTTTGAGGTTGCTGTGAGCTAGGCTGACACCACGGCACTCACTCTAGCCCGGGCCACAGAGCAAGACTCTGTCTAAAAAAAAAAAAAAGTCTTTGCAGAAGTGAAATGACCTAATCTATGTACTCCTCTGGGTTTCTGAAGTGGGTACATTATTCTGTTTGCTTGGTGATGAATTCTTGGACTAATGCTTAAATCATTCCATAAATACAGAGTGAAGCTGAGGGACCAGGAGACATAGAAATGAGAAAAAGTTGGCTTTTAAGTGTCATTGTCTGAATCATTACTCTGGCAGGAAAGAGGAAAAGATGTCACATTGTATTACAAAGATGCCCAGAATACGCAATTAAGCTAATTACTACAGTTATTATTATTTTCTTTAAATTAGGACCTCCTCTGCCCTGGACTCCAATGTCCTCCCTCCAACCCAAGGAGTGACTTGACTGGGGAGGGTGGTGTTGTATCAGCAGTCCTGTCTGTTTCTTCCCTGGGCTGCTGCCAAGGAGCCAGAGTCCACTCACTCTGTGAGACACCTTGAAAGGGAGCTGTCATGGGACAGGCAATCCTCATCTATCTCTTTGCCTCAGGACATAGGAATAGAGCAAACGAATGCTACAAATGCCCACCCTGGGCATTGATGTTTGAATGAGGGGAAAAGACAACAACTGCAACCTTGTAATTTTGGATGTAAAAAATGTCATAGCTTTAAGATGCCTTGCATCTCCTCAGTCCAGGTAGCTTTCAACAACCAGGCAAGGCATAAAGAATGGGTTCCTTTAAGAGAGGTTTGAAAATAAAGATACCTGCACCTTTACCTTGTTATCTCTGGAAAGGGGTGCTCACAGGTATTTGGACAACTTGGCTCTGGGCAGCTGGAAAGACAGGAAAGAAAGCTTATTTCATTTAAAAAAATAACAGCTTTAATATAATTCGCATGCCATAATATTTACCTTTTAGAAGTATATGTATGGTTTCTAGGATATTCCCAGAATTGTGTAACCATCATCACTATCTAATTTTAGATAGATTTAGAACATCCTAATCACCTCAAAAGAAACCCTGTACCCATTAGAAGTCACTTGTATATTCTAGATACAAGTCCTTTATCAGATATATAATTTGAAAATATTTTTCCCATTCTGTGGGTTGTCTTTTCACTTTCTTGATATTATCTTTGAAGTACAAAAGATTTTCATTTTGATAAAGTCCAATTTATATACTTTTTCTTTTGTCACTTATACTTTTGGTGTCATATCTAAGAAACCATTGTCTAATCCAAGGTCATGAAGGTTTACTTCTATGTTTTCTTGTAAGAGTTCTATAGTTTCATCTCTTATATTTAGGTCTATGATCCATTTTTAGTTAATTTTTGTATATGATGTGAGTTAGGGTTCCAAATTCAGTCTTTTTTTTTTTTTTGAGACAGAGTCTCACTTTGTTGCCCAGGCTAGAGTGAGTGCCGTGGCGTCAGCCTAGCTCACAGCAACCTCAAACTCCTGAGCTCAAGGGATCCTCCTGTCTCAGCCTCCCGAGTAGTTGGGACTACAGGCATGCACCACCATGCCTGGCTAATTTTTTCTATATATATTTTTAGTTGTCCATATAATTTCTTTCTATTTTTAGTAGAGATGGGGTCTCGCTCTTGCTCAGGCTGGTCTCGAACTCCTGAGCTCAAACGATCCGCCCACCTCGGCCTCCCAGAGTGCTAGGATTACAGGTGTGAGCCACCACGCCCGGACCAAATTCAGTCTTTTGCATGTGGATAGCTAATTGACCTGGCACCATTTGCTGAAAAGACTACTCTTTTCCCAATTTAATTTTTTTGGCATTCTTGTTGAAAATGGATTGACCACAAATACAATGGTTAATTTGTAGACTCTCAATTCTGTTTCACTGATCTATGTGTCTATACATATGTGAGTATCACACTATCTTGATTACTGTAACTTTGTAGTAAGTCTTGAAGTCAAGAAGTCAGTCCTTCTCCAGCTTTGTTCTTCTTCAGATTGTTTTTGTCTATTGTGGGTCCCTTGTACTTTTGAATGAATTTTAGAATTACTTTGCTGATTTCTTCAAAAAAGGCAATTGGGATTTTGATAGGGATTGCATTGAATCTGTAGATCAGTTTTGGGAGTTTTGTCATCCTAACAATATCAAGCCTTCCAATCCATGAACATGATCTGTCTTTCCATTTATTTAGGTCTTCTTTAACTTCTTTCAATTATGTTTTATAGTTTTCAGTGTAAAAGTCTTATATTTCTTTTGTTAAATTTATTCCAAAGTATTTTATTCTTTTTGATACTATTGTAAATTGTGTTTTTTTGTAATTTCACTTTTGGATTGTTTATTGCTAGTGTGTAGAAGTGGTCTACAGCCATACCACCCTGAATGTGCCCAACCTTGTGCGATCTCAGAAGGTAAGCAGGGTCAGGCCTGGTTAGCACTTGGATGGGAGAAATACAGTTGGTTTTTGCATATTGATCTTGTATCCTGCAACCTTACTAAACTCATTTATTAGTTATAATAATTTTTTGTGGATTCCTTGCAATTTTCTATATACAAGATTATATCATCTGCTAATAGAGATAGTTTTACGTTTTCGTTTCTGATCTGGATATATTTCTTTTCCTTGCTTAACTGCTTTGACTAGGACCTCCAGTACAAGGTTGACTAGAAGTGGCAAGAACAGACATCCTTGTATTGTTTCTGATCTTAGGCAGAAATTTTCATTGGTAAGTATAATTTTACTGTCAGTCATTTTAAAATGCCTTTGATTAGTTTGAGAAAATTCTCTTCCTTTCCTAGTTTGTTGAGTATGTTTATTATGAAAGAGTGTTAGATTTTGTCAAATGGAGATGACCATGCGTTTTTTGTCCTTCATTCTGTTAATATAATGTCTTAAATTGATTTTCACATATTAAACCAAGCTTGCATTCCTGGAATAGATTAGATTTTGTCATGGTATATAACCCTTTTTATATGTTGCTGGATTTAGTTTGCTAGGATTTTATTGGGATTTTTGCATCTATATTTACTTGACATATTGTTCTGCAATTTTCTTTTTCTTTTCTTGTGATGTCTTTGTCTGGTTTTAGTATTAGGACTTTTTAGAATGCGTTGTGAAGTGTTTCTTCTTCTAGTTTTTGGAAGAATTTGTGAAGAATTGGCATTACTTTTTCAAGTGTTTGGTAGTATTCACCAGTAAAGACATCCAAGCTTCATTGTAGTAACTTTTTATGCTTACTATTTCTACCTCTTTACTTGTTATAGGTCTACTAAGATTTTAAATTGCTCTGGAGTCATTTTTGATAGTTTGTGTCTTTTTAGAATTTGTCCATTTTATCTAGGCTATCTAATATGTTGGCATATAATTGTTCATAGAATTTCCTTATAATTTTTTTTATTTCTGTAATGTTGGTGATGATGTCACCTCTTTCATTCCTGATTTTAGTTATTTGAGTGTTCTCCTTTTTTCTCTTGGTCAGTATTGCTAAAGGTTTTTCAGTTTTATTGATCTTTTCAAGTAACTCACTTTTGGTTTTATCAATTTTCTTTATTGTTTTTCTGTTCTCTGTTTCATCTGTTTCTGCTCTACTATTTATTATTTCCTTCCTTCTGCTCACTTTGGGTTTAGTTTGCTCTTCTCTTGCCACTTTTAAGATGGAAGATTAGGTTATTAATTTGAGATCTTCTTTCCTGATACAACATTTACAACTATAAATTTCTGAGTACTGGTTTAGCTGTATCTCATAAGTTTTGGTATGTTATATTTTCATTCTCATTCATCTCAAAATATTTTCTAATTTCCATTATGATTTTTTCCTTAACCTATTGGTTATTTAGGACAGTGTTGTTTAATTTCCACATACTTGTGAATTTTCTAAATTTCTGTCTGTTGCTGATTGCAAATTTCTTTCCATTGTGGTTGAAGAATATACTTTGCATAATTTATATTTTTTAAAATTTATTGAGATATGTTTTTGTGGTTCAATATATGGTCTGTCCTAGAGAACATTCAATGTGTACCTAATGTATGTTAGGTCTAGTTAGTTTATAGTATGTTCAAGATTTTTATGTAAAAGTTAATTTTCAAAGGTCCTTATGCCACCTTATCACACCATTCTGGAAGTGATTTTACACTACAGCTAACTTAACAGAAAGTAGCTTTAGTATGATGTCCTTAAATAAAGAATAAGGATTTTCTTTATGTTGACAACATAGGCAATAATAAAATAACTTACTTAGCTCGCACTTGTCAGTTCAGTAAGTGCCTAGTGAAGATATAACCTCATCTTTGGTTACTTCTGTGAAATGGTGTGTTTTTATTGGACAACCTCTCAAACTATACTTATTAAAGAAGTCAAATCGTTTTCCTGGCAGTATCTAATGCCAAAGACTATGATTGAATCTTTAAGAAAACTATGAAGATCAAAAAGCAATAGAAATATGTAAGAGACTGGATTTGTGATTTTGCCACCCAGGGGATATTTGGCGATATCTGGAGACATTTTTGGTTGTCAGAACTGGAGAGCACTATAGGCATTTAGTCGGTAGAGGCCAGGGATGCTGCTAAACATTCTACAATCCACAGGACAACCCTCTTTAGCAAAGAATGATCCAAATGTCAATCATGCCAAGACTGAGAAACTTTGCTCATAGATTAAATATAATCAAGAAATCAAAATGGAATAAATATTTAAATTTTATTACCATAAACATAATCCATATATTAAGTGTTTTGATTTTGTTTTGTTGAGGAAAGGAACTCAGAGGCACAAGATAGAAATACATTTCTTAAGATAACAGATGAACAAACCTGAAATCCAGGATATAGTATCAAAATTTACATAAGAGATTAGCATAAAACAAATAAAATTAATAGAAATAGGCTTTTGATAGGAAGTAATTAATTATTTTGCATAGAGATTAATCATGGAGAGGTGGTAATTCCCTAAGGACTGGTAAGAATTAGAAAATTAAGGAGATACCTTTTGTCTGCAAACTGGTAAATACCTAGAATACCTTTATTAAGCAAATTCTGTTTTAGGTTTCACAGACTTTGTAAATGTAAAGGTATTTAGGTTTCTTCTTTGTCTAATAGGTGGCTCCTATTTTCCAGAATCCATTAGTATATATGTTTCATGAGAACAAGGATTTTTGTTTGGTTTTGCTTTGCTTTGAGTGTTTTGGTTTCTAATATTTCCCCATCATCTAGAACAAGAGTCAACAAACTTTTTCTATAAATGACTATATAGTAAATATTTTCACCTTTGTGGAATATATGGTTCATGTTGCAACTAGTCAACCCTGCTTTTGTAGTAGGAAAACAGCCATAGACAATACATAAATGAATGGGCATGACTGTTCCAATAAAACTTTATTACAAAAACAGGCAGTGTGATGTATCTGGCTTGCAGGTCATAGTTTGCCAATCCCTAATCTAGAATCCATCTGGTACTTACAAAATACTCTATAAATATTTGTTGGATGAATATTCACTAGGAAATTAGCACTTCAGAGCAAGCTTTATAATAATTACAAATCCATCTTGGACATTGTCTTTGGTGATGAATCAGAAAATCAGAGTACAAAGTGTTACTAACCCTTACAGAAAATAGCAGCTGGATCAAAATAAGAATATAGGTGGAGTTTTGCTGGTAGTAAGTGGATAGCATCCATGATCTAAGTTCCAAGTTTCCTTCAACTTTTCTTTCTAACTCTACCATGTCACATTGCATCCCCCATGTTGGCTTTGGAATATAATTCATTAGCAAAAGAATTTATAAGTAACGGTGAGGATTCTGCTCAGAATGACATTACTAATGGCTTGTATTTCCTGAGGAAGCACAGGTTAAGCAGGGAAAGCTAAGCAGAGATGAAAAATGCCATTGATGTCACCATTTTCCAGAGGAAGACACTGATGCAAGTCAGATCATGGAACTCACCTGTAAGTGGTGGCATCATAATTTGAATACAGCTCTTTACCATTGCACTAAGTAAAATGTCCATGGTGACACTCTCTCATGATAAACCAAAAATGTTGAAATTAATATGTTTTACTAGATGATTCCACAACAGCCTGCCACTCACTGCAAGCATGTCTCAGGTCTGGGCAGGGCCTCAGAGTGAGAAGAATACTCACAGTGAGAAGTTATACTGTCAGAAAACTTTCTTGATCAAAGAAGAATTTACATATCGAAAAACTCAAGAATCAACACTTCAGACTTTTGTCATTGTCTTAGTCTGTTTAGTGTTGCTATAAAGAAATACCTGAGGCTGGGTAATTTATAAAGAAAAAAGGTTACTTGGTTCATTATTCTGCTGGCTGGAAGATTGGGTATCTGGTGAAAGCCTTAGACTACTTCTACTCAGGGCAGCAGGCAAAGGGGTGGGGGCTGGCATGTGCAGAGATCACATGGTGAGAGAGGAAGCAAGAGAGAGCAAGAGAGGAGGTGCCAGGCTCTTATTAACAAACAGTTCTTGTAGGAACTAACAGACTGAGAACTCACTCATTACTTCAAGGACAACACCAAGCCATCCAAAAGGGATCTGCCCCAATGACCCACATGCTTTTCATTAGCCAGCCCCCCTCCACCATTGGGCATCAAATTTCAACATGAGACTTGGAGGGGGCAAATATCAAACTATCTCAGTCATCTTTAGCAAGCATTTCTGTCAGGTCTATCTGTTTGAGTCACTGTATTGTAACACTCATCAAGGGAACAAAAGGAAAGTGATCAGTTGCATGTTAGCAATCTATAGCAAATAGTGGCAACAAAATTTGCTATGAACATCTCTCTTTTGGTAGTAGCTAATCTTTTTCTTTATGATTATTTTCTTCTTTTGGGAATAGGTAATACATGTATATATATGTGTGTGTGTGTGTATATATATATATATATATATAATATTTTAAAAGTGAAAATGTGAAAAGTTAGACTCCCTCATACCCTAGTCCCCCAGACCTGGTCCTCTCACAACCACATCATCATTGCTTTATAGGTTTTTCCAGACAGAGTTTCTTCTACATTGGCTTTTCTCAATGCTATCAGACTCAAATGCCATAGGCAAACAAATTTAATCCCTTCTTAACTATTTTGAAATGAAATTCACAGAAAATCTAACTTTTTTATCCAGATAAATAAAAATATAAATTCAATATATGGTCCTAACTATGGTACATAAGAGAAATAAAAATAATTTATAATAAAATGGTTTTTAAAATGTGTAAATGGGCATGAATGCACTAGAAGACACAATGAACTATCAGATTCTTGCACTTACATTTGAAGGATTTAAGAGAAATAAGACAGTATTCAACTGAATATTTTTATGCTTTTTCTTTATCTTTTACATTTTGCAATAAGGGGTAGATAACTATTTGCATTAATACATATACCTAGAATATATGCCATGTATATATATACTGTGAATGAGACACCTAGAAGTGAGGTGTGTACATTGGCCAACCAAGTACCAGGAACAATGATGTCATCAGTGACGGGATTTTCTGAGGTACTCAACAACTAAATATAGTAAAATAAAATCCAGTACAGTATTTTCTCATTTTAAATAGTAATTGCATTCCTATAAAAGTTAGTGAAAAAAATACTTTTTGTTCAGTTATAAAATAGAATTAGAGTCTAGGTGGACTTTAAAGGTCTTTCAGGATGTGGGACATTAGTATCCTTCAATTTGGAAAAACAAAATGTCCCAGAATCCAAACAATTTGGATAAAAAGAAATTGCCCCCAGGGTGCAGAACCGTCCCATTTGTCAACAGCTGTGCAATGAGCATACAGTTGCATACCTCTCTAACAGGATAGCACATGGAACTGTACCTCTTCAGAGGCTCTGGCTTAAATCCCAAGGCTGAAAATGCTGTGTGACAAAGGCCCATGCATTTTAGAAAGACTTGCAAAAAGGTGACAAAACTAGTTCAGCAGTCATCAACTCCAACAGCCCATAGGAGCCAGAGATGTATTAGAGGGATCCATCACAAAACTCATACTTTTTAAATTTGTTTTAAAATTTTTTTTTAGGCTAATCAAGTGAAACAGTGGGAGTGGAGAGGCAACAAAGGAAATCTGTAACTGGCTGTGATCAATTCGTTGTAAACAGCACTGCACTCAGACCAGCCCAGAAAACTTACAGAAGCAAAGATTTTTGTTTCATTTCCTCTCTCAAGCCCATAGGGGTGGGAAGGATGTGTTCTTCCTCAACCACATTCCAAGTGAGGAGGCTACAAAAGCAGCAGCATTTCCTGGAGGGGAGACTAACATCGTAACTCATTGGTCAGTTAGGTTTAAAAGGCAGAGTTGTGGACCCTGGAGCCACCACAGGAGCTGAGAGAGTTCTAGGGGAAGCTTGACATATGTCTCCTGGAATTGGGAGGCATCCAAATTAGTGTCCGCAGAGCAAAAAACCATCTAAGGAAAGTCAAAGGAGGGAGGGGACTAGCCCAGCCTGCAATTGCCAGAGAAGAAGAGGGAAGCTTTGGGAGTGGCTCGCTCTTTCATTCTGGGAGAAAGAGTTTTCCCATGGCCTGAATGGACTCTATGGAAAACAGGTGTGTTTGAGTTATCCTGATAGGACCTGCCCGATCTTTGCTATCTCAGTAAGGAATTCAGCAATGCATAACCCTGGACTATTATTTTAAACATGTACAGTGTATCTGCAGGGTAAATTCCTAAAACTAGAATTCCTAGATCAACCAGTATGTGAATTTTGACATAACTGCCAAATTATTCTCCTTAGGGGTATAATTAACTTATACTTGTAAGCGGTTCCTGTTTCACCACACCTTCACTGACAGAATGCGTTATCAAACCATGTTTATCTTTACCAATCTAATAGGTGGAAAATGTTATCCTGGGTAATTTAGTTTGTGTTTCATGTATTATAAATAAAAGTTAAGCATCTTTTCATACCTTTAAAAGACATCTGCTTCTGGGTTTTGTGTGTGTGTGTGTGAACATTCTGTGTATCTGTGATAGTTAGATCATTGTTCAGCCAGTACTCACTTCCTTACCCTTGCCAGTAGAAGAGAAGGATATTCCCCTGCCTCACTGATGTTGGTTTGCCCATGTAACTTGCTTTGGCCAATAAAATGTTAGCAGACATGACGTGAGCAAAAGCTTGAAAACACGCCCTTGTGGTTGCATTTTCCCCCTTGCCATTGCCATGAGAATAATATGTCTCAAGGAGCCTACTATTCACAGAAGATGGCTAACTGCACAGATTCGAGCTGTCCCAACCAACCCCCAGATCTTCAGCCTAAAACAGATATATCTCATTTCTTTTCACCACTTCAAGAGGTATCTCAGGCAATAAAAAGAGGACTCTGTGCACAAACTACTGCTTTGCAATACATAGCCAGAGCAATAAGAATATCAAAAGAAATGAGAGATGTGAATATGAAAAACAAAGAGACAATACTCGGTAACCACACGATCACCTACAAATGCCATGTCAGATCACCTGAAAAGATCAACGGCACAAAACCATATGGCTCCGCTCTTCCCTGTAGAAAGTGAATCAATTAATATTAGAACCGAAGTTCCGTCAGAGGCCAAGTCTGCCTGGTGAAGAGAAGGAACAGACCAGCTGGCTTTGTCTTTGACAGCCCACCGCCCGCCCTGGGACTCTGCCTTGAGCTGTAACTCCCTCCTCGCCCATCACTCGTGAGGCAAGGAACCATTGTCTGCGAGGTATGCTGTAGGGAACCTGCTCAAGAGATCGCAGGCATGTGGCATTTCCCAGGAAGCCTTGAATGAAAGAAAGAGGCAGGAAGCAAGCTGTGGAGCCCCATGCAGAAGGGCTTAGGGGACCAATATCCTAGAATGTAGGGGGTCCCACGAGACCAGCCGGTGGCTGCTGTCAGACTTAGACGGCCAGAGGCAGGGATGTGAGGCTGAGCAACCCCACAATTATCCTTCGGGGTTCTCATGAGCACGAGAGACTCGATGTAAAGAGGGCAACTTCAGGTGAGCAGACAAAGGACGGTGAGCCTCTGATATGTATCAAGGTGATGACCCTGGAGGAAGAATGAGGGAAGGACGCAGCCAGAACAGTGTGGTCCCATAGAGTCCTGCCCTGGCTGACAGCCCTTGGAGATGTGGAACAGTCATGGCTGCATTTGGCTCAGCCTAAACCCAAGTCTGTGGTGCCAAGAAAGCGAGGACCTTGATTTGAGGGAAACAGCCTCAGGTCCGCTGAGGTAGAGTCCCAGGACTAGTCAGGTATCAAGGTGAGCAATTTCAGGGAGGAATGAGAGAACCAACCACAGGAGAACGGAGGAAGCACCACAGAGCCCCAAGCTCCCGGTCCTATGACCTGGGAGGCCCCGGCAGAGTTGTCAGGTTGAGGTGCCCCTCATTTCTGCCTGGAGGGTCTCAAGGAGGGGAGTGCCTTGGTCTAGCGGGGTGGCCCCAGTTCTGTAGAAACTGGAGACCCAAGAACCAACAGGAGTCAAGGTGAGGGCTCCGAGTGAGATGAGGGAACCGCCAGCAGCAGAAGGGGCCACATACTCCCAGCGCTCTGTTCTTGTTCCTACGAAGGCAAGCAGAGCTCTCAGCTCAGGATCCCCTTCTTTCTGCCTGGAAGGTCTACAGAGGGGAGGGAGAGTGAGTCGGTTTAAAGGGAACAGCCACAGTTCTCGGGACAGAGGCTGGGGGGGGGTGCCTGGAGTTCAGGTCAGGACCCTGAGTACCAATAAGAGGATCACTTCCCAAAAGACAGGGCACCAGAGCCCCGCCCCTGCACCTCTACGCCCTCCAATCCCCGTCCCCTGCCCCCAATCCCCACCCTCTGCCCCCCCACATTGGCCGGAAGTGGCATACCCTGACTTCCGCCTTGGAGGTTTCTGGAAGGCCAGGAGCTTGGTGGAGGAGCTGGGTCGGAGCAGCATTCGAGCTCAGGCTGCTAGAATTCCAGGACTGATCCTGTGTCAAGGTAAGAACCCTGAATGTGGACTGAAGGGACGACATGGAGATAACCAAGGGGATCGTCCGGCACCCCGCGCTCCCTTCACACCCCCCCCATCCCCCCCCCCAAGGAGTCGGCGGAGTTGTGATGCTGACTTCTGCCCGGAGGGTTCCGGGTTCTGGGGACCGGAGGGCTTGCAATCAAAGTGTGGCTGCAGTTCTGCAGAGGGAGAGAGAGCGAGACCTAGGCCCTAATAGAAGTGAGGAACGCTGAATGCTAACAAGGGGACCTGTCCCCAGAAGAGGGGGCCACCGAGAGCCGGGCCCCTGCTGTTAGGACTGGGAGGCCCTGGGCAGGCGTAGTTAGTGGTGGCGCTCCTGCCTGCCTACACGTGCCGTGCCCTGACTCCCTCTGGCAGCTTGGACAAGTGAGGGCACTGGTCTGGGCCGGAGTGACTCAGGTCAGTGGCGTGAGGAGTCGGAAGTCCTACCCTGAGTCGAATTGAGAACTCTGGTGGAGAACAGTGGGGTCCCATAGAGTCCCACGTCTTCTGTCATGCCTTTTGGACCCTAGACAGCCTTGACGGGATGTGGCTTACCCTGAACTTCCAATTCTTTGTTTTTGTTTGTTTGTTTGTTTGTTTGTTTGTTTTCTGAGAGAGAGTCACACTCTGTTGGCTTGAGTCGAGTGCCGTGGCATCAGCTTAGCTCACAGCCACCGCAAACTCCTGGGCTGAAGCGATCCTCCTGCCTCAGCCTCCCCAGTAGCGGGAACTACAGGCGGAGGCCACCACGCCCGGCTCATTTTTCTATGTTTAGTAGAGACGGGGTCTCACTCCTACTCAGGCTGGTCTCCAGCTCCTCAGCTGAAGCGATCCTCCCGCCTCAGCCTCCCAGAGTGCTGGGATTACAGGCGTGAGCCACCGCTCCGGCCAACTTCCAGCTCTTCAGGTCCCGTTTCAGCAAGGACCGTGTTGTGAAGGACGTAGTCTCAGGTCAGTTGAGGATGGAGTCCCAGGACTGCTCAGGTATCAAGGTGAAGATCCTGAGTTAGGAAATGGAGACCACTCAGCCCCCAGTGGAGAGGGCTGCACCAAGCCTCACTCCAGGGAGGCCCAGGTCAGAGCTGACAGGCTCAGGTGACCCTGACTTCAGCCTGCAGCATTTCAATAGATAAGGGCTTTGGTTTCAGGGCTGTTTGCTCCAGGTCAGCAGAGAGAGGAGTCCCAGGCTCTGTTGGGAGTCAAAGTAAAAATCCTGCATGAGGAAAACAACCACTCCAGAACAGAGGAGGCTGCATAAAGTCTCACCTCTGCTGTTAGCCCTGGGAAGCCGTGGGCAGAGCCGAGGTGGCCTCTCATTTCCTGACAGGACAGTGTTGTCTCAGAGAATTGGATCCCTTGCACTAATGGGTGAAGCCCCATTCGTCAGAGGGAAGAGGCTTAGTTCCTAATGGGGATCAAGGTGAGAACACTGAATGAGAAGTGTGTGGTCCACATAGAGCCCACCCCTACTGTCACACCTGGGAGACCAGGGCACCTTGACATGACGAGTGGCACCCCTTTCGTCCCAGGGCATCTCAGGCAGATGACGAAGCAGCCTTAAGTCAGCTGGTGGAGGTTTTTAAGCTCTTGCCAGGAGTCACAGTTAAGATTCTGAGGACTGAGGGGATCCTCATTCACCCCATAACTGAACCGTGGTGCCAACACAGAATGTCTCCACCCTGCACCAATCCAGGGAGGCCATGAACAGGGATGGGTCGAGACGACTCATGCTTTTCCTTTTTTTTTTATTTGCGCATATTATGGGGTCAAAATTTATGTTTGTATACTGTCCTTCCTTCCCTCCCGAGTCAGAGCTTCAAGCGTGTCCATCTCCTAGACGGTGTGCATCACACTCATTATGTATCTGTACACCCACCCGTCCCTCCCCACATCTGCCCGACACCAGATTAATGGTATTCCTAAATGTGCTCTTAGGTGATGATCAGTGAAACCAATTTGATGGTGATACATGTGGTACTTATTTTTCCTTTCTTGGGATATTTCACTTGGTAGAATAATTTCAAGCTCTATCCAGGAAAATACAAGAGATGTTATATCACCGTTATTTCTTATAGCTGAGTAGTACTCCGTGGTGTACATATACCACATTTTATTGATCCAGGCATGTATTGATGGGCACTTGGGTTGTTTCCACATCTTTGCAATTGTGAATTGTGCTGTTACAAACATTTGCATGCAGATGTCTTTGTTATAGAATATCTTTTGTTCTTTTGGGTAGATGCCCAATAATGAGATTGCTGGATCAAATGGTAGGTCTACTTATATCTGTTTAAGGTATCTGCATATTGCTTTCCAAAGAGGTTGCAATAGTTTGCAGTCCCACCAGCAGTGTATGAGTGTTCCTGTCTCTCCACATCCATGCCAACATTTATTGCTTTGGGACCTTTTGATAAAAGCCATTCTCACTGGAGTTAAGTGATATCTTGCTGTGGTTTTGCTTTGCATTTCCCTGATGATTAGAGATGTTGAGCATTTTTTCCTATGTTTGTTGGACATTCTTCTGTCTTCTTTTGAAAATTTTCTATTCATGCCCTTTGCCCACTTTTTGATAGGGTTGTTTAATTTTTTCTTGCTTATTTTCCTGAGTTCTAAATAGATTCTAGTTATTGGTCCTTTATAGGATGTGTAGCATGTGAAAATTTTTTCCCATTTTGGAGGTTGTCTGTTTGCTCTCGTGACAATTTCTTTGGCTGTGAAGAAGCTTTTTAATTTAATCAGATCCCACTGATTTATTTTTGTTGTTGCTATGATTGCCTTTGGGGTCTTCTTCATAAATTCTTTGCCTAGGCCAATGTCTTTAAGAGTCTTTCCCACATTTTCTTCTAGAATTCTAATAGTTTCACACCTTAGGTTTAAGTCTGTTATCCACTGTGATTTGATTTTTGTGAGAGGTGAAAGCTGTGGGTCCTGTTTCAGTCTTCTACATGTGGCTATCCAGTTTTCCCAGCACCATTTATTGAATAAGGATTCTTTTCCCCAGAGTATGTTTTTGTCTGCTTTCTCAAAGATAGATGGCTATATGAGGATGGTTTTATATCTGGATTCTCAGTTCTATTCCACTGCTCTGTGTCCCTGTTCTTGTGCCAATACCAAGCTGTTTAATAACCACAGCCTTGTAGTATGGTTTGAAGTCTGGTAAATTAGTACCTCCCATTTTGTTCTTATTTTCTAAAATTGCTTTTACTAAGTGGAGTCTTCTCTGGTTCCAGATGAAGCGTAAAATCATTTTTTCTATATCTGTGAAAAATGATGTTGGTAATTTAATAGGGATTACATTGAATGTGTAGATCACTTTGGGTAGTATAGTCATTTTAACAATGTTGATTCTTTCGATCCACGAGCATGGTGTGGTTTTCCACCTGTTTATGTGCTCTGCAATTTCCTTCCTCAGTGTTTCTTAGTTCTCCCTGTAGAGGTCTTTTACCTCCTTAGTTAAATGTATTTCTAGGTACTTTATTTTCTTTGTTGCTATTGTGTAGGGTATTGAGTCTTTGATTTGGTTTTCAGTTTGACTTTCATTGGCATATATGAATGCCTCTGATTTGTGTGTATTGATTTTGTATCCTGAGACTCTACTGAATTCATTTATCAATTCCAGGAGTCTCTTGGTTGAATCCTTGGGGTTTTCTAGTTATAACATCATATCATCAGCAAAGAGTGAAAGTTTGATCTCTTCTGTCCCCATTTGGACACCTTGATTCTGCTCTCTTGCCTGATTGCTCTTGCAAGGACTTCCAGTACTATGTTGAATAGCAGAGGGGACAGTGGGAAACCTTGTCAGGTTCCAGTTCTAAGTGGGAATGCTTTCAATTTTTCCCCATTCAGTATGATGTTGGCTGTGGGTGTGTCATAAATGGCTTGTATCATTTTTTGGTAGGCCCCGTCTATGCCTATTTTGTTAAGCGTTCAGGGTGTTGAATTTTGTCAGATGCTTTTTCTGCATCTATTGAGAGGATCATATGGTCTTTGTTTTTGCTTCTATTAATGTGGTGAATTACATTTATAGATTTGTGTATGTTGAACCATCCCTGCATCTCTGGGATGAAGCCCACTTCGTCGTGATGGATTATTTTCTTGGTAAGCACCTGGATTCAATTTGCTGGGATTTTATTGAGAATTTTTGCATTGATGCAAAAATTTCCCATAAGGGAAATTGGTCTGTAGTTTTGTTTTTTTTGCTGCATCCTTTCCTGGTTTTGATATCAGAGTTATGTTGGCTTCATGAAATGTGTTGAGGAGAATTCCGTCCTTCTCGATGTTGTGGAATATCTTTTGTAGGATAGGCACCAGTTCTTTTTTGTAGGTGTGGTAAAATTCAGGTGTGAAACTATCTGGTCCGGGGCTTTTCTTTTAGGGGAGTTATTTTTATTGCTGTTTCGATCTCAGTTCTTGGTATTGGTCTGTTCCGGAATTCTATTTCTTCTTGTTTGGGCCTAGGGAGGCTGTGTGTTTCTAAAAATTTGTCCATGTCCTCCACATTTTCCAGTTTGTGTGCATAAAGGTTTTTGTAGAATTCATAGATGATATCTTGTATCTCTGTGGCATCAGTTGTAAGTTCTCATTTCATGTTCCTGATGGAGGTTATTAGAGATTTTTCTTTTCTGCTCTTAGTCTAGCCAAAGGCATGTCAATTTTGTTTATATTTTCAAAGAACCAACTTTTTGTTTCATTAGTCTCCCGTATGGTTTCCTGTTATCCATTTCATTTAGTTCTGATTTGATCTTACCGATTTCTGTCCTTCTGCTGGGTTTGGGGTGGGTCTTTTCTTCTTTCTCCAGCTCTTTGAGTCTATTCATTAGATTGTCTATTTGCAAATTTTCTGTCTTTTGGATATAGGCATTTATGGAAATAAATTTTCGTCTCAGGACTGCTTTAGCTGTTTCCCACAGATTTTGATAAGTTGTGTCTCCTTTGTCATTTAGTCCAAAGAATCTTTTGATTTCCGTCTTGATTTCCTCATTTATAAAGTAATCGTTCAGAAGAAGGTTGTTTAGCTTTCACGACTTTGGGTAGAAATGAGAATTTCTCTTAGGGTTGATTTCTACTTCTATTCCACTGTGATCTGAGAAGATGCATGGTATAATTTCTATTTTTTTAAATTTTTTAAGACATGCTTTGTGTCCTAGGAGATGGTCAATCTTAGAGAATGTCCCATGAGCTGATGAGAAGAACGTATATTCAGTGGATTTTGGATAGAATGTCCTGTAAATATCAGTCAGGCCCATCTGTTCTAGCGTTCTGTTTAAGTCTATTATTTCTTTGTTTATTTTCTGTTTGGAGGCTCTGTCCTGTGCTGTCAGTGGGGTGTTGAAGTCTCCGGCTATTAAAGTGTTGTTATCTATCATTTGGTTCAGATCAAGTAGGGTTTGCTTTATGAACCTGGGTGCACCTAAGTTGGGTGCATACATATTAAGTATAGTTATGTCTTCTTGTTGAACTGTACCCTTCACCATTATATAGTGACCATCTTTGTTTTTCATTACTTTCGTTGATTTAAAAACTAAGTTGTCTGAAATTAAAACCACCACGCCAGCCTTCTTTTGGCTACCGTTTGCTTGAAATATCAATTTCCACCCCTTTATTTTCAGTCTAAATGCGTCCTTGCAGATTAGATAAGTTTCCTGGAGACAGCAGATACTTGGCTTGTATTTTTTTTTTTTTATCCATTGGGCCAGCCTATGTCTCTTGAGTGGGGAGTTCAAGCCATTCACATTTATTGAGGGAACTGATAGGTGGGGCAGATTTCTGTTCATCCTGTTGGGTAGAACTTCATTGCTATGTTTTCTCTCTTGAGCCATTGTGGTATCTGGCCTTTGATCTTTAGCTTTTTAGTAGCTTTACATTCGTGAATGCTTCTTGTGCTGGTCCGTGTGCAACTCTGTTTTGAGTACTTCTTGCAGGGCTGGTCTTGTCTTGGTGAATTCCCTCAGTCTTTGTTTATCTGAGAATGTATTAATTTCTCCTTCGTATACAAAACTTAGCTTTGCTGGCTACAAGATTCTAGGCTGGGCATTATTCTGTTTCAGAAGAGTCAGAATGGGGCCCCAGTCTCTTCTTGCTGGTAAGGTTTCAGTTGAGAAATCTGGCATTATTCGCATGGGCATTCCTTTGTATGTTACTTGTTTCTTTCTCCTTACAGCTCAAAGAAGGGCCTCTTTAGTGGATATTTTGGTCAGTCTGATGACTGCATGACGTGGTGTCTTCCTATTTGCAGTGAATCTCCCAGGGGTCCTTTGGGTTTCTTGTACCTGTATGTCTAGATTTTTAGCAAGGCCTGGGAAATTTTCCTCAATTATATCTTCAAATAGCTTATCCAACCCTTGCGCATTATCTTCTTCACCCTCAGGAATGCCCATAACTTCTATTAGGCTTCTTCACATAATCCCACAATTCTTGCAGACTCTGGTTTTTACTCTTATTTCTTTGCTCTATCTCTGTGACTGACTTATTTAATTGGAAGGTGTTACCTTTGATCTCTGAGATTCTTTCTTCTGTTTGATCTACCTTGCTCTTGAGGCTTTCTACTGTGTTTTGTAGTTCCCTGAATAAATTTTTCATTTCCAGGAGTTCAGTTTGATTTTTCTTTAATATTTTGATTTTTTTTAGCGAATTTTTCTTCCAAGTCCTGGATTTTTTGTGTGGTCTCTTTGTGTCAGTTATCCATTTTTTCTTGCATATCGTTGAGTTTTCATACGATCCATGTTTGAAATTCTTCTTCTATCATTTTAGTGTTCTGAATTTGGTTTATGTCCATTGCTAGAGAGCTGGTGTTCCTCTTTGGGGGTGTGTTTTCCATTTGATTCTTCATACTTCCAGAGTTCTTTCACTGAGCCCTTCTCATCTGGATTAATGGTTGCTTCCCACCTTTCAGCTTGTGTTTGGAAAGTAACACTCCTTGTGCAGGCTCTGTTCCAGTGGATGCTGTAGGAGCAAGGCAGTTCACTGCCACTGCTGCCTAACAGCCTAGGTGTGTTGCTTCCTTTGTCACTAGGGGGAGCCACTTATGTGTTGTTCAGAGTTCTTCTACCACAGTTGGGGGGCTGCTCCTGGTGGGAGGGGTTACTTGGGGAGCCTGTTTTGGCTTCTTGCCAGGGCTTTTTTCCCCCCTGCCACTGGTCCCACTGTTGGTAGCCAACCAGTCTAACCCCAGAGTTTTGATCTGATCCGTTGACCTAAAACCGGTCTGACAAGTAAAGTCACTGGGCTGACGACTTTTGATCTGCAGCCAAGATTCACACTGGTTGCAGAGAGAAAGTGGCTTTTTCTTGTCTCTCCCTATTTCCAGAGGTGGCACCTACAACTTTCTGCATGAAAGATGCTGGCTAGGGGGTGGGAGTGGTGCCACTGTTTGCCCAGTGCCCCAGTGGCTACAAATTTCTTGGACGATGGTCTCCCCTGCCCCAGTGCCTGCAAGATCCAGGCGCTAGTCTCTCATGACTGGGGGAGCACTCAGAGTTCACCCATCAAAACGGAACCATTGACCATAGGTCGTGTAAGGGCAGAGCTCATCACGAGAGTCCCTGGGCTGGGGGAAGGGAGCTACCCAACACCATATCACACCTCAGCGGCTAGGCTGTGGACCCCCAAAATGGTGACTGCCCACCTACAGAGCACCAGAAATGGGGGCTGATTGTTCAGGGGTTGGCAGGTGCTGGGTCAGGGGGCTGAGTCATCAGGATGCCCCCTTGTCTCTTTTATGTCACTCTCCCACAATCTCACACCTGTTCAGCAGGAGCTCTCGCTCTTTCTGATCCACCCTGAATGGGCCTATTAGCCCATGGCGGTTTCCAAGTTAGAGTCCCCTGTTTAGTTTTCACCTCTGTCCATCTGGACCTGCTGAGTCGTAGAGGCAATTTACCTGTCTTGTAACTGCCTCCAGTGGTAGCCCAGATCATTCCCTCCCCCTCCCAGTGCAGCCCTGACACAGAGCTCGGGAGTTCAGGATGCTTCCCGCTAATGTCTCCTCTCCACAGAGCCCCACGTCTCCTGAAGTGATTTTGCACCGACTTCAGGCAAATCCCTGACTGAGTGGGTGTGGAGGCCAGTGGGGAAGCAAGACGTTCTCCTGTGGGACGGATCCCACCTCACTCACTGGCAAGGCGGGCGCAGCCGTCCAAAGCTCCACTCTCTACTGATGGTCTCGCAAATCTCCAGATTTCATGATCTTATCTCCCGTTCACCTTTTCTTTTTCCTGCTTTTTGTGTCCCACGCTGATTCTCCATCAATTCACAACACTGTTCTTGTCACGGAGTGATCCACTCATGTGCAGCAGACCGAGATATATGCCTCCCTCTCTGGGAACAGGAATCCAGGAGGTTACCTCCACTGGGCCACCATTTCTCCTGTGCTGAGTGCAGCCTGAACCCTGTCCGCTGCTCCCTTGAAATATGATTCGACAATGTAGAAAGAAGCACTGGAAAATTAAGGGGAAAATCTACTGCCATTCCTCAACTCCTGACACCTAGGAGGAAAGGGAAAATAGTCGACTCAAGCTTTCTTTTGCTTTAGAGGCGAGTCTCAGGAATCTGAGGACCCATCCTGATAGGAGGGAACCCGGTTGAACAGAGGGTGATTTACAGGTTGGGCCTGGAGTCACAGTGAAGACCCTGAGAAGAGTGTGGATACCACCCACCCCAAATTAGCAGGAACACCTCAGAGTCCCTTCCAGTTTCAGCCCCGGGAGGCCCCAGCCTTCGATGTCAGGCGGAGGCCCCCTCAATCCCTCTGTAGAGGAAACCGAGAAGTGAGGATCTTGGTGGGAGAAGGGTAGTGACAGGCAGGGCCGGCTGGCTGCAGCCTAGGGCACACTCCAGCTTCCTGCACAGAGTCCTCAGAGCACAAGCTGACCAGGAGAAGGAGAGTCCTGCAGCGTCCTGGAGTAGTGTTCTCAAGGACACCCGCACGGGCCTTCTTAATGCCAAGGTGGCATCTCCTTGCTGAAGGGGCTGTCACTCTCTTGTCCTTTTCTTCCAGGTGCCCATATCCTGTGCGCTCTCGCCTGCTGTCATCATGCCTCGTGGTCACAAGAGTAAGCTCCGTGCCCGTGAGAAACGCCACCAGGCTCGAGGTGAACCCCAAGTTCTCGGGGCTGCTGAAGCCATTGCAGCAGGGGGAGAAGAGGCCCCATCCTCCTCCTCTGTTGTTATTGAGGGCGCTTCCCAGAGCACCCCTGCTGCAGGCATTCCTCGGAAGTCTGGGAGAGCCCGAGCCACCCGCTCTTCTGCCTCAGCTGTTTCAGGCACCCGTGCTGAGAAAGGTGCCGAGGGCCAAGAGGGGGATCGTCCAAGCTCCTCAGGCGGCCCGCACTCCTGTGAGAGCTCAAGGCAAGACCCCCTGGCCACGAAGGTGGGCATGTTGCTTTCGTTTCTGCTGAAAAAGTATAGAATGAAAGAGCCCATTATGAAGGCAGAGATGCTGAAGATTGTCAGCAAAAGGTACAGGGAGCACTTCCCTGAGATCCTCCAGAAAACCGCTATGCGCATGGAGCTGGTGTTCGGCCTTCACCTGAAGGAAGTCAGAACCAGAGGTCGCTGCTATGAGCTCGTCAGCAAGTTGGGCCTTTCCAGCGACAGTGGCCTGAGCGAAGACAACTTACCCAAGAAGGGGATCCTGATGCCTCTTCTGAGCCTGATCTTCACGAGGGGCAACCGTGTCTCCGAGGAGGAGATGTGGGAGTTCCTGAAAATGTTGGGGCTGTATGAAGGGAGGAAGCACTTCATCTTTGGGGAGCCTAGGAAGCTCATCACCAAAGATTTGGTGCAGGAGAAGTATCTGGAGTACCGACGGGTGCCCAACAGTGATCCTCCATGCTATGAGTTCCTGTGGGGTTCTAAGGCACGGGCTGAAATCAGCCTGAGGAAGGCCCTAGAGTTTTTGGCCACGGTCACTAAAATAATACCCAGTAACTTGCGGTCCCGGTATGAGGAGGCTTTGAAAGCTGTGGAAGAGCGATACAAAATTGAAGTTGCAGCCAGGGCTGGCGCCACTGCCCAGGCCAGCGCCCACTACAGGGCCACATCTAGGAGTTCGTCCCAGCCTTAGAGAAGTCTGAGGTAGCCCTCATCATGAAGTTGAAAAGGGTTGTCAACATAATAGCTAGTAGAGGGTGAGATAGAGCTGGAGAGAGCACAATATATGTCTTTTTGTGTTCCTGTTATTCATACGTAACTTGTAGATTTATCTTTTCTTCCTACGTTCTTTCCAGTGTGTTCCCTTTGAGGAGGTTGAGATCCACAATCTAAGTTTATGAATGGCATGGATCACACAATTATTGCTGTTTATAAAGTTTTTGTAATAGTTTTGTGTTTCATGAAACAAATTGAAAATCCGTACTTGTATTGTAATCTAGGACAAGAAAAAATTGCATTTGTAGAGGGATTTCCTTTACAATGTGAAAGAAACCCAAGTGAAATAGCCGGAGGCATGAGATTGTGACAAAAAAAAGAATAAATGGTAGCCAATTCTTGTTTTCTCTTATTCCTTTTGGCCTTGTCCTTTGTTTAAATAAAAAGATAACGTATACCAGTATTTGCTTAGCTTATTCAGGAATGTAGGAGAAATGAAATCGTCACCGACGACAACTCTTGTCCACTGGCTCCTTTGTTCCCCAAACATGAATTGAGCATCTGCTCTTTGAAAGGCTTCATGGTTGTTCTGGGAATGTGTGGACAAAGAAGATCCAGCCCCTGCCAATAACATTTTAGAATCCAAGAGCAGCTATCATACCAAAAACATGGGGAGATACACCGTAAGACGTAAAGGACACTAAAAGAAAGGGGTGAGGAGGGAGGAGATTGCAGATAGAGGCGGCCCAGTGTAAATGTGCTGGGACAAGGGAGGCGGGAACTTGGGTTGCTGCTAGTCAGCCCCTCAGTGGCAGGGAATTTTAAATTAGCCTGCATCTGGGGCTAGATGAGGATGTTGAAATGGTGAGGGGGGCGCCCAGGCCCTCAGATGGTGGCTGTCAGAGTGGAGAGACTCCACCTACAAGGGCAAACTGCTCCTAACAGTTCCTTAGGGATGTGGTAGACCAGGGAGAAATCCCTCCCTGGGGCAGGATTGCAAGGACCCCTGTGCTCTACCCACCCCCTCCCCGCAGGTGAACACAGTGCACTAAATAAGCGGTGTGTGCACTTTGTGTCAGGGAGTTTCTGAGAATAAGAAGCTCCCTGACATGAATAAGAATACTCGAGGGAGTATTCTTGAGGATGAATGTTCAGCAGCCACTGGGCTGGCCCTCTTCGCCCTGGCCTGGCGGAGCTAGAGCACTCCATTAAAAGGGAATCCAAATGAACCCAAATTAGGTATTCTACATAATACGGCAAACTCTAAACAAGGTCTAGGTTTTTGGTGGTGGTAAAATGAATGAAAATAGGGATGGGTTAAATGCAAGGGCAGCTGGCGGGGAGGAAAAGTGTTGGTCCTTTGCACACCTTCTAGGAACTTCATGGTGCATCCAACTGGGCAAGTCCACTTCACACCCCCACATCAAATGAATGATCATCTAGTGGGGACTTTTTACTTAGTTTGATTTGCTAAGCACTATTTTTCGTGATTTGGTTGTCTTTGTCCTAGGACATTGCATATTCTCTAACATCTCCTGGATAAAGAAAAAAAAAAAATCCCAGTGTGGTGCATGGTATTGTGTGGGGTGAAAATAATCATACTAAATAACTGATGCTTAAAAAATCTCTCTTCTTGCCCCTCACTGCACTGAGTTCGCAGCCTACATTCCATACACGCTTCAGTCCTAGAAGACAGGGCTTATCAAATGTGCTTCACCAGATGAATACCCTGAGGCTCCCAGAATTTGCCCACGTGCCTGTGTTTATACTGCTGGCTTGTGGCAGGGCCGGTGTTAGCCCTGGGGTCTGAGTCTGTCTAAAGCCCACACTTCCCCATTTCTGATGGCCTGAGGCAGATCTGATGCGTTATAATTCACATTTCTTTTCATTACTCCAAGAGATATCTCAGGCAAAAAAAGAGGACTCTGTGCACAAACTACTGCTTTGCAATACATAGCTAGAGCAATAAAAATATCAAAAGAAATGACAGATGTGAATGTGGAAAGGAAAGAGACAATACTCGGTAACCACACGATCACCTACATATGCCATGTCAGATCACCTGAAAACATCAGGGGCACAAAACCATATGGCTCCGCTCTTCCCTGTAGAAAGTCAATCAATTAATATTAGAACCGAAGTTCCGTCAGAGACCAAGTCTGCCTGGTGAAGAGAAGGAACAGACCAGCTGGCTTTGTCTTTGACAGCCCACCGCCTGCCCTGGGACTCTGCCTTGAGCTGTAACTCCCTCCTCGCCCATCACTCCTGAGGCAAGGAACCATTGTCTGCGAGGTATGCTGTAGGGAACCTGCTCAAGAGATCGCAGGCATGTGGCATTTCCCAGGAAGCCTTGAATGAAAGAGGCAGGAAGCAAGCTGTGGAGCCCCATGCAGAAGGGCTTAGGGGACCAATATCCTAGAATGTAGGGGGTCCCACGAGACCAGCCGGTGGCTGCTGTCAGACTTAGACGGCCAGAGGCAGGGATGTGAGGCTGAGCAACCCCACAATTATCCTTCGGGGTTCTCATGAGCACGAGAGACTCGATGTAAAGAGGGCAACTTCAGGTGAGCAGACAAAGGACGGTGAGCTTCTGATATGTATCAAGGTGATGACCCTGGAGGAAGAATGAGGGAAGGACGCAGCCAGAACAGTGTGGTCCCATAGAGTCCTGCCCTGGCTGACAGCCCTTGGAGATGTGGAACAGTCATGGCTGCATTTGGCTCAGCCTAAACCCAACTCTGTGGTGCCAAGAAAGCGAGGACCTTGATTTGAGGGAAACAGCCTCAGGTCCGCTGAGGTAGAGTCCCAGGACTAGTCAGGTATCAAGGTGAGCAATTTCAGGGAGGAATGAGAGAACCAACCACAGGAGAACGGAGGAAGCACCACAGAGCCCCAAGCTCCCGGTCCTATGACCTGGGAGGCCCCGGCAGAGTTGTCAGGTTGAGGTGCCCCTCATTTCTGCCTGGAGGGTCTCAAGGAGGGGAGTGCCTTGGTCTAGCGGGGTGGCCCCAGTTCTGTAGAAACTGGAGACCCAAGAACCAACAGGAGTCAAGGTGAGGGCTCCGAGTGAGATGAGGGAACCGCCAGCAGCAGAAGGGGCCACACACTCCCAGCGCTCTGTTCTTGTTCCTATGAAGGCAAGCAGAGCTCTCAGCTCAGGATCCCCTTCTTTCTGCCTGGAAGGTCTACAGAGGGGAGGGAGAGTGAGTCGGTTTAAAGGGAACAGCCACAGTTCTCGGGACAGAGGCTGGGGGGGGGTGCCTGGAGTTCAGGTCAGGACCCTGAGTACCAATAAGAGGATCACTTCCCAAAAGACAGGGCACCAGAGCCCCGCCCCTGCACCTCTACGCCCTCCAATCCCCGTCCCCTGCCCCCAATCCCCACCCTCTGCCCCCCACATTGGCCGGAAGTGGCATACCCTGACTTCCGCCTTGGAGGTTTCTGGAAGGCCAGGAGCTTGGTGGAGGAGCTGGGTCGGAGGAGCGTGCGAGCTCAGGCTGCTAGAATTCCAGGACTGATCCGGTATCAAGGTAAGAACCCTGAATGTGGACTGAAGGGACGACATGGAGATAACCAAGGGGATCGTCCGGCACCCCGCGCTCCCTTCACACACCCCCGTCCCCCCCCCCCCCAAGGAGTCGGCGGAGTTGTGATGCTGACTTCTGCCCGGAGGGTTCCGGGTTCTGGGGACCGGAGGGCTTGCAATCAAAGTGTGGCTGCAGTTCTGCAGAGGGAGAGAGAGCGAGACCTAGGCCCTAATAGAAGTGAGGAACGCTGAATGCTAACAAGGGGACCTGTCCCCAGAAGAGGGGGCCACCGAGAGCCGGGCCCCTGCTGTTAGGACTGGGAGGCCCTGGGCAGGCGTAGTTAGTGGTGGCGCTCCTGCCTGCCTACACGTGCCGTGCCCTGACTCCCTCTGGCAGCTTGGACAAGTGAGGGCACTGGTCTGGGCCAGAGTGACTCAGGTCAGTGGCGTGAGGAGTCGGAAGTCCTACCCTGAGTCGAATTGAGAACTCTGGTGGAGAACAGTGGGGTCCCATAGAGTCCCACGTCTTCTGTCATGCCTTTTGGACCCTAGACAGCCTTGACGGGATGTGGCTTACCCTGAACTTCCAATTCTTTGTTTTTGTTTGTTTGTTTGTTTGTTTGTTTTCTGAGAGAGAGTCACACTCTGTTGGCTTGAGTCGAGTGCCGTGGCATCAGCTTAGCTCACAGCCACCGCAAACTCTTGGGCTGAAGCGATCCTCCTGCCTCAGCCTCCCCAGTAGCGGGAACTACAGGCAGAGGCCACCACGCCCGGCTCATTTTTCTATGTTTAGTAGAGACGGGGTCTCGCTCCTACTCAGGCTGGTCTCCAGCTCCTCAGCTGAAGCGATCCTCCCGCCTCAGCCTCCCAGAGTGCTGGGATTACAGGCGTGAGCCACCGCTCCGGCCAACTTCCAGCTCTTCAGGTCCCGTTTCAGCAAGGACCGTGTTGTGAAGGACGTAGTCTCAGGTCAGTTGAGGATGGAGTCCCAGGACTGCTCAGGTATCAAGGTGAAGATCCTGAGTTAGGAAATGGAGACCACTCAGCCCCCAGTGGAGAGGGCTGCACCAAGCCTCACTCCAGGGAGGCCCAGGTCAGAGCTGACAGGCTCAGGTGACCCTGACTTCAGCCTGCAGCGTTTCAATAGATAAGGGCTTTGGTTTCAGGGCTGTTTGCTCCAGGTCAGCAGAGAGAGGAGTCCCAGGCTCTGTTGGAGTCAAAGTAAAAATCCTGCATGAGGAAAACAACCACTCCAGAACAGAGGAGGCTGCATAAAGTCTCACCTCTGCTGTTAGCCCTGGGAAGCCGTGGGCAGAGCCGAGGTGGCCTCTCATTTCCTGACAGGACAGTGTTGTCTCAGAGAATTGGATCCCTTGCACTAATGGGTGAAGCCCCATTCGTCAGAGGGAAGAGGCTTAGTTCCTAATGGGGATCAAGGTGAGAACACTGAATGAGATGTGTGTGGTCCACATAGAGCCCACCCCTACTGTCACACCTGGGAGACCAGGGCACCTTGACATGACGAGTGGCACCCCTTTCGTCCCAGGGCATCTCAGGCAGATGACGAAGCAGCCTTAAGTCAGCTGGTGGAGGTTTTTAAGCTCTTGCCAGGAGTCACAGTTAGGATTCTGAGGACTGAGGGGATCCTCATGCACCCCATAACTGAACCGTGGTGCCAACACAGAATGTCTCCACCCTGCACCAATCCAGGGAGGCCATGAACAGGGATGGCTGGAGGTGACTCATGCTTGCTTTTGCTTTCGGGGCGGGTCTCAGGAAGGTGAGGACCCTGACCTGATGGGAGGGGCCGCTTTTGTGCAGAGGGTGATTTACAGGTTGGGCCTGGAGTCACAGTGAGGACCCTGAGAAGAGTGTGGATACCACCCACCCCATATTAGCAGGGACACCTCAGAGTCCCCTCCAGTTTCAGCCCCAGGAGGCCCCAGCCTTCGATGTCAGGCGGAGGCCCCAGCCTTCGATGTCAGGCGGAGGCCCCCTCAATCCCCCTGTAGAGGAAACAGAGAAGTGAGGATCTTGGTGGGAGAAGGGTAGTGACAGGCAGGGCCGGCTGGCTGCAGCCTAGGGCACACTCCAGCTTCCTGCACAGAGTCCTCAGAGCACAAGCTGACCAGGAGAAGGGGAGTCCTGCAGCGTCCTGGAGTAGTGTTCTCAAGGACACCCGCACGGGCCTTCTTAATGCCAAGGTGGCATCTCCTTGCTGAAGGGGCTGTCACTCTCTTGTCCTTTTCTTCCAGGTGCCCATATCCTGTGCGCTCTCGCCTGCTGGCATCATGCCTCGTGGTCACAAGAGTAAGCTCCGTGCCCGTGAGAAACGCCACCAGGCTCGAGGTGAACCCCAAGTTCTCGGGGCTGCTGAAGCCATTGCAGCAGGGGGAGAAGAGGCCCCATCCTCCTCCTCTGTTGTTATTGAGGGCGCTTCCCAGAGCACCCCTGCTGCAGGCATTCCTCGGAAGTCTGGGAGAGCCCGAGCCACCCGCTCTTCTGCCTCAGCTGTTTCAGGCACCCGTGCTGAGAAAGGTGCCGAGGGCCAAGAGGGGGATCGTCCAAGCTCCTCAGGCGGCCCGCACTCCTCTGAGAGCTCAAGGGAAGACCCCCTGACCACTAAGATGGGCATGTTGGTTTCGTTTCTGCTGCAGAAGTATAAAATGAAAGAGCCCATTATGAA
Source organism: Eulemur rufifrons (assembly GCF_041146395.1). NCBI lineage: Eukaryota > Metazoa > Chordata > Mammalia > Primates > Lemuridae > Eulemur > Eulemur rufifrons. Next base: position 131,904,116 of record NC_091012.1, read on the forward strand.
GGCAGAGATGCTGAAGATTGTCGGCAAAAGGTACAGGGGGCACTTCCCCGAGATCCTCCAGAAAACCACTATGCGCATGGAGCTGGTGTTCGGCCTTGACCTGAAGGAAGTTGACTCCAGAGGTCGCTGCTATGAGCTGGTCAGCAAGCGGGACCTTTCCAGCGACAGTGGCCTGAGCGAAGACAACTTACCCAAGAACAGGCTCCTCATGCCTCTTCTGAGCATGATCTTCATGAAGGGCAGCCGTGCCTCTGAGGAAGAAGTGTGGGAGTTCCTGAATGTTTTGGGGCTGTATGAGGGGAGGGATCACTTCATCTTTGGGGAGCCTAGGAATCTCATCACCAATGATTTGGTGCAGGAGAAGTATCTGGAGTACCGACGGGTGCCCAACAGTGATCCTCCATGCTATGAGTTCCTGTGGGGTTCTAAGGCGCGGGCTGAAATCAGCCTTAGGAAGGTCCTAGAGTTTTTGGCCAAGGTCACTAAAACCGTACCCAGTACCTTGCAGTCCCAGTATGAGGAGGCTTTGAAAGATGTGGAAGAGCAATCCCAAACCGGAGTTGCAGCCAGGGCTGGCGCCACTGCCCAGGCCAGCGCCCACTACAGGGCCACATCTAGGAGTTCGTCCCAGCCTTAGAGAAGTCTGTGGCAGCCCTCATCGTGAAGTTGAAAAGGGTTGTCAACAGAATAGCTAGTAGGGGGTGAGATAGAGCTGGAGACAGCACAATGTATGTCTTTTTTTGCCTTCCTGTTATTCATATGCAACTTGTAGATTTATCTATTCTTCCTACTTTTCCAGTGTGTTCCCTTTGAGGAGGTTGAGATCCACAATCTAAGTTTATGAATGGCATGGATCACACAGTTATTACTGTTTATAATGTTCTCGTAGTAGTTTTGTGTTTCATGAAACAAATTGAAAATCCGTACTTGTATTGTAATCTAGGACAAGAAAAAATAGCATTTGTAGAGGGATTTCCTTTAAAATGTGAAAGAAACCCACAGTGAAATAGCCAGAGTCATGAGATTGTGAAAAAAAAAATAAAAATAAATGGTAGCCAATTCTTATTTTCTCTTATTCCTTTTGGCCATGTCTTTTGTTTAAATAAAAAGATAACGTATACCAGTATTTGCTTAGCTTATTCAGGAATGTAGGAGAAATGAAATCGTCACCAACGACAACTCTTGTCCACTGGCTCCTTTGTTCCCCAAACATTAATTGAGCATCTGCTCTTTGAAAGGCTTCATGGTTGTTCTGGGAATGTGTGGACAAAGAAGATCCAGCCCCTGCCAATAACATTTTAGAATCCAAGAGCAGCTATCATACCAAAAACATGGGGAGATACACCGTAAGACGTAAAGGACACTAAAAGAAAGGGGTGAGGAGGGAGGAGATTGCAGATAGAGGCGGCCCAGTGTAAATGTGCTGGGACAAGGGAGGCGGGAACTTGGGTTGCTGCTAGTCAGCCCCTCAGTGGCAGGGAATTTTAAATTAGCCTGCATCTGGGGCTAGATGAGGATGTTGAAATGGTGAGGGGGGCGCCCAGGCCCTCAGATGGTGGCTGTCAGAGTGGAGAGACTCCACCTACAAGGGCAAACTGCTCCTAACAGTTCCTTAGGGATGTGGTAGACCAGGGAGAAATCCCTCCCTGGGGCAGGATTGCAAGGACCCCTATGCTCTACCCACCCCCTCCCCGCAGGTGAACACAGTGCACTAAATAAGCGGTGTGTGCACTTTGTGTCAGGGAGTTTCTGAGAATAAGAAGCTCCCTGACATGAATAAGAATACTCGAGGGAGTATTCTTGAGGATGAGTGTTCAGCAGCCACTGGGCTGGCCCTCTTCTCCCTGGCCTGGCGGAGCTAGAGCACTCCATTAAAAGGGAATCCAAATGAACCCAAATTAGGTATTCTACATAATACGGCAAACTCTAAACAAGGTCTAGGTTTTTGGTGGTGGTAAAATGAATGAAAATAGGGATGGGTTAAATGCAAGGGCAGCTGGCGGGGAGGAAAAGTGTTGGTCCTTTGCACACCTTCTAGGAACTTCATGGTGCATCCAACTGGGGAAGTCCACTTCACACCCCCACATCAAATGAATGATCATCTAGTGGGGAATTTTTACTTAGTTTGATTTGCTAAGCACTATTTTTCGTGATTTGGTTGTCTTTGTCCTAGGACATTGCATATTCTCTAACATCTCCTGGATAAAGAAAAAAAAAAAAAAATCCCAGTGTGGTGGATGGTATTGTGTGGGGTGAAAATAATCATACTAAATAACTGATGCTTAAAAAATCTCTCTTCTTGCCCCTCACTGCACTGAGTTCGCAGCCTACATTCCATACACGCTTCAGTCCTAGAAGACAGGGCTTATCAAATGTGCTTCACCAGATGAAGACCCTGAGGCTCCCAGAATTTGCCCACGTGCCTGTGTTTATACTGCTGGCTTGTGGCAGGGCCGGTGTTAGCCCTGGGGTCTGAGTCTGTCTAAAGCCCACACTTCCCCATTTCTGATGGCCTGAGGCAGATCTGATGCGTTATAATTCACATTTCTTTTCATTACTCCAAGAGATATCTCAGGCAAAAAAAGAGGACTCTGTGCACAAACTACTAGTTTGCAATACATAGCTAGAGCAATAAGAATATCAAAAGAAATGGGGGGTATGAAAAAAGAGACTTTTTTTTTGAGTCCCAATTCCTGCTCTGTCACCCTGGCTAGAGTGCCTTGGCATCAAGCTAGCTCACAGCAACCTCTGTCTCCTGGGCTCAAGAGATCTCTCTGCCTCACCCTCCTAGGTAGCTGAGAGTACAGGTGTGTGCCAGCACAACACCTGGCTAGTTTTTTTTTCTTTTTGGTATAGAGGGATCTCACTCTTGCTCAGGCTGGTCTCAAACTCCTCAACTGAAGCAGTACTCCTCCCTTAGACACCCAGAGTGCTAGGATTAAAGCAGTGAGCTACTGCGCCCCTCCTTCTTGTTAATTTGTCATACAAACTTTAGATTCAGCTTGTGTATTTCCCCCAAAAGTCCATGGTATTTTCATTGAAATTCTATTAAATATTTAGATTAATTTATGGAGAACCAACATTTTTATAATATTTAGTCATTCTATCTACACATATGGTATATATTTCTTTTGTCCCTTAAAATCCTTTTATAGTTTTTTTATATAAATTTTGCACATTTCTTATTAAGCTTATTTTTGGCATTTAATTTTTTTTTTTTTTGGCCATTTGGCTATTGTAATTCTCCAGTGTATCTTATAATTGGCTGTTGTTTATTTGTATAAAAGCTATTGTTTTCTGTATACTAATTTTATACCTAGAAATGTACTAGAATTCCTTATTATTTGTAATGGTTTTTTTTTTTAGTTCATTCTATTGGGTTTTCTAGCAAAAATATATCATTTTATCTATGAATAATGATAACTTGACTCTCTCTTTTCCAATTTTTATGCCTTTTGATTTATTTCTCTAATTGTTTTGGCTAAATTTTTTTAAAATTAAATGGTAATGATACTCAAAACTATCCTTGTCTTGTCCTGCTTTTAATGGAGATGCTGCTATCATTTTTCCAGAAATCATAATGCTGATTTTTTGGTTACTTTTTATCATGATAAGGAAGTAAATTCATCAATTTGTAGTTTTTTAATATTTCATCTTAAATTGTTAATGGATGTTAAATTTTATGAAATGCCTTCTGAGATTCTATAGAAAGTATTATATGTCATTTTTTGATTTGTTAACCTTCCAATCTTCAGCTTCCGTAGTCTTTTAAACAAATTTGTACAGTTCCACATTTATAAGGTAGAGTCAAACAGCATAGTCTCTAAGGAATTAGCTTCCAGCCCCTACTGTTACCCAGTCCTATCACAGATATAGCTGCCAGCCTAAACATACCCATGGTCTGTTCCACAGTTCCCATTCTCCTGGATAGAGAATTCCCTGAATAAGACTCTCTGTGTCGTTTCATCTTTATCATCCTCTGGAATTCTGTTCTCTGATACCCAGAATCCTAAGGCTGCTGCCATCCTTTTATACCATCATACACTCATTTCATGGGGGGAAATGCTTATTCATATTTGCCCTTCCTTTGATAAGCAGGATGTTTATGATGGCTTTACACTGTGCTTTCCATAATTCCCTTCTCTGTGTGGTCACAGGTTAGGGTTGGCCACAATAGGAAGTTGCATGAAATTTTGAAGGCGGAAGTGAAGCAGCAGGTATGTTTACACGCCACTGTAGAGTGCCAGGCAGGTTGTCACCAATCCACTGGTTCACCTTGTCAACCACAGGGCAGTACCTAGACACCCAGCTCATCCAACTCCTGACAAGTTCCCTCCTTAGAGGTCTCTGAGGCAAGTGCATGTGCAGTGCCATGGCAAAACCAGCTTTTCCTGAAGGTTACCCATGGCATTGAGGCTGGAGGTGGTGAGAGATGCATGTTCTAGCTTGTTTTTGCTTGCATCCGTGCCTTCCTCTTCTTCAACTGCTGCTCTAGGTGACTTATAGTTACTTGTGGCTTAACACTAGATGCAGAAACAGCAGCCTTGCAAGAACCACTCCACTACCCCCCAAAAGGCATAAGGGCTAATCCCTGTAATAAATCCTGCAATCTACATCATTAGTTGTGTTTCTGCTGCTCTTACTGAACACTCACTGGCTCAGATTCTCTCCTAAAGATTATTTCATTTCTCCTTGTTAATGACCTCAGGAAGTCTACTGGTATAATATTATTTGGTACAGAATCATCAAAATTTTATATATTTTGTGCCATAAGTTAAATATTGATATTAAAATGTGACTGAATCATGTTGAGCAGAATCTCTTTGTTTCTCAGGTGCTAGTGAATTATTTTTTTCTGAGGGAAAGTGGTCTCGTGAATGGAATCCACTGAAATTGTTGGTGATGTATATTGATTCAGTAACTCCAATAATCAGATGTCAGTGAAATTACTAAATGGCTGTCCAGAGAGACCCTTGGTCAAATTCCCTCTTGTGGGAGTTTAAATTATTCTGAATTGCTGTTATTTGTCTTAACACTCGATATACAATTAATGACTTTTCCACTCCTGTGGGAAACAAATGGGACTGGAAGGTAGGACTGTTTTCTGTTGTACTTAACTAAGTCACACTGTGCACATGTCCCCAAGGACAGTTTATATGTATTGCAATGAATGAAACATGTTCTGCTGAAATATCCCTGTGGAAGGTTTCTCTCAGCCCAGAGATGATGCCAGTTTGATGCACTTCATGTTGTTTTTACATTAGAGAGGGACCTAACAGTTAGATCTTCCTCCCATGAGGTAACAGAATTGCATTTGGTTGATAATGTAGCCCATGTTTTCTGCCACCTACACTCTTTGAGGAAGTCATCCTCTCATGGGCAAAACTCTCTGAAGTCATTGTTTCCCAGCATGTCTCAATCTCTGCACTGTAGACATTTGGGGCTGAAGAATTCTTTGTCGTGGGGCAAAGATGAATGTTTAGCAACATTCCATGTATCTGCTCACTAGATTTCAGTAGCACCCCTACACCTAGTGTGACAAAAATGTCTCCTGACATTGCCAAATGTGCCCCGGGGGGGGGGGGTGTCACAAAATTGCCCCTGGTTGAGAACCACTGAGCATTTCCTATCTGCTAATGAACAAAATGAAGGATTCAGCCACACTTAGGTTGAGGGAAGAAGAAATCTCACAAGTAGAGGGCTTAAATCAGTGGGCAAAATCTGAATGCTGCTTAATATTTTGGGGGGAAAAGAGTAAAGAGGCCATGGGGGCTCTATAGGGACCAAGTCAATCTTGTGATCTTCATTATTGTCATGTGATATGGGCCAGGATGCCATGTTTTCTTAAGTACTAAGAAACATGATTCTCTGTTTCTGTCTCAGCTTCCCCAGGGAAATAAATAAGTTTGAGTCTGAGCTAATTACATTCATTGACTACATGATAGGTATTAAAATAGAAAAGTATCCAGTTACAAAATAGTTATACAAAAAATACTGCCTTTGGACTTCAGTTTCTAGTAATAGGGCAGGAAAAGTTTCCAAATTGACCTTTCTGCTGAAAACAATTTAAAATACTAGATTAAAAAATTATTAAAAGAGCAGATATCTGGCAAGAAAGAATGGAACATATAGATAATAGATTAAGTAAAGATGGAAACCCAGGGAAGTAAGTAGAGCACCAAAGCAGATTTTGACATTGAGAGTTCTGGCCAAACTGATGTGAACTTGAACTTCAGAGTCACACTATTGTATGACATAATTTCCAGAGAAGAAAGTCAGGGCCTGCCTAAGGGGAGGAGTCTAAAAGAAGGCCTCAGTCATAACATTAGGAGCCCAAAGTGGGCTGTAGTTCTCAGGGAGCGGCAATGAAAATTACTCTGAAACTTTACACTGAGAAGAGAGAGAAGAGAGGGGAAGCCCACAGGAAATTGTGACCACAAACTAGATCACTGGCAGCCCAAATTCACAGTTCTTGGGTATTTGACAAAATCTCAAACCAATAATCTAGTAGTTTTAGACAGGTTTGGTAAGTGCCCACAGCTAACAGACAGAAGCAAAAGCCAATTCTCTCTACACTAGGAAATACATTCCAAATTTCCAAGGATTCCAGCAAATGAAATTTTTGAAGAATACAGGCAACAAGTATTCTTCTTTTTTATTTCAGTATATTATGGGGGTACAAATGTTTAGGTTATGTATACTATGAATAAAGAAATAATGAAAAATGCTAGAAATTATGGTACCATGAGTGAGAATCAGCAGGAAAAAATAAAAGCAAGAAGAAACAGGCCTATGAAGATTTCATATATTAGTCACAGAATATAAAATAGCTAATTACTATATTTTAAAAAATAATGGTTAATTTTAAAAATACATACAGGAAACAAAAAACTGGAAAATGGCCAAGCAGATTTGAAATAGAGCTTCTAAAACTTAAACAAATAACTCACAAGAGATGTTTAATAGAAATTAGACCTATCTGAAGAAAAAACTAATAAACTGGAAGATTTATTTGAAGAAATTAACCAGAATGCATCAGAGAAAGACAAACACAAGGAAAACATGAAGGAAAGGTTAACTGGAAAACAGTGTGAGAAGACTAATTCACATCTAATCAAAATTACAGATGGCAAAGAGAACAAACGGACACAGGTAATATTTGAACACACAGTATAAGAAAATAAAATCACAGGAATACCTCATTCCACAGCACAGATACAAAATATTGAATAAGAAATGTTGGGTTTGATCCAGAACCACAAGATTGTCTTAGTATTTAGAAATCAATCATTGTAATCCACTACGTTAACAAGAAAACATTAAAATGTCATATGTCGACTTACTAGATACACAAAAGGCATTTTTTAAAAATTCATAATTTAGAAAATTACCTTGAACCTTTAAAAAAAATTAGAATGGGAAGGAACTATCTTAACATGATAAGAGCACCTATTAGGTTAAAACATGAAATTGTTATTTTAGTAACTTAAAAATGGTCAAATGTCACAAATTTTATACCTTTCAACCCAATACAAAAGCTACAGTGAACATTATAGTCATCGGGGACGACCTAAATGCCTACCCTTCTTCCTTTTGAGTTCAGATACAAGGTGAGGGGTTCACTCATTACTTCTGTTCAACATTGTGCTGATGTCCTGGTCATTCAGTAAGGCAAGGAAAAGAAACATAAGGAAAAAGAACTGGAAAAGAAGAAACAAAATATCATTATTCACAGGGGATGTAATTACATTTATAGAAAACCTAAGCCATGTACAATGAAACTCAGTAGAAGAGTTTAATAAGGTTACTTGATTTTATGTAAATATACTCACTCTATCTCTCTAATCAAGTAACCTTTATTAAACTCTCTTCCTGTGTCCTTCCATTTTTAACTGACAAAAAGAAAAGTTATACATGTTTTTATATATGCATTATATATGTTGCTATACATGTTTTATACATATTGCTATATATGTGTTGTATACATATATGTTACATTTCTTTTAATCAATCATTTTTAAAAAATGGGGAAGGGATGGGATTCTTATGTATAGTAACATCAAAAATATATGTACCTCGACCAGGCATAGTGACTCATGCCTGTAATCTTAGCACTCTGGGAGGCCAAGGTGGGAGGACTACTTGAGCTCAGGAGTTTGAGACCAGCCTGAGCAAGAGCGAGACCCTGTCTCTACTAAAACTAGAAAAAAATTAACCAGACCTGGTAGCGCAGGCCCATGGTCCCAGCTACTCCGGAGGCTGAGGCAGAAAGATTGCTTGAGCCCAGGAGTCTGATGTTGCTGTGAGCCAGGCTGATGCCACAGCACTCTAGACGAGATCACAGAGTGAGAATCTGTCTCCAAAAAAAAAATTCAAAAATATATGTACCTCGAATTTAAATCTAACAAATGGTGTGGTATACATTATAAAACTTTAGTGAAAATTATTAGAAGAGACACATCATTAGAGAGATATGCCACATTCATGGACTGAAAGACTCAGTATTATCAAGGTATAAAGTCTTCTCAAATTGATTTGCAGTTTAATTCATAGCCATCAAAACTCTAACAATTTTGGAAATTGACAAGCTGATTCTAAAATTTATGTGAAAGAATATAAAGGGCCAAGAAAGGAAAGAAACTTTCGCAGAATAGCAAGATGGAGGACTTACCCTCCCAGATAGCAAGGCTTACTATAAAACTATAGTGATTATGACAGTGCAATGTTGGCTCAAGGCTAGACAAACCAATGGAATCAGAGAGAGCCCAGAAACAACGTGCATGTATGTGGATTCTCAGTACAAAACTGGAGGCTCATCAGATCACTGGGGAGAGGACAGATTTTTCAGTAATTGGCATTGAATAATGGATAAAGGAGAAATGTTCTACATTTTTTACAACTTACCCAAAGATTCATTCCAGTTGAATTAAAGAACTAATGTTTAATCTTTAAAATTAAAGATTTTTTTAAAAACTCACCATAAAAATTATGAAAAGACAAGCCAGATAGTAGGATATTTATAAAACATATTAACTCAGTGAGGATTATATCCAGAAAATATAAAGAATTTGTGGAAAATGAATAAGGAAAAAAGTAAACAACATAACAGAAAAATGAATATAGATTTTAAACAGACATCACACGGAGGAGGATATCCAAATGGGCAATGAACTAATGGAAAGGCCATCAACCTCATTAGTAAACAGGGAAATGCAAACTGAAACCCCAGTGAGACGTCACTACACATCTCAGGTCCTCTATTTGAAGGAAACTCTTCCTCCTCCCTTATTCTCCTCCCAACCTTAGTTCTCAGTCTTCATTGTGCCGGTTCTTGAGTGTTTGTGGGTATGTTGATCAAGTCCACTTATCTTTGCCTTTTTTGTGCCTGTTGGGTTGATTTAAAGAGGGATTAAAGTTGTCTCTCATTGGAAAAGACATTTCATAGAGTATCTGCTTTACCTGGCCTCTTAAAGGGACTTCACTCTAGTGAATACTGATGTTAACATATTCATACCAGCCTGGGAGAAATTTACCCTTTCTTCTCTTTGCTCTTGTGACCTTCATAAGATTCTGTGTGTGAAACACCTACAGGAAGTTGTGGTGATGGATGGAGCTGTCTGCAGCCCCTGGAGAGTGCTATGTGACCTGGCACTGCTCTTGCTCTGGGAAGCACCCTCAACATCAGGAGAGGAGGAAGATGAGGACTCTTCCTTCACTGCTCCAGTGGCCTGTGCCCCTTCAAGACCCTGGGACTAATCTCAGGCCTCTCAGTGTTTCTCAAAGTCATGTAGCTTACTCTTCTGACCTTGAGGCATAATGACTGTGCTCAGGGACAGCAGGCGGGAGTGTGGCAGGAGGGCACAGGATGCAGGCATCTGGAAAAGACAAGAGGGTGTGAGCCCCTTTAGTAGGGAAATACCACTTTGGCTTTAAGAAGGCCTCTGTGCAGGTGTCCTTGAGGACACTGCTCTAAGACCCCACATAACTCTGTTCTCCTGGTCAGCCTGTCCCCTGAGGACCCTGTGGAGGAAGTTAGAGTGTGCCTTACACTGTAGCCTACCAGCCCTGCCTAGGGTTGCCCTGGGTGACAGCAAGAGCTGGTAATGGGGACCCTCTCTTCTGGGGTGGGGGACCTCTTAGTTGACATTCACCACCATCATAACTATTGACAGGGCCTGGGCCATTTCCCTTTGCTGTGCTGAAGTTGACACCTCAAACTTGGCCCCCACTTCCCTGGGATCCCCTAAAATGAAGGGAAGGGGCTTCTCAGTCCACCACCCCTGCCAGGAGGTATCCAGTGCTGACAGCTCAGTGGACATATGGTCTATCCTGAGCTCGTTAGAGGTCCTTCTACTGGCCTGAATCTAAAAGCCTCTGAATAAGGCCATCATCACCTTGTCTCCTTAGAAAGGGAATTTGGGGCTTACCGTATCTGGCTACCCCTGCTTGGGGCTCCCAAAACTGACAAGGAGTGGGCCTCTGCACCCACCTTTGGCAGAGCCCCACCCCCTCTTGGAGAGAGGTCCCCTAGTCAGCACTTAGCTTCTTCACTGGACTCCAGTGAGGGCCCAGGTCTCCTCCCTCTGTAGAAACCCATAGACCAAGGCCCTCACCTCTCTGAGACCTGCCAGACAGAAGTCAACACACAGCTCTGTCTACCCTCCCAGGGCTGAGAGCAGGCACAGAGCACTGGGCGGTCCCTTTGATTGTGGGCAGACCAGTCCCTTCAGTCGACATTCAGCATCCTCACCTAGACAGCTGACCAGTCTTGGAACTCTATCCTCCACTTTCCTGAGTCCATGGCCCTCAGACCAAGGTCTTCACTTTCCTGAAACCTCTGAGGGAAAGTCACGGTGAGCCACACTTGGCCAAGGCTGCATTGGGCCTTGCAGGGCTATCTGCAAGAGTGGGATTGTATGTGACTTCGGCAGGGGCACAGGGCAGGGGGTAGGCTGTCAGCTATAAAGCCAACTGATCTATTCCTTTGCTTCCCAGCCAGACATAGCTTCTGATGTCACTTTTTGTTTGTTTGTTTGTTTGTTTGTTTTTGAGACAGAGTCTCACTCTGTTGCCCAAGCTAGAGTGCCGTGGCGTCAGCCTAGTTCACAGCAAACTCAAACTCCTGGGCTCAAGGAATCCTTCTGCCTCAGCCTCCCGAGTAGCTGGGACTACAGGCATGCACCACCATGCCTGGCTAATTTTTTCTATATATATTTTTAGCTGTCCATATAAATTCTTTCTATTTTTAGTAGAGACGGGGTCTTGCTCTTGCTCAGGCTGGTCTCGAACTCCTGAGCTCAAATGATCCACCCGCCTCGGCCTCCCAGAGTACTAGAAATACAGGAGTGAGCCATGATGTCACTTTGCTTCTAGCAGATTGACTTTCTACAGGCAAGGGACGCAGTAAGACAATTTTCTGAGCTCCTGATCTTTTGAGGGTGATCTGACATTGTATGCATATGTAGATTATCATATTGTCACCACATAGTCTCTTTTGGCTGGGGCACAGTAGCTCACACCTGTAATCCTAGAACACTGGGAGGCCCAGGAGGGAGGAGCCATTGAGGTGGGGAGTTCAAGACCAGTCTGAGCAACACTGAGACCCCCATACCTACCAAAATTAGAAAAATTAAGCCGGGTGTGATGGCACACCTCTATAGTCCCAGAGTAGCTGGGAGTCCTCAGAGGAGGCTGAGGCAGGAGGATGGCTTGAGCCCAAAACTTGGAGGTTGCAGTGAGCTATGATGACGCCACTGTACTCTAGCCAAACCAACAGAGGATGACTCATCTAAAAAAAAAAAGTCTCTTTTTTCATACCCCCATTTCTTTTGATATTCTTATTGATCTGGCCATGTATTGCAAACCAGTAGTTTGTACACAGAGTCCCCTTTTTATTGCCTGAGATACCTCTTAGACTAATGAAAAGAAATGTGAATTATAACACAGCAGATTTGCCTCAGCCGAGTAGAAGTGGAGTAGTGTGGGCTTCAGACAGACTCAGATCCCAGGGCTAACACCAGTCCTGCCACAAGCCAGCAGTATAAACTCAGGCACGTGGGAAAATTCTGCGAGCCTCAGGGTCTTCACCTGGTGAAGCAGATTTGATAAGCCCTGTCTTCTAGGACTGAAGCGTGTATGGAATGTAGGCTGCGAACTCAGTACAGTGAGGGGCAAGAAGAGAGATTTTTTAAGCATCAGTTATTTAGTATGATTATTTTCACCCCACACAATACCATCCACCACACTGGGATTTTTTTTTTTTCTTTATCCAGGAGATGTTAGAGAATATGCAATGTCCTAGGACAAAGACAACCAAATCACGAAAAATAGTGCTTAGCAAATCAAACTAAGTAAAAATTCCCCACTAGATGATCATTCATTTGATGTGGGGGTGTGAAGTGGACTTCCCCAGTTGGATGCACCATGAAGTTCCTAGAAGGTGTGCAAAGGACCAACACTTTTCCTCCCCGCCAGCTGCCCTTGCATTTAACCCATCCCTATTTTCATTCATTTTACCACCACCAAAAACCTAGACCTTGTTTAGAGTTTGCCGTATTATGTAGAATACCTAATTTGGGTTCATTTGGATTCCCTTTTAATGGAGTGCTCTAGCTCCGCCAGGCCAGGGAGAAGAGGGCCAGCCCAGTGGCTGCTGAACACTCATCCTCAAGAATACTCCCTCGAGTATTCTTATTCATGTCAGGGAGCTTCTTATTCTCAGAAACTCCCTGACACAAAGTGCACACACCGCTTATTTAGTGCACTGTGTTCACCTGCGGGGGGGGGGGGGGGTAGAGCACAGGGGTCCTTGCAATCCTGCCCCAGGGAGGGATTTCTCCCTGGTCTACCACATCCCTAAGGAACTGTTAGGAGCAGTTTGCCCTTGTAGGTGGAGTCTCTCCACTCTGACAGCCACCATCTGAGGGCCTGGGCGCCCCCCTCACCATTTCAACATCCTCATCTAGCCCCAGATGCAGGCTAATTTAAAATTCCCTGCCACTGAGGGGCTGACTAGCAGCAACCCAAGTTCCCGCCTCCCTTGTCCCAGCACATTTACACTGGGCCGCCTCTATCTGCAATCTCCTCCCTCCTCACCCCTTTCTTTTAGTGTCCTTTACGTCTTACGGTGTATCTCCCCATGTTTTTGGTATGATAGCTGCTCTTGGATTCTAAAATGTTATTGGCAGGGGCTGGATCTTCTTTGTCCACACATTCCCAGAACAACCATGAAGCCTTTCAAAGAGCAGATGCTCAATTCATGTTTGGGGAACAAAGGAACCAGTGGACAAGAGTTGTCGTCGGTGACGATTTCATTTCTCCTACATTCCTGAATAAGCTAAGCAAATACTGGTATACGTTATCTTTTTATTTAAACAAAAGACAAGGCCAAAAGGAATAAGAGAAAACAAGAATTGGCTACCATTTATTCTTTTTTTTGTCACAATCTCATGCCTCCGGCTATTTCACTTGGGTTTCTTTCACATTGTAAAGGAAATCCCTCTACAAATGCAATTTTTTCTTGTCCTAGATTACAATACAAGTACGGATTTTCAATTTGTTTCATGAAACACAAAACTATTACAAAAACTTTATAAACAGCAATAATTGTGTGATCCATGCCATTCATAAACTTAGATTGTGGATCTCAACCTCCTCAAAGGGAACACACTGGAAAAGTAGGAAGAATAGATAAATCTACAAGTTGCATATGAATAACAGGAAGGCAAAAAAAGACATACATTGTGCTGTCTCCAGCTCTATCTCACCCCCTACTAGCTATTCTGTTGACAACCCTTTTCAACTTCACGATGAGGGCTGCCACAGACTTCTCTAAGGCTGGGACGAACTCCTAGATGTGGCCCTGTAGTGGGCGCTGGCCTGGGCAGTGGCGCCAGCCCTGGCTGCAACTCCGGTTTGGGATTGCTCTTCCACATCTTTCAAAGCCTCCTCATACTGGGACTGCAAGGTACTGGGTACGGTTTTAGTGACCTTGGCCAGAAACTCTAGGACCTTCCTCGTGTTGGTTTCAGCACGGGCCTTAGAACCCCACAGGAACTCATAGCATGGAGGATCACTGTTGGGCACCCGTCGGTACTCCAGATACTTCTCCTGCACCAAATCTTTGGTGATGAGCTTCCTAGGCTCCCCATAAATGAAGTGATCCCTCCCTTCATACAGCCCCAACACTTTCAGGAACTCCCACATCTCCTCCTCGGAGACACGGTTGCCCCTCATGAAGATCATGCTCAGAAGAGGCATCAGGATCCCGTTCTTGGGTAAGTCGTCTTCGCTCAGGCCACTGTCGCTGGAAAGGTCCAGCTTGCTGACTAGCTCATAGCAGTGACCTCTGGAGTCGACTTCCTTCAGGTCAAGGCCGAACACCCGCTCCATGCGCTCAGTGGTTTTCTGGAGGATCTCGGGGAAGTGCCCCCTGGACCTTTTGCCGACAATCTTCAGCATCTCTGCCTTCATAATGGGCTCTTTCATTCTATACTTTTTCAGCAGAAACGAAAGCAACATGCTCACCCTCATGGCCAGGGGGTCTTGCCTTGAGCTCTCAGAGGAGTGCGGGCTGCCTGAGGAGCTTGGACGATCCCCCTCTTGGCCCTCGGCACCTTTGTCAGCACGGGTGCCTGAAACAGCTGAGGCAGAAGAGCGGGTGGCTCGGGCTCTCCCAGACTTCCGAGGAATGCCTGCAGCAGGGGTGCTCTGGGAAGTGCCCTCAATAACAACAGAGGAGGAGGATGGGGCCTCTTCTCCCCCTGCTGCAATGGCTTCAGCAGCCCCGAGAACTTGGGGTTCACCTCGAGCTTGGCGGCGTTTCTCACGGGCACGGAGCTTACTCTTGTGACCACGAGGCATGATGACAGCAGGCGAGAGGGCACAGGATATGGGCACCTGGAAGAAAAGGACAAGAGTGACAGCCCCTTCAGCAAGGAGATGCCACCTTGGCATTAAGAAGGCCCGTGCGGGTGTCCTTGAGAACACTACTCCAGGACGCTGCAGGACTCCCCTTCTCCTGGTCAGCTTGTGCTCTGAGGACTCTGTGCAGGAAGCTGGAGTGTGCCCTAGGCTGCAGCCAGCCGGCCCTGCCTGTCACTACCCTTCTCCCACCAAGATCCTCACTTCTCTGTTTCCTCTACAGGGGGATTGAGGGGGCCTCCGCCTGACATCGAAGGCTGGGGCCTCCTGGGGCTGAAACTGGAGGGGACTCTGAGGTGTCCCTGCTAATATGGGGTGGGTGGTATCCACACTCTTCTCAGGGTCCTCACTGTGACTCCAGGCCCAACCTGTAAATCACCCTCTGCACAAAAGCGGCCCCTCCCATCAGGTCAGGGTCCTCACCTTCCTGAGACCCGCCCCGAAAGCAAAAGCAAGCATGAGTCACCTCCAGCCATCCCTGTTCATGGCCTCCCTGGATTGGTGCAGGGTGGAGACATTCTGTGTTGGCACCACGGTTCAGTTATGGGGTGAATGAGGATCCCCTCAGTCCTCAGAATCCTAACTGTGACTCCTGGCAAGAGCTTAAAAACCTCCACCAGCTGACTTAAGGCTGCTTCGTCATCTGCCTGAGATGCCCTGGGACGAAAGGGGTTCCACTCGTCATGTCAAGGTGCCCTGGTCTCCCAGGTGTGACAGTAGGGGTGGGCTCTATGTGGACCACACACTTCTCATTCAGTGTTCTCACCTTGATCCCCATTAGGAACTAAGCCTCTTCCCTCTGACGAATGGGGCTTCACCCATTAGTGCAAGGGATCCAATTCTCTGAGACAACACTGTCCTGTCAGGAAATGAGAGGCCACCTCGGCTCTGCCCATGGCCTCCCAGGGCTAACAGCAGAGGTGAGACTTTATGCAGCCTCCTCTGTTCTGGAGTGGTTGTTTTCCTCATGCAGGATTTTTACTTTGACTCCCAACAGAGCCTGGGACTCCTCTCTCTGCTGACCTGGAGCAAACAGCCCTGAAACCAAAGCCCTTATCTATTGAAATGCTGCAGGCTGAAGTCAGGGTCACCTGAGCCTGTCAGCTCTGACCTGGGCCTCCCTGGAGTGAGGCTTGGTGCAGCCCTCTCCACTGGGGGCTGAGTGGTCTCCATTTCCTAACTCAGGATCTTCACCTTGATACCTGAGCAGTCCTGGGACTCCATCCTCAACTGACCTGAGACTACGTCCTTCACAACACGGTCCTTGCTGAAACGGGACCTGAAGAGCTGGAAGTTGGCCGGAGCGGTGGCTCACACCTGTAATCCCAGCACTCTGGGAGGCTGAGGCGGGAGGATCGCTTCAGCTGAGGAGCTGGAGACCAGCCTGAGTAGGAGCGAGACCCCGTCTCTACTAAACATAGAAAAATGAGCCGGGCGTGGTGGCCTCCGCCTGTAGTTCCCGCTACTGGGGAGGCTGAGGCAGGAGGATCGCTTCAGCCCAGGAGTTTGCGGTGGCTGTGAGCTAAGCTGATGCCACGGCACTCGACTCAAGCCAACAGAGTGTGACTCTCTCTCAGAAAACAAACAAACAAACAAAAACAAAGAATTGGAAGTTCAGGGTAAGCCACATCCCGTCAAGGCTGTCTAGGGTCCAAAAGGCATGACAGAAGACGTGGGACTCTATGGGACCCCACTGTTCTCCACCAGAGTTCTCAATTCGACTCAGGGTAGGACTTCCGACTCCTCACGCCACTGACCTGAGTCACTCTGGCCCAGACCAGTGCCCTCACTTGTCCAAGCTGCCAGAGGGAGTCAGGGCACGGCACGTGTAGGCAGGCAGGAGCGCCACCACTAACTACGCCTGCCCAGGGCCTCCCAGTCCTAACAGCAGGGGCCCGGCTCTCGGTGGCCCCCTCTTCTGGGGACAGGTCCCCTTGTTAGCATTCAGCGTTCCTCACTTCTATTAGGGCCTAGGTCTCGCTCTCTCTCCCTCTGCAGAACTGCAGCCACACTTTGATTGCAAGCCCTCCGGTCCCCAGAACCCGGAACCCTCCGGGCAGAAGTCAGCATCACAACTCCGCCGACTCCTTGGGGGGGGGGGATGGGGGGGGTGTGAAGGGAGCGCGGGGTGCCGGACGATCCCCTTGGTTATCTCCATGTCGTCCCTTCAGTCCACATTCAGGGTTCTTACCTTGATACCGGGTCAGTCCTGGAATTCTAGCAGCCTGAGCTCGCACGCTCCTCCGACCCAGCTCCTCCACCAAGCTCCTGGCCTTCCAGAAACCTCCAAGGCGGAAGTCAGGGTATGCCACTTCCGGCCAGTGTGGGGGGGCAGAGGGCGGGGATTGGGGGCAGGGGACGGGGATTGGAGGGCGTAGAGGCCTCCTAGGGCTGACAGTAGAGGTGCAGGGGCGGGGCTCTGGTGCCCTGTCTTTTGGGAAGTGATCCTCTTATTGGTACTCAGGGTCCTGACCTGAACTCCAGGTCCCCCCCCCCCCCCAGCCTCTGTCCCGAGAACTGTGGCTGTTCCCTTTAAACCGACTCACTCTCCCTCCCCTCTGTAGACCTTCCAGGCAGAAAGAAGGGGATCCTGAGCTGAGAGCTCTGCTTGCCTTCATAGGAACAAGAACAGAGCGCTGGGAGTGTGTGGCCCCTTCTGCTGCTGGCGGTTCCCTCATCTCACTCGGAGCCCTCACCTTGACTCCTGTTGGTTCTTGGGTCTCCAGTTTCTACAGAACTGGGGCCACCCCGCTAGACCAAGGCACTCCCCTCCTTGAGACCCTCCAGGCAGAAATGAGGGGCACCTCAACCTGACAACTCTGCCGGGGCCTCCCAGGTCATAGGACCGGGAGCTTGGGGCTCTGTGGTGCTTCCTCCGTTCTCCTGTGGTTGGTTCTCTCATTCCTCCCTGAAATTGCTCACCTTGATACCTGACTAGTCCTGGGACTCTACCTCAGCGGACCTGAGGCTGTTTCCCTCAAATCAAGGTCCTCGCTTTCTTGGCACCACAGAGTTGGGTTTAGGCTGAGCCAAATGCAGCCATGACTGTTCCACATCTCCAAGGGCTGTCAGCCAGGGCAGGACTCTATGGGCCCACACTGTTC
The DNA here is from genome assembly GCF_041146395.1 of Eulemur rufifrons. Taxonomy (NCBI): domain Eukaryota; kingdom Metazoa; phylum Chordata; class Mammalia; order Primates; family Lemuridae; genus Eulemur; species Eulemur rufifrons. The sequence continues at coordinate 131,922,142 of NC_091012.1, forward strand.
TGGCTGCGTCCTTCCCTCATTCTTCCTCCAGGGTCATCACCTTGATACATATCAGAGGCTCACCGTCCTTTGTCTGCTCACCTGAAGTTGCCCTCTTTACATCGAGTCTCTCGTGCTCATGAGAACCCCGAAGGATAATTGTGGGGTTGCTCAGCCTCACATCCCTGCCTCTGGCCGTCTAAGTCTGACAGCAGCCACCGGCTGGTCTCGTGGGACCCCCTACATTCTAGGATATTGGTCCCCTAAGCCCTTCTGCATGGGGCTCCACAGCTTGCTTCCTGCCTCTTTCATTCAAGGCTTCCTGGGAAATGCCACATGCCTGCGATCTCTTGAGCAGGTTCCCTACAGCATACCTCGCAGACAATGGTTCCTTGCCTCACGAGTGATGGGCGAGGAGGGAGTTACAGCTCAAGGCAGAGTCCCAGGGCAGGCGGTGGGCTGTCAAAGACAAAGCCAGCTGGTCTGTTCCTTCTCTTCACCAGGCAGACTTGGCCTCTGACGGAACTTCGGTTCTAATATTAATTGATTCACTTTCTACAGGGAAGAGCGGAGCCATATGGTTTTGTGCCCCTGATGTTTTCAGGTGATCTGACATGGCATTTGTAGGTGATCGTGTGGTTACCGAGTATTGCCTCTTTCTTTTCCACATTCACATCTGTCATTTCTTTTGATATTTTTATTGCTCTAGCTATGTATTGCAAAGCAGTAGTTTGTGCACAGAGTCCTCTTTTTTTTGCCTGAGATATCTCTTGGAGTAATGAAAAGAAATGTGAATTATAACGCATCAGATCTGCCTCAGGCCATCAGAAATGGGGAAGTGTGGGCTTTAGACAGACTCAGACCCCAGGGCTAACACCGGCCCTGCCACAAGCCAGCAGTATAAACACAGGCACATGGGCAAATTCTGTGAGCCTCAGGGTATTCATCTGGTGAAGCAGATTTGATAAGCCCTGTCTTCTAGGACTGAAGCGTGTATGGAATGTAGGCTGCGAACTCAGTGCAGTGAGGGGCAAGAAGAGAGATTTTTTAAGCATGTTATTTAGTATGATTATTTTCACCCCACACAATACCATGCACCACACTGGGATTTTTTTTTTTTCTTTATCCAGGAGATGTTAGAGAATATGCAATGTCCTAGGACAAAGACAACCAAATCACGAAAAATAGTGCTTAGCAAATCAAACTAAGTAAAAATTCCCCACTAGATGATCATTCATTTGATGTGGGGGTGTGAAGTGGACTTCCCCAGTTGGATGCACCATGAAGTTCCTAGAAGGTGTGCAAAGGACCAACACTTTTCCTCCCCGCCAGCTGCCCTTGCATTTAACCCATCCCTATTTTCATTCATTTTACCACCACCAAAAACCTAGACCTTGTTTAGAGTTTGCCGTATTATGTAGAATACCTAATTTGGGTTCATTTGGATTCCCTTTTAATGGAGTGCTCTAGCTCCGCCAGGCCAGGGAGAAGAGGGCCAGCCCAGTGGCTGCTGAACACTCATCCTCAAGAATACTCCCTCGAGTATTCTTATTCATGTCAGGGAGCTTCTTATTCTCAGAAACTCCCTGACACAAAGTGCACACACCGCTTATTTAGTGCACTGTGTTCACCTGCGGGGAGGGGGTGGGTAGAGCACAGGGGTCCTTGCAATCCTGCCCCAGGGAGGGATTTCTCCCTGGTCTACCACATCCCTAAGGAACTGTTAGGAGCAGTTTGCCCTTGTAGGTGGAGTCTCTCCACTCTGACAGCCACCATCTGAGGGCCTGGGCGCCCCCCTCACCATTTCAACATCCTCATCTAGCCCCAGATGCAGGCTAATTTAAAATTCCCTGCCACTGAGGGGCTGACTAGCAGCAACCCAAGTTCCCGCCTCCCTTGTCCCAGCACATTTACACTGGGCCGCCTCTATCTGCAATCTCCTCCCTCCTCACCCCTTTCTTTTAGTGTCCTTTACGTCTTAAGGTGTATCTCCCCATGTTTTTGGTATGATAGCTGCTCTTGGATTCTAAAATGTTATTGGCAGGGGCTGGATCTTCTTTGTCCACACATTCCCAGAACAACCATGAAGCCTTTCAAAGAGCAGATGCTCAATTCATGTTTGGGGAACAAAGGAACCAGTGGACAAGAGTTGTCGTCGGTGACGATTTCATTTCTCCTACATTCCTGAATAAGCTAAGCAAATACTGGTATACGTTATCTTTTTATTTAAACAAAAGACAAGGCCAAAAGGAATAAGAGAAAACAAGAATTGGCTACCATTTATTCTTTTTTTTGTCACAATCTCATGCCTCCGGCTATTTCACTTGGGTTTCTTTCACATTTTAAAGGAAATCCCTCTACAAATGCAATTTTTTTTTGTCCTAGATTACAATACAAGTACGGATTTTCAATTTGTTTCATGAAACACAAAACTATTACAAAAACTTTATAAACAGCAATAATTGTGTGATCCATGCCATTCATAAACTTAGATTGTGGATCTCAACCTCTTCAAAGGGAACACACTGGAAAGAACGTAGGAAGAAAAGATAAATCTACAAGTTACGTTTGAATAACAGGAACACAAAAAGACATATATTGTGCTCTCTCCAGCTCTATCTCACCCTCTACTAGCTATTATGTTGACAACCCTTTTCAACTTCATGATGAGGGCTACCTCAGACTTCTCTAAGGCTGGGACGAACTCCTAGATGTGGCCCTGTAGTGGGCGCTGGCCTGGGCAGTGGCGCCAGCCCTGGCTGCAACTTCAATTTTGTATCGCTCTTCCACAGCTTTCAAAGCCTCCTCATACCGGGACCGCAAGTTACTGGGTATTATTTTAGTGACCGTGGCCAAAAACTCTAGGACCTTCCTCAGGCTGATTTCAGCCCGTGCCTTAGAACCCCACAGGAACTCATAGCATGGAGGATCACTGTTGGGCACCCGTCGGTACTCCAGATACTTCTCCTGCACCAAATCTTTGGTGATGAGCTTCCTAGGCTCCCCAAAGATGAAGTGCTTCCTCCCTTCATACAGCCCCAACATTTTCAGGAACTCCCACATCTCCTCCTCGGAGACACGGTTGCCCCTCGTGAAGATCAGGCTCAGAAGAGGCATCAGGATCCCCTTCTTGGGTAAGTTGTCTTCGCTCAGGCCACTGTCGCTGGAAAGGCCCAACTTGCTGACGAGCTCATAGCAGCGACCTCTGGTTCTGACTTCCTTCAGGTGAAGGCCGAACACCAGCTCCATGCGCATAGCGGTTTTCTGGAGGATCTCAGGGAAGTGCTCCCTGTACCTTTTGCTGACAATCTTCAGCATCTCTGCCTTCATAATGGGCTCTTTCATTCTATACTTTTTCAGCAGAAACGAAAGCAACATGCCCACCTTCGTGGCCAGGGGGTCTTGCCTTGAGCTCTCACAGGAGTGCGGGCCGCCTGAGGAGCTTGGACGATCCCCCTCTTGGCCCTCGGCACCTTTCTCAGCACGGGTGCCTGAAACAGCTGAGGCAGAAGAGCGGGTGGCTCGGGCTCTCCCAGACTTCCGAGGAATGCCTGCAGCAGGGGTGCTCTGGGAAGCGCCCTCAATAACAACAGAGGAGGAGGATGGGGCCTCTTCTCCCCCTGCTGCAATGGCTTCAGCAGCCCCGAGAACTTGGGGTTCACCTCGAGCCTGGTGGCGTTTCTCACGGGCACGGAGCTTACTCTTGTGACCACGAGGCATGATGACAGCAGGCGAGAGCACACAGGATATGGGTACCTGGAAGAAAAGGACAAGAGAGTGACAGCCCCTTCAGCAAGGAGATGCCACCTTGGCATTAAGAAGGCCCGTGCGGGTGTCCTTGAGAACACTACTCCAGGACGCTGCAGGACTCCCCTTCTCCTGGTCAGCTTGTGCTCTGAGGACTCTGTGCAGGAAGCTGGAGTGTGCCTTAGGCTGCAGCCAGCCGGCCCTGCCTGTCACTACCCTTCTCCCACCAAGATCCTCACTTCTCTGTTTCCTCTACAGGGGGATTGAGGGGGCCTCCGCCTGACATCGAAGGCTGGGGCCTCCTGGGGCTGAAACTGGAGGGGACTCTGAGGTGTCCCTGCTAATATGGGGTGGGTGGTATCCACACTCTTCTCAGGGTCCTCACTGTGACTCCAGGCCCAACCTGTAAATCACCCTCTGTTCAACCGGGTTCCCTCCTATCAGGATGGGTCCTCAGATTCCTGAGACTCGCCTCTAAAGCAAAAGAAAGCTTGAGTCGACTATTTTCCCTTTCCTCCTAGGTGTCAGGAGTTGAGGAATGGCAGTAGATTTTCCCCTTAATTTTCCAGTGCTTCTTTCTACATTGTCGAATCATATTTCAAGGGAGCAGCGGACAGGGTTCAGGCTGCACTCAGCACAGGAGAAATGGTGGCCCAGTGGAGGTAACCTCCTGGATTCCTGTTCCCAGAGAGGGAGGCATATATCTCGGTCTGCTGCACATGAGTGGATCACTCCGTGACAAGAACAGTGTTGTGAATTGATGGAGAATCAGCGTGGGACACAAAAAGCAGGAAAAAGAAAAGGTGAACGGGAGATAAGATCATGAAATCTGGAGATTTGCGAGACCATCAGTAGAGAGTGGAGCTTTGGACGGCTGCGCCCGCCTTGCCAGTGAGTGAGGTGGGATCCGTCCCACAGGAGAACGTCTTGCTTCCCCACTGGCCTCCACACCCACTCAGTCAGGGATTTGCCTGAAGTCGGTGCAAAATCACTTCAGGAGACGTGGGGCTCTGTGGAGAGGAGACATTAGCGGGAAGCATCCTGAACTCCCGAGCTCTGTGTCAGGGCTGCACTGGGAGGGGGAGGGAATGATCTGGGCTACCACTGGAGGCAGTTACAAGACAGGTAAATTGCCTCTACGACTCAGCAGGTCCAGATGGACAGAGGTGAAAACTAAACAGGGGACTCTAACTTGGAAACCGCCATGGGCTAATAGGCCCATTCAGGGTGGATCAGAAAGAGCGAGAGCTCCTGCTGAACAGGTGTGAGATTGTGGGAGAGTGACATAAAAGAGACAAGGGGGCATCCTGATGACTCAGCCCCCTGACCCAGCACCTGCCAACCCCTGAACAATCAGCCCCCATTTCTGGTGCTCTGTAGGTGGGCAGTCACCATTTTGGGGGTCCACAGCCTAGCCGCTGAGGTGTGATATGGTGTTGGGTAGCTCCCTTCCCCCAGCCCAGGGACTCTCGTGATGAGCTCTGCCCTTACACGACCTATGGTCAATGGTTCCGTTTTGATGGGTGAACTATGAGTGCTCCCCCAGTCATGAGAGACTAGCGCCTGGATCTTGCAGGCACTGGGGCAGGGGAGACCATCGTCCACGAAATTTGTAGCCACTGGGGCACTGGGCAAACAGTGGCACCACTCCCACCCCCTAGCCAGCATCTTTCATGCAGAAAGTCGTAGGTGCCACCTCTGGAAATAGGGAGAGACAAGAAAAAGCCACTTTCTCTCTGCAACCAGTGTGAATCTTGGCTGCAGATCAAAAGTCGTCAGCCCAGTGACTTTACTTGTCAGACCGGTTTTAGGTCAACGGATCAGATCAAAACTCTGGGGCTAGACTGGTTGGCTACCAACAGTGGGACCAGTGGCAGGGGGGAAAAAAGCCCTGGCAAGAAGCCAAAACAGGCTCCCCAAGTAACCCCTCCCACCAGGAGCAGCCCCCCAACTGTGGTAGAAGAACTCTGAAGAACACGTAAGTGGCTCCCCCTAGTGACAAAGGAAGCAACACACCTAGGCTGTTAGGCAGCAGTGGCAGTGAACTGCCTTGCTCCTACAGCATCCACTGGAACAGAGCCTGCACAAGGAGTGTTACTTTCCAAACACAAGCTGAAAGGTGGGAAGCAACCATTAATCCAGATGAGAAGGGCTCAGTGAAAGAACTCTGGAAGTATGAAGAATCAAATGGAAAACACACCCCCAAAGAGGAACACCAGCTCTCTAGCAATGGACATAAACCAAATTCAGAACACTAAAATGATAGAAGAAGAATTTCAAACATGGGTCATATGAAAACTCAACGATATGCAAGAAAAAATGGATAACTGACACAAAGAGACCACACAAAAAATCCAGGACTTGGAAGAAAAATTCGCTAAAAAAAATCAAAATATTAAAGAAAAATCAAACTGAACTCCTGGAAATGAAAAATTTATTCAGGGAACTACAAAACACAGTAGAAAGCCTCAAGAGCAAGGTAGATCAAACAGAAGAAAGAATCTCAGAGATCAAAGGTAACACCTTCCAATTAAATAAGTCAGTCACAGAGATAGAGCAAAGAAATAAGAGTAAAAACCAGAGTCTGCAAGAATTGTGGGATTATGTGAAGAAGCCTAATGAGAGAGTTATGGGCATTCCTGAGGGTGAAGAAGATAATGCGCAAGGGTTGGATAAGCTATTTGAAGATATAATTGAGGAAAATTTCCCAGGCCTTGCTAAAAATCTAGACATACAGGTACAAGAAACCCAAAGGACCCCTGGGAGATTCACTGCAAATAGGAAGACACCACGTCATGCAGTCATCAGACTGACCAAAATATCCACTAAAGAGGCCCTTCTTTGAGCTGTAAGGAGAAAGAAACAAGTAACATACAAAGGAATGCCCATGCGAATAATGCCAGATTTCTCAACTGAAACCTTACCAGCAAGAAGAGACTGGGGCCCCATTCTGACTCTTCTGAAACAGAATAATGCCCAGCCTAGAATCTTGTAGCCAGCAAAGCTAAGTTTTGTATACGAAGGAGAAATTAATACATTCTCAGATAAACAAAGACTGAGGGAATTCACCAAGACAAGACCAGCCCTGCAAGAAGTACTCAAAACAGAGTTGCACACGGACCAGCACAAGAAGCATTCACGAATGTAAAGCTACTAAAAAGCTAAAGATCAAAGGCCAGATACCACAATGGCTCAAGAGAGAAAACATAGCAATGAAGTTCTACCCAACAGGATGAACAGAAATCTGCCCCACCTATCAGTTCCCTCAATAAATGTGAATGGCTTGAACTCCCCACTCAAGAGACATAGGCTGGCCCAATGGATTAAAAAAAAAAAAAAAATACAAGCCAAGTATCTGCTGTCTCCAGGAAACTTATCTAATCTGCAAGGACGCATTTAGACTGAAAATAAAGGGGTGGAAATTGATATTTCAAGCAAACGGTAGCCAAAAGAAGGCTGGCGTGGTGGTTTTAATTTCAGACAACTTAGTTTTTAAATCAACGAAAGTAATGAAAAACAAAGATGGTCACTATATAATGGTGAAGGGTACAGTTCAACAAGAAGACATAACTATACTTAATATGTATGCACCCAACTTAGGTGCACCCAGGTTCATAAAGCAAACCCTACTTGATCTGAACCAAATGATAGATAACAACACTTTAATAGCCGGAGACTTCAACACCCCACTGACAGCACAGGACAGAGCCTCCAAACAGAAAATAAACAAAGAAATAATAGACTTAAACAGAACGCTAGAACAGATGGGCCTGACTGATATTTACAGGACATTCTATCCAAAATCCACTGAATATACGTTCTTCTCATCAGCTCATGGGACATTCTCTAAGATTGACCATCTCCTAGGACACAAAGCATGTCTTAAAAAATTTAAAAAAATAGAAATTATACCATGCATCTTCTCAGATCACAGTGGAATAGAAGTAGAAATCAACCCTAAGAGAAATTCTCATTTCTACCCAAAGTCGTGAAAGCTAAACAACCTTCTTCTGAACGATTACTTTATAAATGAGGAAATCAAGACGGAAATCAAAAGATTCTTTGGACTAAATGACAAAGGAGACACAACTTATCAAAATCTGTGGGAAACAGCTAAAGCAGTCCTGAGACGAAAATTTATTTCCATAAATGCCTATATCCAAAAGACAGAAAATTTGCAAATAGACAATCTAATGAATAGACTCAAAGAGCCGGAGAAAGAAGAAAAGACCCACCCCAAACCCAGCAGAAGGACAGAAATCGGTAAGATCAAATCAGAACTAAATGAAATGGATAACAGGAAACCATACGGGAGACTAATGAAACAAAAAGTTGGTTCTTTGAAAATATAAACAAAATTGACATGCCTTTGGCTAGACTAAGAGCAGAAAAGAAAAATCTCTAATAACCTCCATCAGGAACATGAAATGAGAACTTACAACTGATGCCACAGAGATACAAGATATCATCTATGAATTCTACAAAAACCTTTATGCACACAAGCTGGAAAATGTGGAGGACATGGACAAATTTTTAGAAACACACAGCCTCCCTAGGCCCAAACAAGAAGAAATAGAATTCCGGAACAGACCAATACCAAGAACTGAGATCGAAACAGCAATAAAAATAACTCCCCTAAAAGAAAAGCCCCAGACCAGATAGTTTCACACCTGAATTTTACCACACCTACAAAAAAGAACTGGTGCCTATCCTACAAAAGATATTCCACAACATCGAGAAGGACGGAATTCTCCTCAACACATTTCATGAAGCCAACATAACTCTGATATCAAAACCAGGAAAGGATGCAGCAAAAAAACAAAACTACAGACCAATTTCCCTTATGGGAAATTTTTGCATCAATGCAAAAATTCTCAATAAAATCCCAGCAAATTGAATCCAGGTGCTTACCAAGAAAATAATCCATCACGACGAAGTGGGCTTCATCCCAGAGATGCAGGGATGGTTCAACATACACAAATCTATAAATGTAATTCACCACATTAATAGAAGCAAAAACAAAGACCATATGATCCTCTCAATAGATGCAGAAAAAGCATCTGACAAAATTCAACACCCTGAACGCTTAACAAAATAGGCATAGACGGGGCCTACCAAAAAATGATACAAGCCATTTATGACACACCCACAGCCAACATCATACTGAATGGGGAAAAATTGAAAGCATTCCCACTTAGAACTGGAACCTGACAAGGTTTCCCACTGTCCCCTCTGCTATTCAACATAGTACTGGAAGTCCTTGCAAGAGCAATCAGGCAAGAGAGCAGAATCAAGGTGTCCAAATGGGGACAGAAGAGATCAAACTTTCACTCTTTGCTGATGATATGATGTTATAACTAGAAAACCCCAAGGATTCAACCAAGAGACTCCTGGAATTGATAAATGAATTCAGTAAAGTCTCAGGATACAAAATCAATACACACAAATCAGAGGCATTCATATATGCCCATGAAAGTCAAACTGAAAACCAAATCAAAGACTCAATACCCTACACAATAGCAACAAAGAAAATAAAGTACCTAGAAATACATTTAACTAAGGAGGTAAAAGACCTCTACAGGGAGAACTAAGAAACACTGAGGAAGGAAATTGCAGAGCACATAAACAGGTGGAAACCACACCATGCTCGTGGATCGAAAGAATCAACATTGTTAAAATGACTATACTACCCAAAGTGATCTACACATTCAATGTAATCCCTATTAAATTACCAACATCATTTTTCACAGATATAGAAAAAATGATTTTACGCTTCATCTGGAACCAGAGAAGACTCCACTTAGTAAAAGCAATTTTAGAAAATAAGAACAAAATGGGAGGTACTAATTTACCAGACTTCAAACCATACTACAAGGCTGTGGTTATTAAACAGCTTGGTATTGGCACAAGAACAGGGACACAGAGCAGTGGAATAGAACTGAGAATCCAGATATAAAACCATCCTCATATAGCCATCTATCTTTGAGAAAGCAGACAAAAACATACTCTGGGGAAAAGAATCCTTATTCAATAAATGGTGCTGGGAAAACTGGATAGCCACATGTAGAAGACTGAAACAGGACCCACAGCTTTCACCTCTCACAAAAATCAAATCACAGTGGATAACAGACTTAAACCTAAGGTGTGAAACTATTAGAATTCTAGAAGAAAATGTGGGAAAGACTCTTAAAGACATTGGCCTAGGCAAAGAATTTATGAAGAAGACCCCAAAGGCAATCATAGCAACAACAAAAATAAATCAGTGGGATCTGATTAAATTAAAAAGCTTCTTCACAGCCAAAGAAATTGTCACGAGAGCAAACAGACAACCTCCAAAATGGGAAAAAATTTTCACATGCTACACATCCTATAAAGGACCAATAACTAGAATCTATTTAGAACTCAGGAAAATAAGCAAGAAAAAATTAAACAACCCTATCAAAAAGTGGGCAAAGGGCATGAATAGAAAATTTTCAAAAGAAGACAGAAGAATGTCCAACAAACATAGGAAAAAATGCTCAACATCTCTAATCATCAGGGAAATGCAAAGCAAAACCACAGCAAGATATCACTTAACTCCAGTGAGAATGGCTTTTATCAAAAGGTCCCAAAGCAATAAATGTTGGCATGGATGTGGAGAGACAGGAACACTCATACACTGCTGGTGGGACTGCAAACTATTGCAACCTCTTTGGAAAGCAATATGCAGATACCTTAAACAGATATAAGTAGACCTACCATTTGATCCAGCAATCTCATTATTGGGCATCTACCCAAAAGAACAAAAGATATTCTATAACAAAGACATCTGCATGCAAATGTTTGTAACAGCACAATTCACAATTGCAAAGATGTGGAAACAACCCAAGTGCCCATCAATACAGGCCTGGATTAATAAAATGTGGTATATGTACACCACGGAGTACTACTCAGCTATAAGAAATAACGGTGATATAACATCTCTTGTATTTTCCTGGATAGAGCTTGAAATTATTCTACCAAGTGAAATATCCCAAGAAAGGAAAAATAAGTACCACATGTATCACCATCAAATTGGTTTCACTGATCATCACCTAAGAGCACATTTAGGAATACCATTAATCTGGTGTCAGGCAGATGTGGGGAGGGACGGGTGGGTGTATAGATACATAATGAGTGTGATGCACACCGTCTAGGAGATGGACACGCTTGAAGCTCTGACTCAGGAGGGAAGGAAGGACAGTATACAAACATAAATTTTGACCCCATAATATGCGCAAATTAAAAAAAAAGGAAAAGCATGAGTCGTCTCAACCCATCCCTGTTCATGGCCTCCCTGGATTGGTGCAGGGTGGAGACATTCTGTGTTGGCACCACGGTTCAGTTATGGGGTGAATGAGGATCCCCTCAGTCCTCAGAATCCTAACTGTGACTCCTGGCAAGAGCTTAAAAACCTCCACCAGCTGACTTAAGGCTGCTTCGTCATCTGCCTGAGATGCCCTGGGACGAAAGGGGTGCCATTCGTCATGTCAAGGTGCCCTGGTCTCCCAGGTGTGACAGTAGGGGTGGGCTCTATGTGGACCACACACTTCTCATTCAGTGTTCTCACCTTGATCCCCATTAGGAACTAAGCCTCTTCCCTCTGACGAATGGGGCTTCACCCATTAGTGCAAGGGATCCAATTCTCTGAGACAACACTGTCCTGTCAGGAAATGAGAGGCCACCTCGGCTCTGCCCACAGCTTCCCAGGGCTAACAGTCTCACCAGGTGAGACTTTATGCAGCCTCCTCTGTTCTGGAGTGGTTGTTTTCCTCATGCAGGATTTTTACTTTGACTCCCAACAGAGCCTGGGACTCCTCTCTCTGCTGACCTGGAGCAAACAGCCCTGAAACCAAAGCCCTTATCTATTGAAACGCTGCAGGCTGAAGTCAGGGTCACCTGAGCCTGTCAGCTCTGACCTGGGCCTCCCTGGAGTGAGGCTTGGTGCAGCCCTCTCCACTGGGGGCTGAGTGGTCTCCATTTCCTAACTCAGGATCTTCACCTTGATACCTGAGCAGTCCTGGGACTCCATCCTCAACTGACCTGAGACTACGTCCTTCACAACACGGTCCTTGCTGAAACGGGACCTGAAGAGCTGGAAGTTGGCCGGAGCGGTGGCTCACGCCTGTAATCCCAGCACTCTGGGAGGCTGAGGCGGGAGGATCGCTTCAGCTGAGGAGCTGGAGACCAGCCTGAGTAGGAGCGAGACCCCGTCTCTACTAAACATAGAAAAATGAGCCGGGCGTGGTGGCCTCCGCCTGTAGTTCCCGCTACTGGGGAGGCTGAGGCAGGAGGATCGCTTCAGCCCAGGAGTTTGCGGTGGCTGTGAGCTAAGCTGATGCCACGGCACTCGACTCAAGCCAACAGAGTGTGACTCTCTCTCAGAAAACAAACAAACAAACAAACAAACAAAAACAAAGAATTGGAAGTTCAGGGTAAGCCACATCCCGTCAAGGCTGTCTAGGGTCCAAAAGGCATGACAGAAGACGTGGGACTCTATGGGACCCCACTGTTCTCCACCAGAGTTCTCAATTCGACTCAGGGTAGGACTTCCGACTCCTCACGCCACTGACCTGAGTCACTCTGGCCCAGACCAGTGCCCTCACTTGTCCAAGCTGCCAGAGGGAGTCAGGGCACGGCACGTGTAGGCAGGCAGGAGCGCCACCACTAACTACGCCTGCCCAGGGCCTCCCAGTCCTAACAGCAGGGGCCCGGCTCTCGGTGGCCCCCTCTTCTGGGGACAGGTCCCCTTGTTAGCATTCAGCATTCCTCACTTCTATTAGGGCCTAGGTCTCGCTCTCTCTCCCTCTGCAGAACTGCAGCCACACTTTGATTGCAAGCCCTCCGGTCCCCAGAACCCGGAACCCTCCGGGCAGAAGTCAGCATCACAACTCCGCCGACTCCTTGGGGGGGGGGGGGGACGGGGGTGTGTGAAGGGAGCGCGGGGTGCCGGACGATCCCCTTGGTTATCTCCATGTCGTCCCTTCAGTCCACATTCAGGGTTCTTACCTTGATACCGGGTCAGTCCTGGAATTCTAGCAGCCTGAGCTCGCACGCTCCTCCGACCCAGCTCCTCCACCAAGCTCCTGGCCTTCCAGAAACCTCCAAGGCGGAAGTCAGGGTATGCCACTTCCGGCCAGTGTGGGGGGGCAGAGGGCGGGGATTGGGGGCAGGGGACGGGGATTGGAGGGCGTAGAGGCCTCCTAGGGCTGACAGTAGAGGTGCAGGGGCGGGGCTCTGGTGCCCTGTCTTTTGGGAAGTGATCCTCTTATTGGTACTCAGGGTCCTGACCTGAACTCCAGGTCCCCCCCCCCCCAGCCTCTGTCCCGAGAACTGTGGCTGTTCCCTTTAAACCGACTCACTCTCCCTCCCCTCTGTAGACCTTCCAGGCAGAAAGAAGGGGATCCTGAGCTGAGAGCTCTGCTTGCCTTCATAGGAACAAGAACAGAGCGCTGGGAGTGTGTGGCCCCTTCTGCTGCTGGCGGTTCCCTCATCTCACTCGGAGCCCTCACCTTGACTCCTGTTGGTTCTTGGGTCTCCAGTTTCTACAGAACTGGGGCCACCCCGCTAGACCAAGGCACTCCCCTCCTTGAGACCCTCCAGGCAGAAATGAGGGGCACCTCAACCTGACAACTCTGCCGGGGCCTCCCAGGTCATAGGACCGGGAGCTTGGGGCTCTGTGGTGCTTCCTCCGTTCTCCTGTGGTTGGTTCTCTCATTCCTCCCTGAAATTGCTCACCTTGATACCTGACTAGTCCTGGGACTCTACCTCAGCGGACCTGAGGCTGTTTCCCTCAAATCAAGGTCCTCGCTTTCTTGGCACCACAGAGTTGGGTTTAGGCTGAGCCAAATGCAGCCATGACTGTTCCACATCTCCAAGGGCTGTCAGCCAGGGCAGGACTCTATGGGACCACACTGTTCTGGCTGCGTCCTTCCCTCATTCTTCCTCCAGGGTCATCACCTTGATACATATCAGAAGCTCACAGTCCTTTCTCTGCTCACCTGAAGTTGCCCTCTTTACATCGAGTCTCTCGTGCTCATGAGAACCCCGAAGGATAATTGTGGGGTTGCTCAGCCTCACATCCCTGCCTCTGGCCGTCTAAGTCTGACAGCAGCCACCGGCTGGTCTCGTGGGACCCCCTACATTCTAGGATATTGGTCCCCTAAGCCCTTCTGCATGGGGCTCCACAGCTTGCTTCCTGCCTCTTTCATTCAAGGCTTCCTGGGAAATGCCACATGCCTGCGATCTCTTGAGCAGGTTCCCTACAGCATACCTCGCAGACAGTAGTTCCTTGCCTCACGAGTGATGGGCGAGGAGGGAGTTACAGCTCAAGGCAGAGTCCCAGGGCGGGCGGTGGGCTGTCAAAGACAAAGCCAGCTGGTCTGTTCCTTCTCTTCACCAGGCAGACTTGGCCTCTGACGGAACTTCGGTTCTAATATTAATTGATTCACTTTCTACAGGGAAGAGCGGAGCCATATGGTTTTGTGCCCCTGATGTTTTCAGGTGATCTGACATGGCATTTGTAGGTGATCCTGTGGTTACCGAGTATTGCCTCTTTCTTTTCCATATTGACATCTCTCATTTCTTTTGATATTCTAATTGCTCTGGCTATGTATTGCAAAGCAGTAGTTTGTGCACAGAGTCCTCTTTTTATTGCCTGAGATACCTCTTGGAGTAATGAAAAGAAATGTGAATTATAACGCATCAGATCTGCCTCAGGCCATCAGAAATGGGGAAGTGTGGGCTTTAGACAGACTCAGACCCCAGGGCTAACACCGGCCCTGCCACAAGCCAGCAGTATAAACACAGGCACGTGGGTAAATTCTGCAAGCCTCAGGGTCTTCATCTGGTGAAGCAGATTTGATAAGCCCTGTCTTCTAGGACTGAAGCGTGTATGGAATATAGGCTGTGAACTCAGTGCAGTGAGGGGCAAGAAGAGACATTTTTTATGTGTCAGTTATTTAGTATGATTATTTTCACCCCACACAATACCATCCACCACACTGGGATTTTTTTTTTTTTCTTTATCCAGGAGATGTTAGAGAATATGCAATGTCCTAGGACAAAGACAGCCAAATCATGAAAAATAGTGCTTAGCAAATCAAACTAAGTAAAAATTCCCCACTAGATGATCATTCATTTGATGTGGGGGTGTGAAGTGGACTTCCCCAGTTGGATGCACCATGAAGTTCCTAGAAGGTGTGCAAAGGACCAACACTTTTCCTCCCCGCCAGCTGCCCTTGCATTTAACCCATCCCTATTTTCATTCATTTTACCACCACCAAAAACCTAGACCTTGTTTAGAGTTTGCCGTATTATGTAGAATACCTAATTTGGGTTCATTTGGATTCCCTTTTAATGGAGTGCTCTAGCTCCGCCAGGCCAGGGAGAAGAGGGCCAGCCCAGTGGCTGCTGAACACTCATCCTCAAGAATACTCCCTCGAGTATTCTTATTCATGTCAGGGAGCTTCTTATTCTCAGAAACTCCCTGACACAAAGTGTACACACCGCTTATTTAGTGCACTGTGTTCACCTGCGGGGGGAGGGGGGAGTAGAGCACAGGGGTCCTTGCAATCCTGCCCCAGGGAGGGATTTCTCCCTGGTCTACCACATCCCTAAGGAACTGTTAGGAGCAGTTTGCCCTTGTAGGTGGAGTCTCTCCACTCTGACAGCCACCATCTGAGGGCCTGGGCGCCCCCCTCACCATTTCAACATCCTCATCTAGCCCCAGATGCAGGCTAATTTAAAATTCCCTGCCACTGAGGGGCTGACTAGCAGCAACCCAAGTTCCCGCCTCCCTTGTCCCAGCACATTTACACTGGGCCGCCTCTATCTGCAATCTCCTCCCTCCTCACCCCTTTCTTTTAGTGTCCTTTACGTCTTACGGTGTATCTCCCCATGTTTTTGGTATGATAGCTGCTCTTGGATTCTAAAATGTTATTGGCAGGGGCTGGATCTTCTTTGTCCACACATTCCCAGAACAACCATGAAGCCTTTCAAAGAGCAGATGCTCAATTCATGTTTGGGGAACAAAGGAACCAGTGGACAAGAGTTGTCGTCGGTGACGATTTCATTTCTCCTACATTCCTGAATAAGCTAAGCAAATACTGGTATACGTTATCTTTTTATTTAAACAAAGGACAAGGCCAAAAGGAATAAGAGAAAACAAGAATTGGCTACCATTTATTCTTTTTTTTGTCACAATCTCATGCCTCCGGCTATTTCACTTGGGTTTCTTTCACATTGTAAAGGAAATCCCTCTACAAATGCAATTTTTTCTTGTCCTAGATTACAATACAAGTACGGATTTTCAATTTGTTTCATGAAACACAAAACTATTACAAAAACTTTATAAACAGCAATAATTGTGTGATCCATGCCATTCATAAACTTAGATTGTGGATCTCAACCTCCTCAAAGGGAACACACTGGAAAAATAGGAAGAATAGATAAATCTACAAGTTGCATATGAATAACAGGAAGGCAAAAAAAGACATACATTGTGCTGTCTCCAGCTCTATCTCACCCCCTACTAGCTATTCTGTTGACAACCCTTTTCAACTTCACGATGAGGGCTGCCACAGACTTCTCTAAGGCTGGGACGAACTCCTAGATGTGGCCCTGTAGTGGGCGCTGGCCTGGGCAGTGGCGCCAGCCCTGGCTGCAACTCCGGTTTGGGATTGCTCTTCCACATCTTTCAAAGCCTCCTCATACTGGGACTGCAAGGTACTGGGTACGGTTTTAGTGACCTTGGCCAGAAACTCTAGGACCTTCCTCGTGTTGGTTTCAGCACGGGCCTTAGAACCCCACAGGAACTCATAGCATGGAGGATCACTGTTGGGCACCCGTCGGTACTCCAGATACTTCTCCTGCACCAAATCTTTGGTGATGAGCTTCCTAGGCTCCCCATAAATGAAGTGATCCCTCCCTTCATACAGCCCCAACACTTTCAGGAACTCCCACATCTCCTCCTCGGAGACACGGTTGCCCCTCATGAAGATCATGCTCAGAAGAGGCATCAGGATCCCGTTCTTGGGTAAGTCGTCTTCGCTCAGGCCACTGTCGCTGGAAAGGTCCAGCTTGCTGACTAGCTCATAGCAGTGACCTCTGGAGTCGACTTCCTTCAGGTCAAGGCCGAACACCCGCTCCATGCGCTCAGTGGTTTTCTGGAGGATCTCGGGGAAGTGCCCCCTGGACCTTTTGCCGACAATCTTCAGCATCTCTGCCTTCATAATGGGCTCTTTCATTCTATACTTTTTCAGCAGAAATGAAAGCAACATGCTCACCCTCATGGCCAGGGGGTCTTGCCTTGAGCTCTCAGAGGAGTGCGGGCTGCCTGAGGAGCTTGGACGATCCCCCTCTTGGCCCTCGGCACCTTTGTCAGCACGGGTGCCTGAAACAGCTGAGGCAGAAGAGCGGGTGGCTCGGGCTCTCCCAGACTTCCGAGGAATGCCTGCAGCAGGGGTGCTCTGGGAAGTGCCCTCAATAACAACAGAGGAGGAGGATGGGGCCTCTTCTCCCCCTGCTGCAATGGCTTCAGCAGCCCCGAGAACTGGGGGTTCACCTCGAGCCTGGCGGCGTTTCTCACGGGCACGGAGCTTACTCTTGTGACCACGAGGCATGATGACAGCAGGCGAGAGGGCACAGGATATGGGCACCTGGAAGAAAAGGACAAGAGTGACAGCCCCTTCAGCAAGGAGATACCACCTTGGCATTAAGAAGGCCCGTGCGGGTGTCCTTGAGAACACTACTCCAGGACGCTGCAGGACTCCCCTTCTCCTGGTCAGCTTGTGCTCTGAGGACTCTGTGCAGGAAGCTGGAGTGTGCCCTAGGCTGCAGCCAGCCGGCCCTGCCTGTCACTACCCTTCTCCCACCAAGATCCTCACTTCTCTGTTTCCTCTACAGGGGGATTGAGGGGGCCTCCGCCTGACATCGAAGGCTGGGGCCTCCCGGGGTTGAAACTGGAAGAGACTCTGAGGTGTTCCTGCTAATTTGGGGTGGGTGGTATCCACACTCTTCTCAGGGTCCTCACTGTGACTCCAGGCCCAACCTGTAAATCACCCTCTGCACAAAAGCGGCCCCTCCCATCAGGTCAGGGTCCTCACCTTCCTGAGACCCGCCCCGAAAGCAAAAGCAAGCATGAGTCACCTCCAGCCATCCCTGTTCATGGCCTCCCTGGATTGGTGCAGGGTGGAGACATTCTGTGTTGGCACCACGGTTCAGTTATGGGGTGAATGAGGATCCCCTCAGTCCTCAGAATCCTAACTGTGACTCCTGGCAAGAGCTTAAAAACCTCCACCAGCTGACTTAAGGCTGCTTCGTCATCTGCCTGAGATGCCCTTGGACGAAAGGGGTGCCACTCGTCATGTCAAGGTGCCCTGGTCTCCCAGGTGTGACAGTAGGGGTGGGCTCTATGTGGACCACACACTTCTCATTCAGTGTTCTCACCTTGATCCCCATTAGGAACTAAGCCTCTTCCCTCTGACGAATGGGGCTTCACCCATTAGTGCAAGGGATCCAATTCTCTGAGACAACACTGTCCTGTCAGGAAATGAGAGGCCACCTCGGCTCTGCCCACGGCTTCCCAGGGCTAACAGCAGAGGTGAGACTTTATGCAGCCTCCTCTGTTCTGGAGTGGTTGTTTTCCTCATGCAGGATTTTTACTTTGACTCCCAACAGAGCCTGGGACTCCTCTCTCTGCTGACCTGGAGCAAACAGCCCTGAAACCAAAGCCCTTATCTATTGAAACGCTGCAGGCTGAAGTCAGGGTCACCTGAGCCTGTCAGCTCTGACCTGGGCCTCCCTGGAGTGAGGCTTGGTGCAGCCCTCTCCACTGGGGGCTGAGTGGTCTCCATTTCCTAACTCAGGATCTTCACCTTGATACCTGAGCAGTCCTGGGACTCCATCCTCAACTGACCTGAGACTACGTCCTTCACAACACGGTCCTTGCTGAAACGGGACCTGAAGAGCTGGAAGTTGGCCGGAGCGGTGGCTCACGCCTGTAATCCCAGCACTCTGGGAGGCTGAGGCGGGAGGATCGCTTCAGCTGAGGAGCTGGAGACCAGCCTGAGTAGGAGCGAGACCCCGTCTCTACTAAACATAGAAAAATGAGCCGGGCGTGGTGGCCTCCGCCTGTAGTTCCCGCTACTGGGGAGGCTGAGGCAGGAGGATCGCTTCAGCCCAGGAGTTTGCGGTGGCTGTGAGCTAAGCTGATGCCACGGCACTCGACTCAAGCCAACAGAGTGTGACTCTCTCTCAGAAAACAAACAAACAAACAAACAAACAAACAAAAACAAAGAATTGGAAGTTCAGGGTAAGCCACATCCCGTCAAGGCTGTCTAGGGTCCAAAAGGCATGACAGAAGACGTGGGACTCTATGGGACCCCACTGTTCTCCACCAGAGTTCTCAATTCGACTCAGGGTAGGACTTCCGACTCCTCACGCCACTGACCTGAGTCACTCTGGCCCAGACCAGT
The DNA here is from genome assembly GCF_041146395.1 of Eulemur rufifrons. Taxonomy (NCBI): domain Eukaryota; kingdom Metazoa; phylum Chordata; class Mammalia; order Primates; family Lemuridae; genus Eulemur; species Eulemur rufifrons. The sequence continues at coordinate 131,941,362 of NC_091012.1, forward strand.
GCCCTCACTTGTCCAAGCTGCCAGAGGGAGTCAGGGCACGGCACGTGTAGGCAGGCAGGAGCGCCACCACTAACTACGCCTGCCCAGGGCCTCCCAGTCCTAACAGCAGGGGCCCGGCTCTCGGTGGCCCCCTCTTCTGGGGACAGGTCCCCTTGTTAGCATTCAGCGTTCCTCACTTCTATTAGGGCCTAGGTCTCGCTCTCTCTCCCTCTGCAGAACTGCAGCCACACTTTGATTGCAAGCCCTCCGGTCCCCAGAACCCGGAACCCTCCGGGCAGAAGTCAGCATCACAACTCCGCCGACTCCTTGGGGGGGGGGGGGACGGGGGTGTGTGAAGGGAGCGCGGGGTGCCGGACGATCCCCTTGGTTATCTCCATGTCGTCCCTTCAGTCCACATTCAGGGTTCTTACCTCGATACCGGATCAGTCCTGGAATTCTAGCAGCCTGAGCTCGCACGCTCCTCCGACCCAGCTCCTCCACCAAGCTCCTGGCCTTCCAGAAACCTCCAAGGCGGAAGTCAGGGTATGCCACTTCCGGCCAGTGTGGGGGGGCAGAGGGCGGGGATTGGGGGCAGGGGACGGGGATTGGAGGGCGTAGAGGCCTCTTAGGGCTGACAGTAGAGGTGCAGGGGCGGGGCTCTGGTGCCCTGTCTTTTGGGAAGTGATCCTCTTATTGGTACTCAGGGTCCTGACCTGAACTCCAGGTCCCCCCCCCCCCAGCCTCTGTCCCGAGAACTGTGGCTGTTCCCTTTAAACCGACTCACTCTCCCTCCCCTCTGTAGACCTTCCAGGCAGAAAGAAGGGGATCCTGAGCTGAGAGCTCTGCTTGCCTTCATAGGAACAAGAACAGAGCGCTGGGAGTGTGTGGCCCCTTCTGCTGCTGGCGGTTCCCTCATCTCACTCGGAGCCCTCACCTTGACTCCTGTTGGTTCTTGGGTCTCCAGTTTCTACAGAACTGGGGCCACCCCGCTAGACCAAGGCACTCCCCTCCTTGAGACCCTCCAGGCAGAAATGAGGGGCACCTCAACCTGACAACTCTGCCGGGGCCTCCCAGGTCATAGGACCGGGAGCTTGGGGCTCTGTGGTGCTTCCTCCGTTCTCCTGTGGTTGGTTCTCTCATTCCTCCCTGAAATTGCTCACCTTGATACCTGACTAGTCCTGGGACTCTACCTCAGCGGACCTGAGGCTGTTTCCCTCAAATCAAGGTCCTCGCTTTCTTGGCACCACAGAGTTGGGTTTAGGCTGAGCCAAATGCAGCCATGACTGTTCCACATCTCCAAGGGCTGTCAGCCAGGGCAGGACTCTATGGGACCACACTGTTCTGGCTGCGTCCTTCCCTCATTCTTCCTCCAGGGTCATCACCTTGATACATATCAGAGGCTCACCGTCCTTTGTCTGCTCACCTGAAGTTGCCCTCTTTACATCGAGTCTCTCGTGCTCATGAGAACCCCGAAGGATAATTGTGGGGTTGCTCAGCCTCACATCCCTGCCTCTGGCCGTCTAAGTCTGACAGCAGCCACCGGCTGGTCTCGTGGGACCCCCTACATTCTAGGATATTGGTCCCCTAAGCCCTTCTGCATAGGGCTCCACAGCTTGCTTCCTGCCTCTTTCATTCAAGGCTTCCTGGGAAATGCCACATGCCTGCGATCTCTTGAGCAGGTTCCCTACAGCATACCTCGCAGACAATGGTTCCTTGCCTCACGAGTGATGGGCGAGGAGGGAGTTACAGCTCAAGGCAGAGTCCCAGGGCAGGCGGTGGGCTGTCAAAGACAAAGCCAGCTGGTCTGTTCCTTCTCTTCACCAGGCAGACTTGGCCTCTGACGGACCTTCGGTTCTAATATTAATTGATTGACTTTCTACAGGGAAGAGCGGAGCCATATGGTTTTGTGCCCCTGATGTTTTCAGGTGATCTGACATGGCATTTGTAGGTGATCGTGTGGTTACCGAGTATTGTCTCTTTCTTTTCCATATTCACATCTCTCATTTCTTTTGATATTCTAATTGCTCTGGCTATGTATTGCAAACCAGTAGTTTGTGCAGTGACTGTCTTCTTATCACCTGAGATATAATTTGGAGTAAGGTGAATTAAAGTCGGTGAAGAGACACAGGTCTGTCTCAGGCTGGGGTGAGTGATAAAGTGTGGGAGTAGTTTTATTTTAAATAAGAAGTACTTGGGGCCTGTTGATGGGAAAGTTTATTTTGTCTTTCCATGGTTTTCCCTAACATATTTCCCAATAAAAATGAGTCCCTATGACAAGTTTGGCTGCTCTCAGTCTCAGAGTCAGGAGCTCTGGGTAGGTTTGCCTGTGTTTCGTTACAAGCTAGAGAGCCATGGTTTCTTTCCCTCTTGTCTGTAATGGGCATAATTTTTTAATAATGGTCAGTTATGTCAGCTAATATTGTTGCTGCTTATTTGTGCACTGGAAATCATGGTTGTTTGTTCGACAGTTCCATTGGGCATGGTAAGCAAGGTAAATATTAATATTTGCCTAAAAGGCAGAATTTATGAACCCTGACTCTTCCTGCATCATTTTGGCTACCCATGCTCTAGGCTGTGGTTGTCAGAAACTGACCACATAGAGTTCCAAAAAGGGAATATTGTGGTGTTCTCCCATTCGTTCAGGAACTGTAAGATACACAAGGAAAGAACGAAAGAAAGAAAGAAAGAAGAAAGGATGGAAAGAAGAAAGAAAGGAAGGAAGGAATGAACGAAGGAATGAAGGTTGGTTTTTAAATAAGAAAAGGTCCCTGGCACTAAGAAGCTTTATTAGTGTCATGCAGGGGACAGCAAATGATGGCTTTCAGGCCAAATCTAGCCTACCACTTTTTTTTTTTTCAAATACAGATTTATTATAACACAGCCACAATAATTCACTTACATATTGTCTATGGCAGCTTTCATGTTACAACAGCAGAGTCAAGTCACGTGACAGAGACCGTATGTCCTGCAATGCCTAAAATATTTACTCTCTGGCCCTTTATAGAAAAAGTTTGCCAATCCCTGATCTAGTGGGAGAGATCAGCATTTACAAATGTAAATATAATTCAAAGCATGATAGGATAAAAGACAGGACACATGTAGAAGGTGCTGTGTGAGCATGGGAGAACGGGAGGGCTTCATGGACAAAGAACATTGGAGCTGGGCTTTGAGGAATGGGTTGGATTCAGGCCAGCTGAGAGAATAGGACATTTCAGGTGAAGTGGCCCTTAACTCTGTCTGCTCATTACAATCATGTGGGGAGCTTTGAAATAGGGATGCCTGGGTTTTGCCTCCTAGAGATTCTGACTCAGCTGTTCAGGGGCAGCACCTGGGCACCAAGATTTTTTAAAAGGTTCACAGATGATTCTCAGGGCAGCCCAGGTTGAGAAATGTTGGGCCAAGGAAGTGTCAGGGAACAATTAGGAACAAGGGGTGAATGGCAGGAATCCCTGGGTGCCAGGCAAAGGGATAGTTCAGGGGGAGATGAGCTTGGGAAGTGGGGAGTCAACAGCCAGGCCAGAGAAATTGGATTTTGTCTCAGGAAATGGGACCAATACTAGAATGTGGACATGACAGCAACATGCTCAGAGGTGTATATAAGAGAGCATAATCTAGAAAAAATGTGCAAAATAAAAATAAAAGCCTGTTAGGGGTTATTTGCAAGAGCTTAAACAAAACAAGGAGCATATCTGCTCTAGGATGGTGACATGTGACTAGGCAGATTCAGGAGGGAGGAGAGGGTTAAAATGATAACAACTTGGGCAAGGCATGGGCAGAAGTCCATCAGAATGGTCTCCACTATCCAGTCCTGGAGGCTCCTGCTCTGGGGGCATGACCCTTCAGTTTCTGAGTCAGGAGAAGTGCGAGGTCCTGGAGGAGAAGTCGAGAATACAGTGAGGCACTTGGGCACTTGGACCAGTGCTGTTTGCTGAATGTAGCCCTTGAGAGGTAGACTCTTAAAGCTGAGACATTCTGGAGGGACTTTTACAGACCTTGGGCACTAGTTGGGTGGGAGTGATCTGAGTGGAAGGAGCCAGAGACGATAGTCAGGTTTTGACTTTAGATGGTTGGGGAACCTTGGACAGCCATTAGAAGGCAAGGGAGACACAAAAAGAGGTGAAAGATCTTGAGAGACATTTGGTCTCCTCCTGATGAATAGGGCCTCACCCATTAGTGCAGGGAATCCAGCTCTCTGAGACACCAGCCTCCCTTCAGGAAATGACTTCAGCTTTGGGAAGAGTAGTGTGCTTTTAAAAATTCATTTTTTTTAAAATATTCAGCATGATTCAGTCCATATTCAAGTGACATAAGTTTCTACTTTGGTGTCATTTTCTTGACAAGATGTTATCCTATCTCTCTTATAATAGAAGCCATTGCTTATCAATGTTGAGCCCAGGAACAGGAAGGGTTTCTGACTGGTGTGCTAGAACATAGTCCTGCATGGATTTCCCTTCTGTCTGGCAGAAGGGACTGATGAATCTCTGCTCACTTTATCCACATCCTCTCTAAGCCACTTAGTTTTCATTTTCCCAAACTCTGATGACTGTGTGGAGCTACAAATCATGACACTTTCCTTTAACTTCCTCATTTGTGAAATGAGGGTGTGTATCTGGGCATTCTCTGGGGTGTCTTCCATCTCTAATAATATATACTTCTAAGAGAATATTAAATTCACTATATGACAGTCTGTGCATTATAAAGCTTTCTTTTCTGACACAGTAGGCAACATGCTTACAAAGAGGGGATCCAGATTTTCTAACAGGAAAAATCATCTGGGCTTTGGGTGGAGCTCTGAGCAATTAGCATGGACCAACCTTAAATGTCAATTTGGCCTTTTATGAGTTGAATAGCTCAAAGATTTGAGTCTGCCTATCTTCCCATGTAATCTAGGAAAACTAGAGATACAAAGTCTACTTCAGGCACAATTGTGAATGATCACATTTAGGTATTTAAAGTGTTGACACTTTTAGAAAGCATGTACAATTTAATCATGGATTGTACATGTCACACATAGAGAGGGTAGAGTGTATGACAGGGGAAGTGGCAAGGTATCTGGAGAATGGAAGGGTTTCTCCCAACATGACTTCATGGTGATGGCTGCACACAGCCCTGCACTCAGGGGCTCCCCTGATGTGGTTGTCACAGGGTCCCTAGTATTACGTGGGGTGCAGGGAGCTTGGACAGCCTCTATTAGTATCCACTGTAGCTGTGTCATTTCTTTGTTGTCAGCCTCCTTTTATTCATACCTTTGTGATTGTGATATTTCTCTTGTTCCTTGTGTTTGCTGTTGAACACTTCAAATATTCCCAAAGACTTGATCACTGGCTAAGTCATTGTGTAGACTTCATATAAGTGGAGTTGGTGACAAAGGGAGAAAGAATTTGCCTCCCAACAATTGACCCTGCAGGAATGGATAAAACAGTTCATGAACTAAATGCCAACTGTCTTCACTGTCTTTGGAAATCCAACCTTAGAATCAATTACTCTTTCTTTGCAATAAGCAATCTGTCAGATGGAATGAAAGAAAAGTAGACTTCAGGTAGGCAGGAGGCTAAACATCTGGAACTTTTAGCTAGATTTTCTCACTTTGATTCATAATTTTTAAGAGTTTTCCTGCTCTCCGATGCCTAGGATTGTGCCAGAAAGCAGGAGCTCTCAAATTTTAGTATTCAAGTCCTAAAGAGGGAAATTTAAAATAACTGTCAAATTTATAAAAGCATATACTCTTTGTTTCTGCAATTCCACATTTAGGACTTTTTCCTACAGCAACACTTGGTCATGCATGAGATTGTATATATTATTCATTGCAACATGGTTGGCAATAGCAAAATATTGGAAACAAACTAAATTTTCATCAGTGGGGGACTGGGTGAATAAGTTAGGGGATGCCATGTAGATATAAAAAAGAATGAAGAAGCACTTCATACAATCAATGGTCCCCCCTTACCTGTGGAGGATACATTCCAAAAACCCCAGTAGATGTCTGAAACCATGGATTGTACCGAACCCAATAGATACGTTTTTTCCTATACCTACACACTGTGATAAAGTTCAATTTATAAATTAGGCACAATAAGAGATTAATGATAAAAATGAATAAAATAGAACAATTATAACAATGTACTGGAATAAAAGTTATGTGAATGTGATCTCTCTTTCTCAAAATATCTTATTGTACTGTAATTTCTTATTTTTTGGATCATGGTTGTCCTTGGGTAACTGACACAGCAGAAACAAAACTTCACATAAGGGGGGCTACTGTATATTGATACGGAAAGATCTCCAAGATATGGTATCCAGTGAAGTAAACAAGGAGCAAACAATGTACATGCTACCCTTTCTGTAACATGGTGCTAGGATGCAGGAAGACACCGATTTGTACTTACTTGCGTATGTGTAAAAAATGTCTAGTAGTATACACTGCTAGACTAATAAATAGTCTAGTAAGAAACTAATAACATCACAATGGTCACCCATTGGAGGAGGCAGTGGGTGCGGAGAACTATGAAGACAGGTGCTATAGTTTGGATGTTTGTCCCCTTCAAATATCATGTTGAAATTTGGTCCCCAATGTTGGAGGTACAGGCCCAGGGAGGTGTTTGGGTCATGGGGGCAGATTCCTCATGAATTTAGATTAATGCCCTCCATAGGGGGAGAGTGAGTGAGTTCTCTGCTCTGTTAGTTCCCTCAAGAGCTGGTTGTTAAAAAGAGCCTGGCATTTCCCCCCTCTCTCTCTTGCCTCCTCTCTAGCCATGTGATCTCTGCACACACCAGCTCCCCTTCATGTTCTGCCATGAGTGGAAGCAGCCTGAGGCCCTCACTAGAAGCAGATGCTGTTGCCATGCTTCTTATACAGCCTGCAGAACCATGAGCCATATAAACCTCTTTTCTTTATAAATTGCCCAGCCTTAGGTATTTTATAGCAACACAGATGGACTAAGAGGACAGGGGACAGCAGTAGCTGAGTAACTTTTTACTGGCTACCATTCTATGCTTTTGATTTGGAACCATGAGAATGGCTTACTTATTCAAAGGATAGATACATATTTTTTAAATTTAATAAATAAAAGCTCTAGTTCTGAAGAATCACCTGGGGTGCTTATTTTAAAATGCAGATTTTTAGGCCACATCCCAGATGTTCCAAGCCAACAGGGGATTGGAGAATCTGCATTTTGCAACAAGCAGCCTGGCTGATTCTGATGTAGATGGTCCAAGGAACCAAGGAAGTGTGGGGCATACAGCCACAGACTGCATTCATGCAACAACTAGTTTTTTATTGAGCATTGGATACATGCATCTGTCCATTTCATAAATTATGCTTTATTATATTAAGGAATAAAACCCATTTCTTATCTTCTACAACTTGAATATTCAGCCTACTGCACTGGATTTGACTTAATGTCATACAGACCATGTACAATGTGATAGAAGCATTGGAAGCATTTCTTAAAAAATAACAATTCAATCAAAGAGCACACTTTATAGATAGAGTTTTACATGGTCACACAGTTAAGTCTGCACATTTAAAAGGATCTGAATCATTCATATTAATATTGTGAATTTCTTATAAATAATTCATTTGTCCAAAGGATCTAGGCAAAGCCAAACCATGACATTATTTACACTAAGTACCACACCTGGAACTTGTTCTGAGTTATTTAACACAGAGTACATTTTTTCAATGCAATAAATATTTACAGTTAATAATAACAAGTACAATTATAACTTCTTACAAAATATTAGTCAATATTTAAAACAAAATACAAAATGACATTAAAGAAGTTTCTGCCATGTATTTTTACAAATCACTGAATTACTGTTTCAACAAATTTTATTACCCCAAACCCTACTGACTTGAATGTAAGAAAAGTCATGTTTGAAACAGGAAAGACCAGATTACAGAAAAAATTTTTTAAAGAAAATCAGTTTTATTTTCTTAATGTTGTACATGTATTATTAATGTCAATAGCTAAAATTGAAGCAAAATGATGAAAAATTTGGATTCACAATGGCCTAAATTATATAATGTACCTTAAACATTGAAGTTTTGACTTATACTAGTATTTTTAAGTTTACCATAAAATTATGTGAGTCGTTTCATGTCATTATATGACTCTGGGAGTAAATTTAAATTTGGGGAAAAAAGGAAAACAATATTATCTTCTAGAAACATGAGCTCAGAGAGGGCAGAAAGACAGTAGTGTCTGGGTTTATAACAGGGTACCTAGGGCTAGGCACTCAGATACCTAAGTCTATACCTGAGTTCCTTACCTGGTCCTTTAGTTCAGGAGATATTTTTCTATTAGAGGTTATTGATGTAGCCTGGGGATCCAGGCTCCAGGAAACCATCCACTGCCATATCTTACTCTATTTGTGGGGAGGAGTGGAGGGTGGGTGGTTCCACCTCTTCCTGACACTTTTTCTCCAACTAATCCTGATTCAAAGAAGGATGCCTGGATTGACTATTCTCACTTGGGTGCTCTCTCTAACATGATCCTTCACCAAGTTTTTCCTCTCCTCAGTTAGTCACAGAACCAGGTGGGAAGTTCTTCTCAGCATTTCCAGTTGTAGCTGAATTGTGTCTCAGTGGGGGCAGGGTGCAAGCAACTGATCTAAGGTACTTTCCTGCTCACTCACTTTGGGCTGCATTTCAGCCTCTGCCCTGAGTGAGTCCTTAACCTATGTGCTTCCATGGTCTTTGTATATATTCTTTGAATCTATTGCTAGTTCAGGCCTTTGGACAAAATCTAAAGTAGAGAATGGAGTATTCTATTAGGTACTGTGAACCTAATTTTTCATGCAGGTTGGATCTGGGAAGCAAGGCTAAGCAGTGGAATGGAGATGGACTTAAGAGAGATCAGGTCCACATTTAAAGTTGAATCGGGTCTGCCATTTAACTGCCCCATGTGACCTTAGAATCATTAAGTAATTTCCCTGAACCATGGCTTCATGTGCCCAGCTCTGCACTTGGCACATCATAAGTGCTTGGCGAAGCTGAGTTCCTTCCTTTCCAGCACTTCCAGAACCACAGGACTCCTTTCAGGTTTGGGACAAATACGATGTGTTTTCTGGCCTGCGTTTTTGCTCCCAAAGATCCCACCCTTCTTTGTCTTAGCCTTCTACTTCATTGTGACATGGAATGTTGTTCCCACTAATATGCCTTTCTTGGGGCAGCCAATAATGACCCTGTTCACTTTCTTGTGGCAAGTTAAACAGAGTCACTTTGGGAGTGACAGAATAGCCTGTAAACTGGAGAAGTGATGATCAGCACTGTTCGTCAATTATCACAGAATAGGCCATGAGAATGAAGCATGGTTAGTTCATGTCAAAACAAAATGAAATCAGATTGAGTTGAACCAGATGAAATCGCCTTTTTGTAGGTCAAAAATGATACAATATCAACAGTTTCATGTTCTGGCCTCATAGTTCCATGGGCTTTTTAATTTAAAGGCAGATGGTCACTGGTAAGTGAATCTAATATTTATAAATTTCCATAGTAAAAGATGTAAAGCAGCTCTTTGGCCAGAAGGAAAGGCCTGGATTAGATGAGGTAATGAGTATTAAAGTGCTTTATAGACCATGAATACTAGGTAAATGCAAAGTATTTTTAAAATTAATCATGGACATGATTCCATGGTAATATTCTAACTCAAAGGCTCTTCTAGCTGGAGTTAATGCTGTCCTCCCCGCCCTCCATCTAACAAAGGGTGTCTTTGACAGTCAAAGTCAAGAGATTGGGGGATATTAAAGTTGTTCTGTGTTTGTGTTTGTGGGGAAGTGTCCAGGAGGGGGCTGGGAGGAGTGACTATCCAGTTACAGAATAAAGTAAAGCTCGTTACTGCTTGGTTTCACATACAAAGCCTGGTCCCATGAGAGTGAAGAATTCCTTTGTTTTCAGATGTCAATCCATTTCATGAATATGTGGCCCAAAATTAGACATATGTGTCAAAATGTGCTCCATCTCTCTCAGAAATCCAGGGCTAATTCTAAGCTACTCTCTAACAACAGCTCCCTCCTGGAGCAGATGTGAAGGGCAACAGTGGCATAAAGTCAGCTTCCTAGGGCAATGGTTTCTAACTGGTTTCTGGGAAAAAGTGACTTAGCTATCTTTTAGTGCACAGAAAAGGATGCCATTCAATGTGTACTTCCCAAACAAAGCTAATCTCTATTACCAGAAACCATTTGATGTGTGAAGAGACAAACCAATAACCAACTGCTACTTTTAGCATAAATGAAGACCTTATGACTCAAGTATGCTTGTGTGCTACAGTCAAGTTCATTTGCTTCTGTTCAATGTGCATTTTCATTACAAGATGAGCTTGGTTCATTTGCAGCAGTCTCGAAACAGTTTATTTACCTAAGCGTTCTCCATCCTCCAAGACGAAGCCGAATTGTTTGTGAGGCAAGGAGGGAAACCTAAGGCTTGTTAATGAGGCAGAAGGCAGGTTCAGTGGGGGAGTGAGAGCAGCCAGAAGAACGGGGTTTAGCCATCCACATTTATGGGGAATCATCAAATGAACAATAGGGAGGGGCCTTGTCTGCACTAAGCAGGGAGGATCATCTCACTTAAGAATATCACTCCCAGTAGGAGCTGCACCTTCTCTGCCAGCAGCGCCTTTGGTGGGAAGACTGTTTTGTTTATTGCTTAATCTATCACTGCTGAGCTGCCTGCCTCAGGGAGGCTCAATTTAAGATAGATTGAAAGGTGGTGTCTGTCAATTGAATAAACACAGATGGTTTTCCAGGGCAAAAATTGATTTTTTTTCTCGCCAAAGACATAAGCACTAAACATGATTCTCTTTGGAAGCCAGGTGTGAAATGTCTCAGCTCTAGTCCCTGCCACACTCTGTCCTGGTATAGAGGAGATACCACGTGGGGGCTTGGGTCTCTCTCATGTGATTTTAGGTTCTTGAGGTGGAATAAAAATTTGACTACCCTAGAGAAGGGCCCAGCTAAGTCCTTTCCAGTAAGAAGGTCTGAGTCAACCCTTTAGTTGATTGACTGAATAGTTTAACCTGTTCTTGGTCACTGGCCAGCAAAGGCTTTCTCCCAACCTTTCATTCAAGAGTTTCAAAGAAGTAATAAGATTTGCTTAACGAGACACAGCTACACCTAGACCTTTGTCTCCTCACTCTTTGTCCAGAAGGTAGGAAGGAGACCACATACAATCTATGCTGTGATGTTAACTGACATAAAGATGAGTCCTGCTCCTAAAATGTCTTTGGAAGCAGGTGGATCAAGGGTGCTTGAACGAGTCATGCAGGTACCCAGAATGCTATACATGTTAGCAACTAACTTGGCATGGAGTCATTTATATTTAAGGGTTTTGAAGAAAGCCAAGGGCAAAATTGTGGAATAGTAGTTCAAGATAACAGGTGCGTGGAGTTTGAAGAAGGATGAATAGGAAGAGTATAATGAGGAGATTGAGCAATATGTTTTCTTATGTCTCTTTCAGCTCTAACTCTAAAACATAGCAAATTCATGGAACATCATTCATGCAAACTATTCCAAGAAACCTCTGGAAGCAATAGAATGGACTGTACCCTTTCATACGGCAAATGTGAACATAAGTATAGAATAGTGGTTGAAGGATTTCCAAGGGGTTGTTGTTGCAAGGGTAGCAGAAGTGGGGTAGGGGTGAGCAAGTGGGCTACAGGAATGCTGTAGAGAGAATGGGAAACAATGAAGAGACTCAGGGAATTCTAGTGATAAACGGGACCTTAGCTCCATCTTCTCAGTCTAGAGATGAAAAAATGAATCTAGAGAAGGGAAATTGATAACCAAAGTCACATAGCTAGAGGCAGAGTTGGGTTGTCGAGCTAGAAATTTTGGTTCTTTCCGCTACACTATCTGTCTTGCTTTTTAACACATTAACTGCCATATGAGTTGTGTTTAACTCACACTAATTTTGAGCCCCAGGGCCTTGTGAAGCATATGTAACTCACATGTCTCTTTATGTTGGGAGCCACGTGAACTATTTTTCAAGTTGCATATAGCTCATGCACAGGAAACAATAAAAAATAAATTTTTCAATAAATTAGAAAGGATCGTTTTGTTTTGAAAGTTTTTTATTCTATTTTTGTAATAAAACATGGCGGCCCCAAGGAAAAAAATTTTTTTTCTAATGTGGCAGTCAATGTGTTAAACTGGGCAATGTTGGCTGGGAGCAGTGGCTCACACCTGCAATCCTAGCACTCTGGGAGGCCCAGGTGGGAAGATCGCTTGAGGTCAGGAGTTTGAGACCAGCCTGAGCCAGAGGATACCCCCGTCTCTACCAAAAATATAAAGAATTAGCCAGGTGTGGTAGTGTATGCCTGTAGTCCCAGCTACTCGGGAGGCTGAGGCAGGAGGATCACTTAAGCCCAGGAGTTTGAGGTTGCAGTGAGTTATGATGATGCCACTGCACTCTAGCCAGGGTGACAGAGCGAGACTCCATCTTAAAAAAATAAAATAGAAAATAAAATAAACTGTGCAATGTAATTACAGACTACCAGGAAAGCAGGTGCATCCAGTACATAAGAGCATGAAGCAAGCAGAAGAGGTTTCCCTCCAGCTAAAACAATTATAAACACAGATCTTTACAATTGTCTTGGTTCTAACTGCTAAAGCTCTGCACAGTGAACATTCCTCATACCAAGAGACAAAAAGCTTTTCATATGTGTCATGCGGATAAAAAGAGCCAACTGTTTCTGTCTCACCTGGCTAGAGAAAACTTGAGCTAAAATTGCCTTAGGATGTAAGCAATGCACATTAGGGCACATTTACAGAATTTGGATTTATCTGAAAGTGGTTTAACATGTTTGCAACTGGCCTATCTTTGAGTCAACAAAAAACTGGATTCAGGGTTTCTAAAGGAAGGTAGTCAAATCTTTTTAGAGCCAATTATACTCTCTTGGAAAAAGAAAAAGATTTCAGTCCAGTCTTTTTCTGCATATGGGCTCTTTCATAAATACTGTTCTCAAGTAGAAATAAATCTGTAGTTGTTTTTCAATCAGTTCTTAAAGTTAAGACCCCTGCAACTTTCTTATATATATTAAGACAGAAATACGTACTACTGAAATTTTGTTCATTTCCTTCCACAAACTTTAGGAGAAACATACATTAAATATAAACATATTTCTATTTCCTCTCAGATATTATCCCTTCTTTTTTATGTTGAAATTACTGCTTCAATGTAGCGAAGACAGTTAAATCTAAGTAAATATACTTGGCTCAAAACCTGCATACCAAGAATAAATAACATACTTTATGCATGTATAAATATCTGATAAATTGACAGCATGATCCTTTTTTCCTCCCAGTGGATTTCTCTTCTATGGTGGAAGAGCAACCTGGGTGGTTTAAATCGAGTAAATAAGACTTCCATTGAGCGAGAATTCAGAGCATAAGATATTCCTCCACAGCCACACATGGATCTTTATATATGTGTCAATGCGTTTGGTTGTAGTTTTGCCTTAAAGTTATGTATTGAGTGTTTCTCCTATGTCCTCAGTAACATCTTTTTTTTTTTTTAAATCAATGTTTAGGGAATTGTTTTATATTAAACTGGCTTCTAGTGTTACCAGTTTGGAGACTGTCCCTCATGCATGGAGCTTTTTCATACGGTTGACTTTTCATTTTAGGAATGTAAATAAAAGCTGTTCCTTGGTTCTTGTATTACAGATATTCCTGAAAAGGGTTTTTTTTTAAGTCATATTTTTAAAGCACTAGCATCTGCTTAAAGAAAGGACAAGGCGAAGCCTTTCACAAAGTCCACATTCAATGTATGATTTCTCTGTTATGTAAATCTGGTTGTTCATATAGTTTTTATGACTTAATTGGCCACAACTGTGTATCAGGGCTTGATGCTTAAAATAATAATTTCCTACTTGTTCCCTTTTCTAAAAGCTGTACATCAGAAAAAGCATTCACAAGTTGAAATGGAAAACATTAGCCTGGTGGCTGACTTTGAAACATAGTAGTGATCCATTTGGGTCTCTCCCCACCCACCTACACCACTCTCACGAATTCTGAAGGGTCTTTGGAGGGCACAGAGAAGACAACAGATGTTAGGGTTCCTGACCAACCATAAAGCAAAACCAAGAGTCTCTAGGGGGACAAAGTCAAGGGTCAGTCTAGACATACCCCTCATTACAGATATTCCCATTGATGAGGCTAAAGGTGGCCACTGACGGGTTGGTACTCTTGAAGGAGGTCATGCAGGTGGTACTTCTTCCAGTGCTGTGAGACCGGGTGATCAGGCCAGGCCGGCAACAGAGGAGCTGGGTATTGAACTGTTTCCTGAAACTCTTGCTCAGCAGGTAGAGGGCAAAGGGATTCACACAGGAGTTGGTGAAGGCCAGGAGGCGGGCACAGATGCTGGTGACAAAGTGGAGCATGGAGGTGTCTACCTCGGAGTAGTGGTAGGAGCGGTACAGGTAGATGACGTGGTTGGGGAGCCAGCAGAAGGCAAAGAGGCCCACAAACACCAGCACTGTCTTGGCAAGTCGCTTCCGGGATTCAATCTAAGGAGAGAGTCACATGGAGAGAGACAGAGAGACCAAGGGACAGTGTCAGAGGAACGCAGAGACACAAAGATTCAGTCAGACAGACAGACAGACAGACAGAGGAAAACAATTAGGGAAACAGATGGGCTCACAAAGCCACAGAAAAAGAGTTCAATGGAAGAGGCCAAGAGAGAATCAGATAAAATGAGAAAAAAGCAATAGAGACAGACAAAGAAAAAACAAGTCAGAAACACAGAGATGGACAAGTCAGGAAGCAGAAACACAAGAGGTAGGATAGAGTTAGAACACACCACTGAGAACAGATCTTTAAACACAGTTGATTACATGTTTGAATGGATTGCACAGTGACATTCTAGTAGGTGCCCTCTTTTTCCTCAGGAGAACATTGGTGCAGTCTATTAGCCATACAACTTCATGTCTTTCTTTGCTCCACAGTTAATACTTTCTTATTCTTATTCCTTCTGATGCTCAAAAAAAGCAGCCAGCTTTATTCTTCCTCATTGATCAAACCAAGATAACCCTTTATGATTATGATTATGATTATGATTTTTAATCTCAACTTATTTCTGGGCTATACTATACAGGAACGGTCTTAAACAAAAAGGTCTGAGCATCTCCTTTTGCTCCCAACTCCCTCTGCTACCTCAAGGGGAAACAGGTTTTTCATTAAAGAGTTTGGAGTGTAATGGATGTTTGCTACTGAGAGGTCTTTCAAGTAGGGAGATGGTTTCAACTGAGAACTGCCACTTTTCCCCATAAAGGGTGAGGCCTCCAAGTGGGTCAGCTATACATTTCAACAGGATAGGGAATCTTTCTGCTTTTCCGTCATAAATGCCACATAATCTACATCTGGGCTAGAAGGCAAGAAGATCTGACAAGAAAGAGCAAGCCAGAGCCCTTGGTTTCCACCATTCACACCTCAAGGATGAAATTATGGGAGGCTATAGAGGATGTGGGAGGAGTCTGACCATATGGGGGGCATCCTACATGCTGGGCACTATGGAGCCTACGTATGCTCTCTCTCTTATAATCCTCCAATGAGTAGCCTTACAATATAAGGATTATTAGTCTATATCACAGATAAGGAAATTGAGACTCAGAGAAAACAAGTAAGTCATGAAGCCTGGATTTGAGCCCAAATCAGTGTAAGCCTATACTAATCAAACTACTTCTTTTTCTTCAGTTGACCTAATTTTCCTGCCTTCTTTGCTTTGTCTCTACATGGTAACCCTAGCCAAACAATGTGACTGGAGTTTAAAGAAGTTACATCCCATGAGCCTCAACATTTAATTATTTTTTAAAAAACCTTTTCAGATATTTCTCAAAAAGAAACACACTTCGAATCTCTCTGGTTCTCAACACCTCCCTAACTTAGGTCTTTAACAAGAGAGCAAGATTATAAAGAACACCCAAATTCCTGGGCTTCTGTGGCTAGGAGTTTCCATTTAGCATCTGGCCACAGATCACTCACCTCCTCTAATTGCAGAATCAAATGACATGGCCACATAAATACTGTACTTGTCAGTGGAGTCCCAAAGAAATGCAAGGGACCAAATCCTCAAGGAGGAAATGAATCAGTCCTGAGCACCCACCTGCTTCTTGACATGTATGTTCCCTTCCACAGGAAGATTGTAAGCACTTTGGATCAGATTTTTGGCAATGAAATAATAGTAGACGGATATGATTGACAGTGGGATGATGTAGAAGACCAGAAAAGAAGCCATGGAGTGGATTTTGGGGTGCAGCTCATTAGAGTGTGGGTATGGAGCACAGCTAACGAAGGTCCGGTTGGTGCTTTCCTCGTGGAAGGGATGGAGGTCAGAAAATACGGCCTCTGGGATGGCCAGCAACATGGAGATGATCCAGATCAAGGCGGCTTTAAGGCAGATCTTCATCAGAGCATGAGAGGCCTGGATATCCATTGGCCGGACAATGGCTTTGTACCTGGGACAGGAAAGAGGGAGCCCCATCAGTTTCCTAATATTATTCTGAATGCCAGGGCCAGGACTAGGGTGAGGCAAGTAAGGCACCTGGGGTGCAATATTTAAGGAGGTACTCACTCTCAGGCTCATGGTGGTGTCAACATTGAGCTCAAACGACCCTGACAGTGAGTGACTCCTTAACTTTGCACCCTAAGCCACCCTGCTTCCCTCACCCTAACTCAGCCCTGAAGAATGCCTTCCCCTGTCTCCAGAAGTATCATTCTGCCCATGTTCTCTTCATTTACTCTTAATTTAGAGCTGATTTTTAAAAAAAAAAGTTGTTATTTTTTAAATTGACAAATAAAAATGGGGTATATTGTGTACAACATGATGTTTTGAAATATGTATACACTGTGGAATGGGTAGATCAAGCTAATTAGCATATGCATTAGCTCACATACTTAACATTTTTTGTGGTAAGAACACTTAAAATCAACTCTTCTATTGATTTTCAAGAATACAATATGCTGTTATTAACTATAGTCACCATGTTGTACAATTCACACTCTCTTGATTTTAAAAATACCTCTCAGAAAAGCTGAAGCTCCTTTCATTTTTCTTCTTAAATCATAGAAATTAATAACAAAGCATGTTGTTTAAACAAGGACACAGGGACAAGGAGGTGGGCATTTTTTTTTTTTTTTTTGGCAAGCCCTTCATTTTGAGTATTCAAATACAGTTCAGGGAACTTTAAGTCATTGAGTGTTTTAAATATTCCTCTTCTCCCTTTCAAAGGATACAAAATGAATGGTCCACTGAGAAAGTTATACCTGGGAGGGTCCCTGCAATTGTCAAATTGATCTTTTCCCTTGCCCTCCCATTCTCTTTCAGCCTTATCTTTTCTTGAAGTATTTAGGTCCTTCCTGGTTTGTGAGCTATTTGTTCCCCTGTCTTGGGTTGAGTGCTCTGGGAGGCAGAACCTGAGACAAAGTAAGGCGTATAAAAGTTTCAGTGCAGAGAGTAATACCTGTGAAAGGAAAAACGGGAGGAAGCCGTATTGGGCAGAGGGAGCTGTCAGATCTTAATGTAGACCTGACAAGGTCTACACCAGCAAGGATAGCTAACCATCCTGCTATGCCTGGAACTTTTCCAGTTTTAGAACTGCAAGTCTTACATCCTGGGAAAACCCTCAGTCCTAGCAAACTGGGACACCTACACCAGCCCAGTGGGAAGCTCATGAGCAAAGACTGCCCAGTGGAGGAATTTTGTTTTGGTTCAAAATGGCCAGGGCTTTGTATAATCACCTTACTTAGTCATTGGCTGGGGCCACCCCAAGAAGAGTGCGATCTCAGTCGTTACCTGGCTCAGTCACTGGGTAGGAACTAGCCAAGAGAGCATGACCACAGCTTGAAAGCTGAAGTGGACCCTAAAGGAGCTGATGGCTGGAGGCTTCAGCTAACCACACTCTCTGCAACTAGGAGAGTCTCTTCTTCAACGGAGGTCTGAGCAGCACATCTCCATGTCTGCCACACTCTCCATACAATGCCTAGCACAGTAGGCCACAAGACAAGGGCAAGATCATCTTGTGTGCACTTGTCTGAGAATCCGCTAGAGAGTGAGCCTCTGGTGGGCAAAGACTATCTTTTTTTACGTCTTGGCATCTGCCAGTACTGTGATTTGCACACATTCCACAAAGGTTTGTTCAATTGAATATGAGCTGCTATAGTGTGGAAGTTGATATGAGTTGGGACCAACTACATGTGATAGTGTTCATTGCTGAAAATTCTGTGTTTTAACTGGCTTATACCTATGATACTCTTTTATATCACGACTTCAGTGAGAGGGAAAGCTTATTTCTACTTGTTTTCATGTTGATTAGACCTCTATTGAGTTACTGCTCTAAGCTGCACCCTGACTCCTCACTCACTTTCCTCCTCCCACCAGGTAAAAGGGAGCAAGTTATTAAGTGGTGAGTTTGGGAAAAAGAACCTGGCTTGTGCGTTGGGCTCTGGAAAGCCTATGGTTGTCCAACTGTCCCTGTCTGGAGGAATGGCATGTCTAATACAGGAGATGAGAGAGTGTCTGCAAGTTCATTATTGCTGTAGACCTAAGTCATATCCCCCAAACAGCTTTATCAGACATAGAAGCAATAATTTTTATCATCGTCTGTCTGATTTCTTTATCTAGCTCTCTGTTCCCAGCTCAGGTAGGGAAGGGAGGGCTATTATTTATTGGACACCCTCACACCCCAACACTCTAGAACAGTCCTGCTCCAGTGGATCTGGGTTTGCTTTCATTTTAAACAATTACAAAAACATACAAAAATTTGAAAGAAAGTTGTATTTTCCTGTGGTATCTTCTTTATTCAGTAGCCACTTCAAACATTTTTATTCCTAGTTTCTAATGTAGGCAAGAAATTCATGTCTTCAATTAAAAGTATGTGAATATCTTTAGCCAAATATATAAATGACTAAAGATATCTCTAATAAACTTTTTAGAGATGAAATGATAACTATGACTTCTATCTCCATTTTCTAACAGATAGCAGTGATAATTACCATTAACTCTCTAAGTAATGGTGATGCGCTCAGTCAGATACCAGGGTGAATGGCTCACCTCCTTCTCTCTTGGAAATCTTGTGTTCCTAGGTACAAAATGCTATGGGAACTATTGAGCTGCTATTTCAAATTCACAACTTTTGAAACAAAATGTTGTATAAAAACATTTCTTTTATAGTTTTGCCAGAAAAATAATGTGAATCTAAATCTAATTAAGCCTCTAAATTTATGTACCAGTTTTCAGGAAAAATGGGGATACAAGAATCTGCTAAATCATACTATAAGAATACAATCAAATTCCAAATTGGAAAATTCTACAAGAATGATGACCCCATTTTTTCAACAAACACATGGCATAGAAAAGCAGGGAGGGGCTGGGTGTGGGGGATCACACCTGTAATTCCAGCACTTTGGGAGGATCACTTGAGGCCAGGAGTTCAAGACCAGTCTGGACAACATAACAAGACCCCACCTCTGCAAAAAATTTTGAAAATAAGCTGGTGTGGTCATGCGTGCCTATAGTCCCAGCTACTCAGGAGGCTGAGAGGCAGGAGTATCACTTGAGCTCAGGAGTTCAAAGCTGCAGTGAGCTATGATTGTGCCATGCCACTGCATTCCAGCTGGGTAATAACAGAGTGATACTCTGTCTCTAAAAACAACAACAAAAAAAGGCAAGGAGACACATTACAGATTTACTGAAATGTGTAAGACATGTCAACCAAATGCAATGTGTGGACTCCTTTTGGATTTTGATTCAAACCAAACAACTGTAAGAAGATATTTTTGAGACTATTGAAGAAAATCAAACATAAATGTAGCACTGGTGATATCAAGGAATTGTTTTCAGTGTATTGAATATGATAATGGTATTGTGGTTATGTGTTTCCTAAAAGACCTTGTTTATTAAAGATACATGCTAAAATATTTACCAGTGAAATCACATAATATCTAGATTTGCTTTAAAATATTGACATTTTCATATATCACTTATACAATTAAATATAAATAAAATGCATTGCAAACAATTTTCTGTTATGGAATATTCATAACATATCAAGGAAATGAAAGAAATCCCATTTACTAAGCTCTTGCCTTGTGCCAAGCAGAGAAGGGCGTCTACACATTCTCATTTATGTTCTAGACAACCCCAAAAAGTAGTTGTTATTATCCCGTTTCTACAGGTGAGAAATTGAAGCTCAGATAGTTTAAGAGGTTGTGCAGTCAACATTCAATTTAGAACCAGTGATTTTCAGAACACCATGGTTCTTTCAGAAGAAAGCTTTGAGTAAATCCTTCCTAGAGGCAGAAAACAGACCAAACATTTCTCAAATGTACATAGAGAATACCAAATATTCCCTGCAAGTCTGATGGTTCTGTATAACATAAAATGTATCAGTCTATTTCCTCTTCTAGCTTAGAGTGTTCTGCCCAGAGCTCTCAGTTCAGGGAGACACCAATGAGTGGTTCCTGTTTAGGAGTGATGGCTGGTTGAACTGGAGTGGATACCTGATCTACACCAGCCAATGACCTGCCTGGCTAGATACTAAACAATCTCTTTTTCTCTTAAACATTTAACCTGAAAAATAGAGAGAATGTAGGTAGTCAATGATAGATGCTGGAAATAAAAATTTTGATGTCAAGGAAAAGATCAGGGCAGCTATGTTTTAACCATGTACAAGATGAATAAGAAAAGTAGATGGGATTGAGAGAAAAAGAATGAATGAGACAGACATAAGAGGAGAAGTTGAGATGATGTGGCCAAGAACTACTTTTGAATGTACAAGAAATCTCCCATTATAATCTTGCAATACTCCCATTCTCTTTTCACTTGAGTTAGAGTGGCTTCTGTTCTTTGCCAACAAAAGAGCCTTATCTAGAACAATTAAGATATGATGGCCATTTAAAGTCATCACCAGATTTATTTCCAGGATCATTTTGCATAGATCCCCCACTTGCATAGATCATGCCCTCTGAAAGAATGAGCTGTCAACTTTAATAGTACTCAAGAGACAGAGTAGTCTACATCCCATTCCTAAACTCTGCATTTCTTTCCTGCTTCCATCCTTTCTTCATGCCCAATCTCAGAGTCTACATTCATCTAAATTCAGTCCTTCCAAATTTCAGTGTAAATATCATCTTGAAGCTTTTGCTGACCAATCCAGGCCTTAATGATTTCCATCCTTTCTCCCTACCTGTCTGACTTTTATGACAGGATTATCAACTCCTCTCATTTTCTGCTTACTATGCACTATTTTGGATTGTTTGCTAGCTTTCTATGGGTAGGAAAGTCTTTTCTACCTGACTTTTCCTTGAATTTCCTGAGGTCAGAAGCTTACATCTTCTCCTCTTCTCTTCTTTCTGTATCACTAAATATGCTCCAGGTCCCTTGCTCTGCAAATCACTTATTTCAAAGTAGGGACTCAGCAAATACTTGCCAATTAATTGATGATTAATATGTGACTTGCAGATATGTCCCTTATTTCCAACTTCCCACAAATGAGAGAGAGAAGATTCACTTTTATACACTAGTCAGTAAGAATCATTTTTCTATAGACTGACAAATTCACTCCTCTGATAATAAGGGGCTCAAGACAATTGTTTCTCACTTCAGAAAACAGCTGTGCTTCATTTTTCTTATGCAAACATTGGAAAGGTCAAGAAACTTTCTCTGTAATAAGATTAATGTGTTAAATAGATTCTTGGCAAGTAGAAGTAGCTGGCTCCCACACTCAGGGTTGGAAACCTTTACCCATGGAAAGGTATGTCTTTTATTTAAATATGGGCAGTTTATTTATTTTTAAGGATCCAGCATTTCAGTCCTTATTTGTCCATAATTACCTACTGAAGTACGTAGTAATTGTTGAACTACAATATTTTTAAAACTCTATTATAATCCAAATGTATACTATGTGGGGAAGACTGAGGTAAAGAAAACTAAATGAAGTGAATGGTCTCTGGGGTAACTGACACATTGCCTGATTTAAATTAGAATCCTGCCTAATAAGATTTGACAAAACTATTGAACATCAGTTTTATTTTCTCCTGAGAATAGCACCAAGAATTTCTCTAAAGAAATGTAAGGCAATTATTAGCTGGCTTGTAAAATGACTATAACCCAGAGCAATGGATCTTTTCTCTCTTCGAGCTACTACTCTGCAAATGGAGAACTTACTGGTCCTTGGTGCCCATCCAACTATTATCTTTAAGTATGTAACTGATTGCAGTCCTACTTTTCTGTTTTCTTTTGGCTAAATAATTCCAATGTTCCTTTTCACCTCCTCTTAATATACTCTAGTTTCCTCTGGGCTCCAACATGGATCTGGGATCAGAAAGATCTGGTTCCTAATGGTGAGTCTATCGATTAGTCTATGGTCTTGGATAAATCATGGACTCCACATTTCAGTATTCTTATCCCTGAACAAGACACAATTCTTTCTTGACAAGGAGCTAGTGAGGATCTGCCAACAAAATTGCTAGAAAGAACCCTATAGGTACTAGGTATTACATTTTCCATGACTTTAAGAACTGAGGCACTAGACTGAGTGAATACACAGAACTCACATCCCACTTCACTATTCCACCCTCCACAGGGGACTTGTAACTCCTAATCTCGAACTCCTGACCTTGAGTGATCCCCCCGCCTCGGCCTCCCAGAGTGCTAGGATTACAGGCGTGAGCCACCGCGCCCGGCCTGTAACTCCTAATCTCAAGCTTTTGGGGACACTATGAAAGAAAGGAGTGGGTGTATGTATGTGTCTGTGCACGCACGTGTGTGTATTTTTCTTTATCCAATCATCCATTGTTGGACACTTAGGTTGATTCCATATCTTTGCTATTGTGAATAGAGCTGCAATAAACTTACAAGTGCAGATATATCTTTTTGATATAGTGATTTCTTTTCCTTTGGGTAGATACCCAGTAGTGGGATTGCTGGATCAAATGGTAGTTTTACTTTTAGTTCTTTGAGAAATCTCCTTACTGTTTTCCATAGAGGTTGTACTAATTTATATTTCCATCAACAGTGTATAAGCATTCTCTTTTGTCCACATCCTCACCAACATCTGTCATTTTTTGGCCTTTTAATGATAGCTATTCTGACTGGTGTAAGATGGTATTTCATTGTGGTTTCATTTTGCATTTCTCTGATGATTAGTGATGTTGAGCATTTTTCATATACTTGGCCATCTGTATGTTTTCTTTTGAAAAATGTCTGTTCATGTCCTTTGCCTAATTTTTAATGGGGTTATTTGGATTTCTGTTGTTGTTGTTGTTGAATTCTTTGCGTTCCTTGTAGATTCTGGATATTAGTCCTTTGTCAGGTGCATAGTTTACAAACATTTCCTCTCATTCTGTATGTTGTCTGTTCACTCTGTTGATTATTTCTTTTGCTGTGCAGAAGATCCTTAGTTTAATTAAGTCTCATTTGTCTATTTTTGCTTTTGGTGCATTTACTTTTAAAGTCTTAGTCATGAATTCTTTGCCTAGGTCAATATCCAGAAGAGTTTTTCCTAGGTTTTCTTCTAGAATGTTTATAGTTTCAGGTTTTACATGTAAGTCTATAATCCATCTTGAGTTAATTTTTGTATATGGTGAGAGATAGTGGTACAGTTTCATTCTTTTGCATATGGCTATCTATTTTCTCCAGTACCATTTTTTGAAGAGGGTGTCCTTTCCCCAGTGTATACTTTTTTTTTTTTTTTGGTCTGCTTTGTAGAAGATCAGTTGGTGGTAGGTATGTGGCTTTATTTCTAGGTTCTCTATTCTGCTTTATTGGTCTGTGTGTCTATTTTTACACCACTACCATGTTGTTGTGGTTACTATAGCCTGGTAGAATAATTTGAAGTCAGGTAATATGATGCCTCCAGCTTTGTTCTTTTTGTGTAGGATTGCTTTGGCTATTTGGGCTCTTCTTTGGTTCCACATGAATTTTAGGATAATATTTGCTAATTCTGTGAAAAATGACATTGATATTTTGATAGGAATTGCACTGAATCTGTGGATCACTTTGGGCAGTATGGTCATTTTAACAATATTGATTCTTCCAATCCATGAGCATGGAGCAGCGCATTGGTGGTTCAGTGGCAGAATTCTTGCCTCCCAATCCATGAGCATGGGATGTTTTCCCATTTGTTTGTGTCATCTACAATTTCTTTCTTCAGTGTTTTATAGTTTTCCTTGTAGAGCTCTTTCACCTCTTTGGTTAAAGGTATTCCTAAGTATCTTTTTTTTGTAGCTATTGTAAATGGGATTGACTTCTTGATTTTGTTCACAGTTTGATAATTATTGGTGTATAGAAATGCTAATAATTTTTGTATGTTGATTTAGTATCCTGAAACTTTACTGAATTCATTTATCAAATCTAGGAGTCTTTTGGCAGAGTCTTTAGAGTTTTCTAGGTATAAGATCATATTATCAGCAAACAGAGATGATTTGACTTCCTCTTTTCCAGTTTGGATACCTTTTATTTCTTTCTTTTACCTGATCACTCTGGCTAGGACTTCTAGTACTATGCTGAATGGGAGTGCTAAAAGTGGGCATCCTTGTCTTGTTCGAGTTCTTAGGAGGAATAATTTCAATTTTTCCTCATTCATTATGATGTTGGCTGTGGGTTTGTCAAATTATTTTGAGGTTTGTTCCTTCTATGCCTAGTTTATTGAGAGTTTTTATCATGAAGTATGCTGAATTTTATCAAAAGCTTTTTATGCATCTATTGAGATGATCATATGGTTTTTGTTTTTAATTCTGTTTATGTGAGGAATCATGTTTATTGATTTGCATATGTTGAACCATCCTTGCATTCCTGGAATAAAACCCACTTGATTGTGGTTTATTATCTTTTTGATGTGCTGCTGGATTCAATTTGCTAGTATTTTTGTTGAGGATTTTTGCATGTGTTCCTAAGGGATATTGGTTTGTAGTTTTCTTCTTTTGTTGTATCCTTTCCTGGCTTTAGTATTAGGATGATCCTGGCTTATAGAATGAATTAGAGAGAAGTGCCTCCTCCTCGGTTTTTTGGAACAGTTCCAGTAAGATTGGTACCAGTTCTTTGCACATCTGGTAGAATTCAGCTGTGAATCCATCTAGTCCTGGGCCTTTTCTTCGTGGGATATTTTTTACTGATTTGAACCACTGATTCAATCCCATTATTCATTATTGGTTTGTTCAAGATTTCTATTTCTTCCTGGTTTCATCTGGGGAGGTTGTATGTTTCCAGGAATTTATCCACTTTCTCTAGGTTTTCCAGTTTGTGAGCATATAGTTGCTCATAGTAGTCTCTGATGATCTTTTGTATTTCTGTGGTATCAGTTATAACATCTCCATTTTCATTTTTGATTGTGTTTATTTGAATCTTCTGTGTCCTTTTCTTGGATACTTTAGCTAGCAGTCTATTGATTTTTCTTTCAAAGAACAAACATTTCATTTTGTTGATCCTGTGTATTTTTTTGGTATCAATTCATTTAGTTCTGCTTTGATTTTTGTTATTTCTTTTCTTCTGCTAGTTTTGGGTTTGGTTTTTTCTTGTTTTTCTAGTTCCTTCAGGTACATAATTAGGAGCTTCCTATGAGCCTCAAATCCAGGGCAAGGACATCCTTCATTGCATGTCTATAGTACACGTTGAATTAAATTGGTGTTCCTCCTTTACTGAGGGCATACCACTCAGTAAAAAGAAATTGAATATACACCTACATTGCGTGTATGTTAATGTATAAATTACATATATATACTACTGTACTAATTAGGGACAATGATATTAAGGAATTATTGTTAATTTCATTTGATGTGATTATGGCATTGGATTATGTAGGAGAACATTCTTGTTCTTACTAACTATATACTGAAATACTTAGGGTGAAAGGTGAGAATGTTTGTGCCTTACTTTCCGAAGCTCAACAAAACGAAACATAACAAACATACATACACACACACACACACACACACACACAGAAAGAGAGAGAGAAAAAAATCCAGCAAATGATAATTGTTGAATGTGGGTGAGTATTATATGGGAGTTTATAAACAAGTTGGGGAGAAAACATACACTAAAATATAGAATTTTAAAACATGAGCTAACAGTGAAATAAAAATTCTAAAATACTATGTTATATATTTTATTCTGCTTTATTAACAGTAAGTTCTTTGCCATCAGAAAAACTTTATAAAAACACATTATAATTATAATATGTTGAATGTATCATATCTGATTAGAGCCTATACCAGGAACCAGGGAAGTACTTCCTTCATTATATTCATATTATACTTTGGGGCTTGCAATTTTAATATCATCTACAATCTGTGGAGTTTTGGTCTGTTTTGTCTCAGCAGGGATATTTGTAAGCCACTTGCCCATTTGAGGAGGTTAGTTGAATTAAAACTCAACCATACACAAGCACACATAAATCTGTAATGCCTTGCCATAAGCTGCAAGTGCAGAGAAGAGTAAAGGTGCTCTTGTTGAGCCTTCTACATGATAAGATGCCCACTCCTGCTGCCTGAGCTACACATGATAAGGAATCCTCTGATGTGGAGTCAGTGAGGGAGTGAGCCTCAATTTGGATACTACTACATATTACTAATG
This sequence comes from Eulemur rufifrons, assembly GCF_041146395.1. Taxonomy (NCBI): domain Eukaryota; kingdom Metazoa; phylum Chordata; class Mammalia; order Primates; family Lemuridae; genus Eulemur; species Eulemur rufifrons. The sequence goes on from NC_091012.1 coordinate 131,967,904, forward strand.
TTTAATTCATCCTTATATTTAAATAAGAATCAATATAAATAGAGGTTTTGGTACTTTTCTCCCTTACTTGTTAGAGCAGGTCGCACCTCTCCAGGAGCATGTGAATTCTACTTCGGAGTTCATTGTCCCAGAGGACACTTTGCAGAAAATTTGACTAAGGCTTCAGGGAGTTTTCTAGTGGTATGCAGCAGAGATCTTCCTGCCTCAGAAGGAAGCAAGCTTTAAACTCAGGCAAAGGAATTAGATCATGATCCATGTCACAAAGTGTAATAACACTTTTCTTTTTATTTTTCTCATTTTCTTCAGAGAGATCAAGAAAGAGATCACGGATACAGGAAGGACCGCCCCTCAGTAAAAATTTGAAGTTATCTCTTTGGGAGTGACAATTTCCTCTCCATCATGTCCTCTGCATATAGGCACCCACTGTCCTCCTGAGAGCAAACCCTGCTTTGTGGAGGGGAGCAGATATCAGTCATTGCTCTGTAGTGTGGATTGAAGTCAGTGTGATCACCTTCATGTATATAAAGTGCTACCTTTGATCATGGAAGGAAGGCTCTGTTTCCTGACAAAGGAATTTTTTTTTATTCCTCCCCCAAGTGGAGAACACATTTGTGGGACAAGGGCTGCAAGCAGCCACACTTCTACATATTCACATTTTTCCAAAGTCTCACTTTGCAGATATCATGTGGGAATTTCTTTCTTACATAGATTACAGGGGAATATGACCATTCTGTACCTGGGTTTCAACTAGATAGATCCTATTAACAATAACAGCCACCACCACCATAATAGTTAAAACTTATTGGATACTTACTATGGATCATGTAACTATGCTATGAGCTTTGTTTAAATTATCACTTTTTATCCTTGCAACAATCCTATGTAGCAGGTACTAATATTATTGCATCAGAGACAGAAATTGAGCCCATGCAGGCTGTCCCATAAGCCTATCACCAGGCCATACAGCTTTCTATCATGATGGTCCTGTGGTTGACCAGGCAACCTGGGCTTTCTGATATTTGGAATTAAGGGAGAAAACCAATAAAATCATCAGGTTTTTAGTTTTGTTTTCTATCTACTCTAGCTATGGTGAAAGCAGTGTTCCTAGACATAAAATTCCTGTTCTTCCCTGAGTCTGCTATACTGAATCTGCTACATTTTTCACCCCCATATACACACCCTGCAGTTCCCTGGTGGCCTGAGGCCTAGAGTAGGCTCTGGGATCTTTTATATATTTAGAAGGCTCAGGGGGCCAAAAAGGGCCATCTGAGTGAGACTTGGGAGCCAAGGTGAAAAATGGCATCATTGAAGGACTAGAAACCACAGGCTGAAATGAGACTAGAGCCACTGACATTGGGAAGGTTTCAAAAGTAAAGGTCTTGATCCTGGGACATGAGGGATGTAGAAGCTTAGGGATAAAATGGAAAGAGAGATGCAGTCAGTTGCTGGACATCTTATGGTACTTTCACATAAGGAATTGGGCAACTACTGATCCTTGGGCCAAAAATGAGTTTCAGCAGGGTGATCCAATTTCCAAGCTCAATGCTAATTCCGTAAGGGAGCCTGTCAAAAGGGTATACACAAGATGAAATATTACAGTTGCCAGTGGATATGTTTAAAATGACAAAGGAAAGTAGTAACCCAGTTAAATTTCAGTAGGTGCACAAACATCCTGGCACAAGTTGTTCATAGGCCGTTCCCAAAAAATGTTATGGAGGGAAGAACATATATTTAAAACTCGTTAGACTTTTTCAGCAATTTATGAGCCAAAAAGTTTGAAGAATATTTATAAATCCCATTTGCAAACTAGTTAGACACGACCTGCAATTATTCTACTGCATAGCATAGAAGATACACAGAGAAGTGGGGAAAATCACAAAGACAAATGGAAGGTATAATAGACTCTGGGTTGTAAATTGTCTTCATAAATTGTCATTCACACCCAAACAGACTCTGAGGCAAGGATTTAGGTGCAAGTAGTTCATCTGAGAGGTGATTCCAAGAAGCACAGGAAGGGAGTGGAGAAGTGAGACAGGAAAGGAATGGAAGCCAATAAAGGACACCACTGTGGGCAACTGGAGCACATTATTGCTGGGGACCCCTGGGAGACCACAATGAGTCCATTCCAGAGCTGTGCCACCAAAGGATGAGAAGGTTGTGGTGTTTACCTACCAACTCTCCTCCCTCTTTGGCTGAGAATTGTTCTGTGGTGTTAATTCTGGGGCATTGTATCCTACCTTAAACCTTCCCTTGGCCAGAGATCACCCTTGGACAGAGAAACACAGGAAGCCCAGGTCCATAAGTGACCTCCAGGATGCACCAGGGGATATGGATGCCACCACTGTGTACATTCTTCTGATCCAGTCAGTTTATCAAATATATGTATGTATATGTAATGAAATATCAGAGACAATTTCCAGTTTTTAAAGATATTTCAAATTGACGATAAAAATAGAATTTCCAAATTATCTCAATAAAATGCATTTTTTTTCCCAGAATAAGAGCGATTAAAGCTCAAAAGTACTGTCATGGCATATGAGTCATTGTGTCTAATTATAGAAATTTAACAGCACGTTTATATAAATGTTTATTTATATTTAAATAAACATTTGTGAGAGGTTTCATAAATGGTGAAATGATGACTCAACTTTGTAGCTTCTTGGGTCCCCTGGCGCAGGAGGTTGACCCCAGTAGTGTTGGGGAGGCATCGCCATGTGGAGAAGGGGCCCAAGACAGGGAGAGAGGGCCTGGATGAAGACTGGGAGCCCTGTGTTCTACTCCCACTTCCATAATTAGCTATTTTTGTGAAAGCATGTTGTCTCAGTTTCTTTTTATTTTTTGTTATTTAACAAAAACTTACCTACCACTTAACTGTGTGCCTGGCATAGTTCTCAACACTTTTCAAGAATTAGAGGAAACTTTCCCTCCAGTCCTCCCTAATAGTACTAGAAGGTAGGTGTTACTACTGCCATCCTTCTTTTTTCCCCATAGATGAAGAAACTAAGTAAGGCACAGAGAGGTTAGATAACTTGTGCAAGGTCACACACCTAGCAAGTGGCCGAGCTGGGATTTGAACAGGGGTCATTTGGCTCCTGAGTCCAGGCTTTAAACCATGAGATTTTTTTTTTTTAAATTTTATTTGAGACAGAGTCTCACTCTGTTGCCCGGGCTAGAGTGCTGTGGCATCAGCCTAACTCACAGCAACCTCAAACTCCTGGGCTCAAGTGATACTCCTGCTGCAGCCTCTCGAGTAGCTGGGACTACAGACATGCGCCACCATACCCGGCTCATTTTTCTATATATATATTTTTAGCTGTCCATATGATTTCTTTCTATTTTTGGTAGAGACGGGGTCTCGCTCTTGCTCAGGTTGGTCTCAAACTCCTGAGCTGAAACAGTCCAACCTCCTTGGCCTCCCAGAGTGCTAGGATTACAGGCGTGAGCCACCGCGCCCGGCCAAAACCATGAGATTTTAATGCCTCCATTTTCTTCATCTGTGAAACAGAACTAATGATACCAACCTTACTTACTATGATGAGGAGCTAAATGAGATGTTTCAAAAGCACTTTGAAAAATAGAAAGCACTATTTAAATAAAAAGTTATTGTTACGTTTCCTGAAAAGGAAAGACAGTCCTCTAGAATCTCAACTTGTCAAGATTTCCACAACAACCTCTCTGCTCCATTATGAACATAAGTAGCAGTCATGCTAATGGTACACTCACTCTTTTGACTAGGAATTCTAACACTTTATAAAGCAGTCAACATTTCATCATACAAAAATTACAACAGTCCTCTGATATATTAAAAGTAGATACTCTATCCCTGTTTTAAATATTAGGAAACTGAAGCTTATAGAGTAATTTGCTAAAAGTCACATAGCTGGCAATTGGAAGGACCAGGGCTCAAACTCAGATGTCTCTTCAAATTCAATGCTTTTGAATTTATCCCCACTATGAATAGTGCTCAATTAAATGTGACCCCCCAAAATTAAAAACAAAACAAAAGAAATCAAACAAAGAAAAATGAAATAAAAAAAGAAAGAAGGGAGTTGGTGTTTAATGGGCATAGAGCTTCAGTTTGGGAAGATGAAAAAAGTTCTGGAGATGGACGGTGGTGATGGTTGCACAACACTGTGAATATACTTAATGCCACTGAACTGTACACTTAAAAATGGTTAAAATGGTAAATTTTGTTATGTATATTTTACCACAATAAAATTTTAAAAAGAAAGAAAAAAGAGCAAGGAAGGAAGGGAAGAAAGAAGAAATAGCTTGTAAGCAAGCTTGTCATCATACAACTTTAGGGGTATCTAAAGAACCAACTGAAATAGTTGCTTTGAGTCAGCAAAAATATCAACAAGGAAGATGGATGAGAGGCAGTTAGCTAATTTGAAGGACTTTTTCAGTTAAAAAAAGTTATTATAAAAGGACAAAGAGCTCATTGTAAAAATTTAGACAGTAAAGAATTCTAAAAACAAGAAAAAAATCATCTGTAAGTCTTGCGTGTGATATTTTGACATATTTCTTTCAAATTTTTCCTTTGTCTTTTTTGTACAGAATTGAGAGCATACAATTCTATATCTGTTTATGATCTATAGCATAAGCATCTCCCAGTCTCACACAGATGCCCATGACCTCTCGGGCCAGCAGGCAGTGCTCTGCAGATGGCAGCAAGCCCCTCTGGGCACCATGACCTTTCAGGGAATCCTGGTAGTCACTAGAGGGCAATGTGCCTGCTTTCACAGGTTCTTCCTACAGTCAGCTCCAGTGCAACAAACACGTCATGCTTAAATGAAACAAAGCACACCCCACTCTCCCCAAAGTAACACATCTGGCAATACAAAGCATACCTTAAGCACCTACTTTTGCATGGTCCCATACTATGTACAAAAGAGTTTAAAGAAATATAAGCCCTGAACACTCAGTGACATTTTCACTCATTCCAGCCTGGAAATTAAGAGGGTCAATAGAGCCTGGGTCACAGGACTGTCAATCTCTTAAGAGTAGGGTCTATGGTTTGTAAATTTCCTGCCTACTTTATCGATTGAATACATAAATGACTAAAACTAAAAATCTACAACTATCCATCCAATTTGTCTGGCCCGTAATGGCTTACTTTCAGATAAGGAAATGGGTTCTAGATGCTCCAGATGACCCATCCCTCTCCTGCCATGCTCCTGACCGAACATTCCTCTTAAGCCCTCTTACCTCAAATCACTCTGGACACCATCTTACCAGCCTTTTCCCAAGAGACCTCCTATAGCCAAAACGCTTTCTATTTCTCTAACCATTTCAAGTCTAGAAGGATCGCTGGGGGTAATTGAGGAAGTGATTCTCCCAGAGCCCAATTCCCTTTTTTAACAATTTTAAAGCAACTGGCTCACATGAGCCTGTGACCTTAGAGGCAGCAGCACCGTACATGAGGGTGAAGCATTTAAAGGAAGTGGTGAGAAGCACAGCGCCTGTTTACATCTTCCCCAGTAAACAATAGAACGGGTCCTGCCCTCATGTCCACTATCTAGGGAAGTTGGAATCCAGCTAAACCTTGATTTAAAACCCACTCATTTTCTTTATTTAAACAACTGTTAGCATCACAGAGGACTCAGGACATGCTGGAAAAAACACTAGGCTTAAAGAGTTTGGCTTGACTCTCAATTTTACTGTTTTGTAATCATGTGATATAGAACCCTCTATTCTAAAAACAGGGATAATGATAGGGATTCCTGGTAATCCAGAAAGCCAATGTTCATGATATGACAGTGCCTCATAACCCTAAAGCATCACATAGACGTATGATTCTTATTCATAGTATCTCCTGGGAAGTCTGTCCTGGCTAACCGGATAGGGGTCTTGGATTCCCTGAGGTCTCACTCCATTGAAATAGGAAACTCTCACTGCTAAATAACCACCCTAGAAAACATGCACACTCTATATCATGGACAGTAAACTAAGACCCACTGAGCAAATCTGGTCCTTTGCCTGTTTCTGGATGACCCATGAACTAAGAATAGCCATTTAAAAAAATGGTGATCTAGTATCATTTGTAACAACCTGGATGGAAGTGGAGACCATTCTTCTAAGTGAAGTATCACAAGAATGGAAAAACAAGCACCACATGAACTCAATACTAAATTGGAACTAATCAATCAACACCTATGTGCACATATGGAAATCAAGTAGGTGGGGGGAGGAGGGGATGTGTAAATTCACACCTAATGGGTACAATGCACACTATCCGGGTGAAGGGCACACTTATAACTTTGACTCAAAGTGTATGAAACCAAATTATGTAACCAAAATGTGTGTACCCCCATAATATCCTGAAATAAAAAATAAAAAAGAATAGTTTTTACATTTTAAATGGTTGAGAAATAAATGAAAAGAAGAAGAATATTTTGTGACGTGAAAATTTCATGAAATTCAAATTTCAATGTCCATAAATAAAGCTTTATTGGACCAGAGCCACACCCATTTGTTTATGCATTGTCTGTGGCAGATTTCACCCTACAAAGGCAGAATTGAGTAGTTGCAACAGAGACTGTATGGCTCACAAAACATAAAATGTTTACTATCTGGCCCTTTACAGAAAAAATTTGCCAACTCCTGGCCTATGTGCACCGAATGTGTAAACGTGGCTAATGTTTCTGTTGTTCTCTGCCTGTCCGTACCAAAGCTGCTGGTTCCTTCTTTAAGCATAGGTAAGCCCACCTTCCATCAGGAACAGCACCGCCTGCTAGACTTACTAATTTGTGATAATGAAGATAATAGGTCACTGACCCCTGTCGTTGGTCTTCCAGTACTAAGCACTCATTGCTCAGGATGCTAAGTCAATTTATGAACACATGTAAGTACTAATTTGGCATCTCAGGCTCTGCTTGGCACTATGGATATAAAAGTCTTTGGACACTGGGGATTTAAAATATGGTTGGGGAAGCAAAATATACCCAGGAAAAGCCCTTAACGAACTATACAAGGATAGTTACATGTGCCTTTGTGAAGAATTCTTAGAATAGATGATGCTAGGTTAGCATAGAAAGTGCTGTTATCCTAGTACAGACAAATGCATACATGTCTAATTACAAATCTCTTTTTTACGTAACTATGGAATATAAAACTTAGAGGTCATCAGTGTCATTTACTTTACTTAAAGAAGAGGAAACTGGATCCCAGAGAGGTCCCACAGCCAGTTACCTGAGAACCAAGACTAGACCTGGGTTTCTTGATCCCCAAGTCAGAGGAGATTTTTATATTTGACTGTAGCACTTTAGATTCTTGGGTCTTTTTAAAGCACAAGTAAATAATACATAAAACTAAACATTGACTGCTCTAGTCTTCATCCAGCTGCACATGTATTCCTTAAATCATCATCATTCTAGCCTTCAATTTTACCTCTATTGACAATCTAAGAAATAAATGATGCCAAGTTCTGATTTTTCTGCTCTTCTGTGATGTTTCCAGTTATTTAAAGTGGAAGGGGAGAAGAAAGATAACAGAATTCTTAAAAATGTGTTCTGATCACCATTTGGTTAAAAGGAAACAAGCATTTTTCATATGTCCTCATAGGGTAACTACTGTGATTTTGTTGTTACATAATTTTCTATTGTTTTAAAATTATATTTAAGGTATTTCTCATAAAAGGGGCCAGCTGCTGGTATGAAACTGCCTAACTCAATTAAAAAACAACCACCACCAAAGAAAAAAAAGAAACTTTGAAAAGCTTCAAGTTGACCTGTAATTATTCTATTTATATGTAGACAGCATAAAGAAAGAAGTGAGTCACGTAGACACATTACTGTTACAGTAAGTTCTTCTCATATTGGAAAATAAATTTCTTTATGTGCCACATTTTGTGTTTTTCTCCTGTTTCTTTCCCATGTAACGTTTAGCTATCACCACTGGCCAATTGATCTGAGTACAATACAAAAAAATGAAAAAAGAGAGAGAGAGAGAGAGAGAGAGAGAAGAAAAAGTAATAAAGAAGTGGAGTTTAAAGAAATGTACCTTAGGAACATTCTGGCTTTTTCCTTCCCATGAAATTTCAGCTGTTATCATCACTGCATAACGAAATGTCATCTCTAGCTCCAGCTTATTGGGGGTAAGAGTCCTGGCTTAGTTTAAAGATCCCAGAGGCTTTGATGTACCTAAATGCTTGGCAGTGTCCACTGCTACAGGCATCAGCTGAGATTCCTGACTTACTCACTTTGAGGTTAGCCAGAACTCACTTCTCTGACTCAAAATTGCAGAGATAATTTGAGGCTCCAAATGCTGATCCCACAGGCCAGAATAGGTAGTTCTGAACTCTTCTTTTAAGAAACTGAGATGTGTGTAGTTTTTAGGGCAGCAGATCAGGTCTTTAAGAGAAGTAGCATAGGATGTTCCCCTTTTGATGGCAAACTAGCTTGTTAACTGACCAACAATCCTGAAATGAAGAGTCAGAAAAATCTCTTTGAAAACATCAGAGAAATAACAAGATAATAAGGATTTGAGGAGCCAAAATCCTGGAGAGAAAGGGTGTGCAAAGAGATGAAGCTGTGATTCAGCTCATTTTCCCCTTAAACGCATTTACCAAATTTCAAGTAGCAGCAGAGAAACTGAGAGCTGAGCAGAGCTTCTAGCAGTTTGAAGATGAAGGAGGATAGTAAGTGGAGTCCAGGGACCACTACGGAGACAAGTCTAGCTTAACACCCTAGGCTTTTAGTTGAGATGCCCAAAAGGGTAACCCTAGTGTAAAAGAGAACTAGAAAGAGACCCGCTTTCCCAAAGACCAAAGTCCAGCCTCCAATCTGCTCAATCCTTGATTGGGTCAGATATAATGCCACTTCCTAACTGCCTGTAAGAAGCAAAAGCTAATCTTTTCTGGAAAATAATGCTATCCAGAGCCTCAAATTATCTACAATCCTTCTTATACAAAATCAGACATTCAAACAAAAATTATCTGGCATACCAAGAGACAAAACAAAATGGCCAGAAAACAAACAAGAGAAATAAAAATATATAACAGAAAGAGATTTGTAGAGGTTCCACATGGTGGAATTACCAGAAAGGTATTTTAAAATATATTGGGACTAAATTGAGAAATTAGATTATAAGATGGAACCAAATGGAAATTCTAGAATTGCAATATACAGTAACTGAAATTAAGAATTAAATGGAAACTTCAAAGCAGACTAGACACAACTGAAGAGAGGATTAGTGAACTGAAAACAGCCAGACTGAAGAACAGTGAGAAAAAAGGCTGGAAAATACAGAAAAGAGACTAGGAAATGTATGGAACACGGCGAAATGGTGAAATGGAATTGTGTTTAAAATACTTCTCTGTAATAGATGTCTGATCCCGATATGAAATTGCTTGCCTTGATAAAAGCAAAAACAACCAAATGGGAAAAACACTTAAAAAGCTTAAAGTTAACCTGTAGTCATTCTATTTATATGTAGTCAGCATAAAGAAGAGGAAAGAGAGAATGGGGCAGAAGCGATATTTGAAGCTGTCATGGTTGAGAATTTTCCAAAACTGACTAAAATCTTCAGGCTACAGATTTAAGAAACCCTATGAACCTCAAGCAGGGAAAATACCAAGAAAACCACACCTAAGTGCATCATAGTAATACTGCTGAAAATCAAAGATAAAGAGAAAAATCTTCAAATCAGTCCAAGAGAAAAAAATCAATAGTGTTAAAGGAGCAACAATAAAACTGACATCTGACTTAACAGCAGAAGTCAGAGGACAATGAATGGCAACTTCAAAGTGTTGAAAGATAAGAATTTTCAGCCTAGAATTCTATGCCCAGTAAAAATGTCCTCCCAAAAGTACGTGAAATAAAGACATTTTCAGACAAACAAAAACTGAGAAAATATATCCCCATTAAACTTATACCAAATGAAATATTGAAGAGGGTTCTTTGAGCAGAAGTAAAGTGATCTCAGATGAAGCCACAGAGATGCAGGAAGGAATGGAGAACAACAGAAAAGGTAAATAAGTGGGTAAATCTAAATCCAAAGGTAAATATATAAGTGAATGTAAAGTAGGTATGGACAATAAAAATAATGGCTTGTCGGTTTTAAAATATAGAGAGAATTATTTATTAATAAAAAATATAGAATCACAATTACCTGAAAAAAAGATAAGAGGGAATTTTAAATGAAATTAAACTATCCTATTATCCTTGCATTGTCCAGGAAATGGGAAAGTTCTAATTTGTAGTAGCTTCTAATAAGTCAAGGACACATGTGAACTCTAGGGTAGCTCTTAAAAAAATATTAAAAAGAGCTTGTATAATTAACAAATTCATAGAGGGGGGAAAACAGAATAATGAAAATATTTAATTAATTTAAAAGAGGACAAGAAGGGAGGGAAAAAAGATTACGTAACAGGTAAGACCAATAAAAATCACATAATAAGAAGGTAGATTGAAATCCAAATATATGAGTAGAATTGAGTTTATCAGTGGCTGTGTTTATACAGCAGAAACCTGTAGCCAAATTACAAATAGCAAATATATTTGTGTAAAGTCATTCATGTTATACATACCCACAAAATACTAACATTGATGAAGATAACACAAAACTCATAATGTGAAGACATTGATGGTGAATAGGTTAATAGATGCCATCAATTGAGGGAGTATTTAAGATTACTCAGGGCACAAGAAAACTTGAAATGCCATGGATTTCTTATAGGCCAGATATGAAAGAAACTTGATCGTGGTTTTCTCAAATTTTATAATAATTCTAAACATATATCTAACATTCCCAATAGTAAGTTATGAAGCTGAAAGAAACTTTTCTAATCCCTCATTAATAAAAAGGCAATTTTAATCAACCATGCTAGAAGACTGACTTATCCTTGAATGTTCTCTATAGAAATGGATATTACCAAATCATGGTCATTTTAAAAGGAGACAAATGGGGATGAAGCCAAAATATTTAAGAAAACATGCATGATAGAAGTATCTCAAGTAGTTATGTAATAAATTATGTTTCTTTTTCTGGATTTTATGATGTTTGTGGATTTTATCAGCTTATTTAAATTTGTAACTTATGGTGATTTCTAAGTCTAATGTATGATTTTTAAAGGTTTTAAAACATTCACTTCTCTACTGAATTTTATATTCATAATTTTATGTGGTTTTTCTTTAAAAGCACCCCTTGAATGGTCCCCATAAAACCTGGATAAACTCTTGTCATCTAGGGTTGGAACCATTGTTCTATCCACTACAGTTACTCTGTTAACCATGGAAGGAAATGAGCAACATGATCCACAGATCATAATCCAGTATTCCAGGTTCACCCAGTGGGACCTACTAGAATTCGTTCCTTCCTTTATTCTTTCCTTCATGCATCTATTCATTCATCAATTCAACAAACAGTTATCAAGCACCTACTACAGGTTAGGGACTGTTCTAGTGTCAGGGAATATACCAATGAACAAGATAGCTTCCCACTTTTTTGGAGCTTAGATTCTAGTGGTAGCAGACAGACAGTAAAGAAACAAATGAATAAAATAATTCTCAAGAACAATAATACTGGATGATATTTATTCAAGAGAAATGAAGACATATGTCCATATAAAAACTGTACATGAATATTTATCGCAGCTTTATTCATACTCACTCAAAACCAAAAACAATCCTAATGCCCACTAACTAGAGAATGGATAAACTCAAATGGTATATCCAATGCAATGGAATACTACTCAGCAATAAAAAGGAATTGCTGATATGTACAACATAAGTTGAAAGAAGCCAGACTCAAACAGCTACATACTGTATTATATCATTCGTATGACATTCTGGAAAAGATGAGTGGTTGCCGGGAGCTGGGGGTGGAGGAAAGAGATAGACTACAAAGGGGTGTGAGAGAATTTTGGGGGCTGATGGAAATGTTCTCTGCTTTGATTGCCGTGGTAGTGGTGATGTGACTATATAAATTTGCCAAAATTGATATAAATGTACATCTAAAAATTTATTGTACCTAAGTTATGCTGCAATAAACTTGAAAAGAGAACCTAGATGATGGGATAGTGTTGGCCATTTCTTTATATTGAGTGGCCAAGAAAGACACAGGAAATGATGCTCAATATGTAAATTGAACCTCTTCAAAATACCCTGTTCTATTACTAAGAGGTTAAAAAAAAAAGGAATGGAGAAAAACCTTTTTTCTTTTACTCTGAAAAAAACATGCATTTTAATTAAGATAGAATTTAGGCAAACCCCACACACTAGGAAGATATACAAGTGCAAAAAGGCAAATTTAACCTATTTTCAAAGGATTTTATTGACAGGAACTGTTCAAAAAACCTCACCAGGGAAACTTTTCAAGCTCTGCTCTATGTTTCATGATCAAGTTTGTGCTTTTTTTTTTTTTTTTGGCTCTATGCATATTAAGTTGCCAAAAGTGATAATTAATCATATAAAAGCCTAACACTTTAAGAGATAACGTGTGAGACACAAGGTCAAAATTCTTTGCTGCCCTTTCCCTCTTCCACAGCTCTCCAGTTGAAAGAGCCTTGCTGGGAAAACTCGCTTCCACAGCACCTGCCCTCTCCCCACCCCAGAGTCTGCTGGCAGCTGTGGTAGGCCCACTGCTGCAGAGAGACACGAGCTGAGTTTCCTTCTAGAGACGCAGCATATGCTTCAGAAAAATCAAGCTTTAGAGAAGTCATGAACTGGCAGCTCATGTAAACTGTTCCGACAGAGAGACTTTCTTGTAAAGCATTTCTGGAACATACTTTACAAAAAATTAATTATGTTTTCTCTTGTGAAAAAGGGGCCAATCTCCTCAGAATCAATGAAGCTGGGCCTCTAGAACAGTAGAGGAGCTTTTGGAATCACTGTGGTGATCCCCCTTAGAAGGGGACCACCCTGGAGTCACTCAGGATATCTTCCTTCAGAAAGGCAGAGTTTGGAGTGAGTAGTTCCTGCTGTCCAGAGCAGGGAAGTACAATCAGACTCTGTTTTTTTTTTTCTTTTTGTAAATTGAAAAACTTTATATTAACTCCACTTTGTAAAGAAATATAATGTTGCACTTATACACATTATGGATTATCCTTTAAAATTCATTTTTTATTTTTATCAAAGCAATGTATGTACATTATTTAAATGAAACAGCATTAAAAAGCAAATGTTGAAAAACTGCAACATCTACCCCCTCCCCTGTTTTTTTTTTTCTTTGCTTTTTACTTGTACAAGTTTATGGAATACATGTGCAATTTTGTTACATGTATAGATTGCGTAGTGATCAAGTCAGGGCTTTTAGGGTATCCATCACCTGAATAATATACATTGTACCCATTAACCAGTTTCTCATCATCCTCCAGACTCTAAGTTTTGGTGGTTTCTGAAGAAATGTTTCCAGTTCCCCTGAAGAAACTAAGACTTAGAATGATGAGAGCTGGGTTCTTTCTAGTCTGACTCCGCTCTGAATTTGTTGTGACAAACTTAAATCCCATCACCTCTTTTGGTCTCTGTGTCAAACAAGTATTTGAACTTTAAGATGACTTTTACTTCTAGCTGCTAGACTTTATCATTTTGTCACTGCTCAAACATCAACCAAGCCATAGTTATTGTCCTCTTACTAGATGTAAGGTGGACCTGAGTGTTGTGGAAGTCACAGACCCTGTGGAGCTTCCCATATGATTAAGGAGGTAGAAAACACATCTGTAAAAAGGACCTAGTAGTGCAAGGCAGGATAGAATCAGTGTGTAATGAACAATATAGGCAAACACATCTTGGGAAAGGGAAAAATCAATGAAAGCAAAAGATCATGGAATGCTTAATAGAAGAGAAAGGACTTGAACTGTACCTTGGAGGATTGATAGGATCTGGGTAGATGGAGAGAGTAGGGCCCAGCTATTAGAGAAGGGGAAATAAAGTTAGAGAGGGGAGAAGTCTGGCGGCACATGTGGGATGCAATGAGAAGGGTTTGTTCTAGCAAGTCTTGAGATAGGAGGATATAAAGATAGACTGGCAGACAGAAGAGAGCCCACAAAAAAGAGTGGAAGGGGCTGGGTGTGTTGGCTCATGCCTGCAATCCTAGCATTCTGGGAGGCTTGCTGCCTCTGGGATTGCTTGAGCTCAGGAGTTCAAGACCAGCCTGAGCAAGAGCAAGATCCCGTCTCTACTAAAAATAGAAAAATTAGCTGAGTGTTGTGGCGCACACCTATAGTCCCAGCTACTGGGGAGGCTGCGGCAGGAGGATCACTTGAACCCAAGAGTTGGAAGTTGCAGTGAGCTATGATGAAACCACTGCACTTTACCCAGGGCAACGGAGTGAGACTCTGTTAAAAAAAAAAAAAAAAAAAAAAAAAAAGGAAGGAAGGAAGGATCAGACAGAAGTTCATAATGCAGACCTTGAAAGTTGGCCCCTCATATATTCTTCAGGATATCTCAAAACCTCATCAATGGGATGCCTAAATTCCCCAAACCTGTGACTGGAGATTGTATTGGGCTGCCTGATTTCTTCCTTCTTCATTTGTGAGTGTCTTCCGGTAGAAGATACTTCAGACAAGAAGATACTGTGCAGCTGGGAATTCCTGGGGGATTCCTAATACCTTCTATGAGAGAGAGAAGCAAGCACATACCCTGGGAAAGGGATTTGGAACCCCAGGCACAGAGCAAACTCTTTTCTGCCCTGTCCAACAGAACCCTGCAATGATGGGAATACTCTGTATCTGTGCTGTCCAATAAAGTAGCCACTAGCCACATATGGCTACTGAGCACTTAACATGTGGCTGGTCTGACCAAGGAATTGAATTTTCAGTTTTATTTAAGTTAAATTTAAATGTAAATAACCATATGTGGTTAGTGGCTACCATGTTGGACCACGTAGCTCCAGATGTCTGGAAAGGCTGAAAACCACATTATCTCAGAAATTCCTTGCAACAAATTCCAAGAATCTGTACTTCAAAAAGTTTGCACACATACAATACTTTCCTATTTCTTTCCACATTCCAAATCACAAGGAAACTTATAACCAGCCTTTCCACAGAATTGAAGAAGAATCATGTTACAGTGGAACTGCCATATCCATCTGTCCTTAGGGATCCATTCTGCCAGCTTCATTCTAGCAGAAATAACACTGAATGACAACACTGAAGTGGGCATAATATAACTTGGCCATCATATGCTGGCAACATTAAATTCAGCCCTAAACTTTATACTTACTGAAAAAGAAAACACAACTATCCTCACCCTTTTCCTATTGAGAGTTCAATTTAGGTATTAAATTCAATTTATGTAAACTGAGGCACCTACCACAGAGGTAGACATCTAGTAGGAAGGACCAGTATGTAAAAAATATATACATCTATCCAACCATTCACCCATCTACTCACCCATCTGTTCACCCATCCACCCATCTACCTATCCATCCACCCAATCCACCACCCACCAAGCCAACTATCTACCGATCCACCCACCTATCTTTCCATCTACCCATCCATCCACTAATCTATTTATCCCTGAAGTCTATTTACTGACTCACAAAAAATAGCTTTTCTCTCATTTACCCAGGTAATGAGAGCTTAATAGAGAGGAACAGATAAGAAGCAGGTGACTTACATGATACAAATTTAAGAGTACATTTTCAGATGAATCCCCAAAAGGCAGAATAGTAATAATAATCATGAGCATAGTATGCATTAACTAAACATAATTAGTCAATATTCTTTGATCATCCATTTAGCACAAGGGACCTGTGGGGCACTGTAGAAGACACAAAAATATATAAGAAATTCTGCCCTCAACATTCTTAATAATCTACCTAAAAATTAAAATCAATGATATAGGAGAGGCTAAAAAAATGACAAGTGAAACACTTCCAAATAACAAGATGAAAGATGTCACAGGATAATTCATACATCAGATAAATAAGTCTTGTGTTTACAAGAGGGTCAGGAAATTTGGGCAAGAATGGACTAACCTAGGGCTTTCAGGAGGAGACTTGAGCCAGATTTTAAATGACAAGCAAGACGACAGATAAAAATCACAAGATTTTAGAACTTAGAGGGACCATAGAAATCATCTAACTCAGCTCCATCATTCTACAAATGATTAAACAAAGATCAGAGAGTTAAATAACTTGGTCCAACTTCATTACATGGGTAATAATGGCAGGAAAATATCTAAAATGCAGGTTTGTTGGTGCCCATTCCAAGCCTATACACCACACGGGATGAGGAGTACAGTCTTATATGTGGGAAGGGAGAAAGCATTCAGGAGAGTGGGTAGAACATGGCATGAGCAAGGAAGCAGAGTCACATGTCAGCGCAACCACCGTGTATGAGTACATCAGTGCGTGTAAGGACAGAAAGCATGGAAGAGAGGGAAAATAAGGACCAATATTCAAGGTGCTTGAATGCAAACCTGCAATTGGTCAGCCATGCAAATCCCCAGAGTTCTGATTTCTGACACTGCCTTGAAGTCTCTCTTTCAAATGATGATACCAGTATAAACTTTTCTAGAAAATTGTTATTCTTTTCATATTGACAAAGACTCAACTTCACCTGGGGAAGAGGAGGACTATACAGAAGGGAGGTTGGGACGAGGACTGGTATTGCTGCTCAGGCTGTAGGGGACAGGGATGGATTATCATTACTACGTGTCCCATTCATACCTCAGAAACCATGACGCAATAGATTCAGGATGGGGCCTAGGAATCTGTATGTTTTTAAAGCTCCCCTATGATTCTGATGATCATCCATTTCTTTTCTGGTTCATCCTTTTACCAACTTTTCTAATACAGACTGCCACCTTGGCAAACTGACAATATTTACTAAATATATGCCCCTATGACCCAGCAATTCACTCCCAGACATATACTCGAGAGAAATAAATACTCAGACATGAGGATAAAAGAAAAAAATAAAAAATAAAGAGAAATACACACTTATGTTCCCCCAAAGACGTGAATAACCTGTCCAGAGCAGGCTGTTCTCAACCCCAAACTGGAAACAACCTAATGTGCATCAGTATTAGAATGGATAAATAAACTGAGGTATATTCATATAACAGAACACGACATACAATTAAAAAGAACAAACCACCGTTCTGTGCACCAGCATAGATGAATACCACAGAAATAATGACAAGCATAAGAAGACAGACACAAAGGAGTACTTCCTATATGATGCCATTTATATGAGATTCAAGAACTGGCAAAAATAATCTATGGTGAATGAAATCAGAATAGTGATTGCCTGTGTATGGGGGATACTAACTAGGAGGGGGAATAAGAGAAACTATGGGGGTTGCTGGAACTGTTCTATATTTCCATCTAGGTAGTGCTTATGCAGTTACATAG
Organism: Eulemur rufifrons; assembly: GCF_041146395.1. Taxonomy (NCBI): domain Eukaryota; kingdom Metazoa; phylum Chordata; class Mammalia; order Primates; family Lemuridae; genus Eulemur; species Eulemur rufifrons. The sequence continues at coordinate 131,985,202 of NC_091012.1, forward strand.
ACATATGCAAAAATATATTGAGCCATTACTTGTTGAGGTTACTGTGTATATAGATTACACCTGATAGAGAGGAAAAAATACAGAATATATATTTGCTCTGCCAACCTCATAGAATTGTTATAAGAATCCCATAGCTTTTAAAAATGAGATAAATAGAAAAGTGCAGTCTTATATTGTTTAACTAGCTCAATGCCCATCCTTCCTGTTGAAATTAGTTAGATGCACTACCTGTGAGACAGGTGATCCATCAGCTTTTTTAAGTCTTAGTAAAACACAAAAGCTTAGTTATATGGGATCTTCTAGTAAGTTCTGAACTTGAGAAGGACAAGCAGTAACTATAAACTTACTGAGAACACACTGGAGCTGCAAAAGGGTGCTATTCGGCTTTTGAAAGAGCTTTCCCTTTCTGCTGCTGGTGAACTTGGTCTGCTTTTAAAACTCCAGAGAAGAGTTCCCTGCAGCTGGATCTTTATATTCCATGCCCTCACTTTCCTTTCTGTTTTCCTCACCAACAAGACAGTAAACACCATCTGTACCACTGCATTCACCAACCCAGAAACCAAAATCTCTCCTTCCTATCAAGAAAATTACCCTCATCCTGAAGTGCCCTGGGCCATTGGTAATGAGCCATAGACCTTCTGCCAGCTCCAAAGTTTGCCAGCCCCAAATCAACACATGCAACTGTCTGTGGCCATTTAGTATCCGGTGGGCAAATGTGCAGGGTAGGAGCAAGCTGAAGGTTCATGGAGGGAATGGAGAAACCCTGTTTGGCTGGTGCAATGTGTAAGCCTTGTTTCTGGGACATTACTTGTCAATCTTTGAAAATGTCATATGTGCTGAGCTGTGTACTTCAGGCAGCTAAGTATAAGCACACATCTACAAATACTGATAACACTATCTTTATTTGTCCATTATTAGACAAAGCCAGATCACCTGAGGACTGTGTGCTCCTCTACAAAATGAGAATCCAGCACTACATGTGTTAAAATGTGGGACATTTTCTTTGGAGTATAAACTTTCAAGAGCTGCTTCTCTGTCTTTTCCGGCACCCTCTCAAATCCTTAGATATCTTTAACACATAACATACAGTTAATTTTAGGATAAAAATTTATAGTCTCTGGTCCATTGCACCAATTTTTCTTAATTTGGCCATAAAGTCTATGCTGTCTCTGAAAGTCTATTCATTACTGTGTCCAGTTTCCAGAGCACAGAAGAACATAAGATATGTTCAATGATTTGTGTGAACAACCTGCAGATATTTCCTGACTTGTTCATTCAAGCAAGTGTTTTTTACATGACAGATGCTTGATAAATGTTCAAAGAATGAGCATGAAATTTTAAAAATGAGTAAATGTAAACTTTTATGCAATGTGCTCATGTAAGAAATGCAGTTCACAAATATGTGTATTTCCCAACATAAAACACTGTACTGAACTCCCTCTCCCTCCCCACAAAAATGCCTCCAAAGGCATGGTATACAGAAGTACATGAATAAAGATATTAAAATTAGAGGTCAACTTTGAATGGAGCTTTCTGCAGGAAAAAAAATCCAAATAATGCTTGGTTTCCTTTAAGAAAGACTTAGAAAAACCAGTATACAACTTGTTCAGTCACAGAGTGTCAAATACAAAATCAGCTGTGAGAAAAGTTAAACTGTCTGAGGAAAATAAATTTCAGAGAAATGGGGCTTATTTTCTCCTCTTGGTTATTTCTGAAAGAATATTTTGAAGAAGAAATTCAGTAGGACTTTCCTGTTCTCTGACGGTTTTGAATTGCCCCTAAAAAAACATTTACCTGAGGTTTAAATTCTTTTGGGTGTGATTGTCTTCCTCACCAGTCAATTAATTTTGCAGGGAGGTTAGGAAAAGGCAATGTTAAATCAATTGTCTCCAGAAAACACACCTCGGTCTTATGCTTAGAGGTATTTTTGTTCTCATTTGTTTCATTCCGTCCCCACCATTCACTCACTTTTCTTTCTTAAACCAATATGTCAAACTCAAGAAATAATCCCCAGAACAAAAACATGCCTAGAAGGGAATCTGAGTTTGAGTAAAACTTCCCTTTGTGCAAACAGCTTCATCTGTCCCTGTCCTGACATGGCAGGTCATTTACCGAGGCATCTACCACCCTCAGAGAGCATGTAACTTTTAGCCAGCACTTACCTGTCCGCCGAGAGCGCCGTGAGTGTGAAGACAGACACCCCTACAGAGGTAAGCTGTATAAAGGGGATCAGTTTGCAGCCAATCCTGCCAAACAGCCATCTGTCGGCCAGGTACCTGCTGGCATCCACGGGAACACACGTTACCAGGAGGAGCAGGTCTCCCAAAGCCAGACTGGAAATGAACAGGTTCGGAACATTTCGCATGGACTTGACCGTACAGAAGATCTTGATCAAAGTGATGTTGCCAACGAGGCCTATCAGAATGATAACCCCATAAATTGCAGGGATGACATAGAAGATTCCCGGGTGGAACGAGTCGTCGTTCATGGGGAAATCCACACTGTGATTGGAGATGTTGCAGTGCACGAAATGGTCCACTTCCAAGTTCAGAAGGAAACAATCATTTAGAGCCATCTCTAGAGGTTTTCTTTTCCCCACCTAAAAGTGTCTTTAGATGCTGTTCCTTAACTTTTGATTTTGTAATTGGACGAAGATGAAGACGAGATCTATGCTGGGCTCTTTATCTTCTTTAATAAAAATATTCTGAGTACACATATGCTATAGTATTCAAAACTGTCTGTCCCTATTTTAACGCTGGTCCTTCACATGACCAGTGCAATAGAACTCTAAATTCAATAAGTTAACAACAACAAAAACTCAGCCACAAAAAAGCTTAGAATTAAACCCAGTCTGTATCAGCTCTTTCTACTTCCATCACAGTCTGAGTCTCCCTGGCTGCAGTTTACTAAGAACTTTTGGTCTGCTATTTTCACACAGCATTTCCTGTCTTTCCTGATATTTTGAACCTGAAGGTTTAAAGTGGGTAGAAAAAAACTGCACTGAGAAATCCTCAAATCCTATAGGCAGGATGCTTTGCACGTCACCAGCTTCACCGGCAAACGGCAGCTCTGCTGAGCTGAGGCTCTAAAGAGGAACTAAGTTACTTATAGACAGAGAATGCCAGCCCCCTGCTGGATGCTTCAGTCACTGTCCAGGCGCCTGCTTTCTCCAAACGAGAATCAACCAGCAGACACACCACAGTTCCTATGTGTCTGAATAGACACCTTTGGCTTCTCGTGTAAGCACGCAGCACCTGGGGTGGGTATTTAATAAATGTTGCCAGCACTCTGCAAAGGCACTGGAAATCTTTCTGATACTATCCCCATGAATCCAGATGGGACTCATATCCCATTTTCTCATCTTTTCTAATACATCAGAATGACGTGTTAAGGTTGTCATAAAATGAGTTCTGTCTTTGAATTAAACGCATGCAAATACACAGCATGTCTGCGTGTGAGCTGTCCCGCTCAGTCTTCCCACTGCCTCTTTAAACAGGGACTGTTCCTGAGAAACACATGCACAGGACTCACACCTTAAACCTTCAGCAACTGACATCTGGAAAAACCAGAAGCACAAAGCACACATGCTCTTTCCTGTAGATTTGCCAAGCTATTCCTGTTCCCTTTACCAGGGAGAAATTAAATCGGGAGCTGGCTGTATTCTGAACTCTCAAAGATCAATAGTCTTCCAGAAAAATGAGTCTTTTCTTTTTTTCTTTTATGATGTTCTTTTCTCATCTGATCCAAAAATTACATGAATTGGCATTTTGATGCAGCTATTTGCAATTTTTTATTGAATGCTTGCCACATTTTATGGCAAATTTCCTCTTAAGCCCTGAATGAGAAATAAAGAACTATAAAAGAGTTATAGATACAATACTGAGGAATTGAGCAGTGGAAAGAAATAAGTTATAGTTGAAGGAAAGGCTTAATTGAGGAAGCACTATTATTTATTATTTATTTTTTTTTTGAGACAGAGTCTTACTCTGTTGCCTGGGCTAGAGTGCTGTGGCGTCAGCCTAGCTCACAGCAACCTCAAACTCCTGGGCTCAAGCAATCCTACTGCCTCAGCCTCCCGAGTAGCTGGGACTACAGGTATGTGCCACCATGCCCAGCTAATTTTTTCTATATATATTTTTAGTTGGCCAGATAATTTCTTTCAATTTTTCGTAGAGACGGAGTCTCGCTCTTGCTCAGGCTGGTCTCGAACTCCTGAGCTCAAATGATCCGCCCGCCTCGGCCTCTCAGAGTGCTAAGATTACAGGCGTGAGCCACCGCACCCAGCCAAGGAAGCACTATTAGAATTAGGCTTAGACCTTTAGCCAACAACTAATAAATACATTATAAGGATGTATGTTCAAGATTTATAAGGGAGTCAGCTCTTTCAGTCCATGACAGGAAGCCAGTAAGTAACAGGCATTGCTATTGAAGGTCTCGTTTCTCAGGACCCATAAGGAATAAAGAAACTTGCACTTATCACCATTCCAGAGCCCACCAAGAAAGCCTCCAAGTGTGTTGTCATGGACATTTGCAGTGGCAGCTTACAACGAGGCTGCTGCCATGCTCCTTCCGTAAATATAAAAGGCTCAGTGCTCCTCTCAGCCAGCAGTAGGGAAACTAATGCAGCATGGCTAGAGGTGGAAGAGCTTCTCAGTGAAGATCTGTATCACCAGTAGCAAGTAAACAGCCATGAGCCTACTGGTGTTTCGTAGTTGCTAGCAGTGTAGCTTAATTACACAACACATGGACTCTGTGCTTCAATCCTGGATCCATCATTTATTACCTTGGCGAGTTACTTAGCATCTTAAGCTTCAAGTTCCTCATCTGTAAAGTGGGGATAATTTGTGAAGTTAAATGAAATGATTCATGTTAAGACTCTATAGTATTTAGCACATAGTAAGTGCTCAATTAATATTCGATATTATTATTATTGGGATTGAGAAGGAAAAACTTACTTTGGAAAGCCTAATAAGCTCAGAAGAGTGATTGACCTCAGATGGATAGGCAAGGGGTTCCACTCATTTGAGTGAGTCAGCAACTCCTCTATCCAATTGGAAGAAATTTATCGAATATCTACTGGTAGCCAGGCACCGTGCAAGAAGCTGAGAAGAGTAACATGAAGATATGCACTCTCACAGCTCTTTAGATCCCCTTGCCCTCTCTAAAATGAAGCAACTACCTTTTCTCCAGAAAAAGTGATATCTGATCTTCAAGGTCGAGTGTTTGGCAGGGACTTTTGAATGGAGAAAATAGTATGTGCCTAGAATAGAGGCATAAAGGAAAAAGCATGGCATTGAGCAGGGGACAGCTATGAGTTCAGAAAGGTTATCAGATTGGAAGACAGGGGGCGGGGAAAGAACAGTGTGAAATGCAGCTAGAAAGAGGCGGGTTTGGGTGTGATTGAGATGTATCTTATATTCTTGCTAAGAAGTTTGGTCTAGAGGGCATATTTTTGGTTCACGAAGAGGACTTCTGGATGTCGCTTCCTTTTATTTCTTTAGACACCCCCGTGTGCTGAGTCAGCCTCACTTTCTTAAATCCAATTGGGCGACCGGTGTTCCTTTCCATGTAAGTTAAGCGGATGCTGATAGATATTGATTTCTCACAGCTGGTGTTAGCATTATTTGTTCCACAGCACTATAGAATGTTCTGATGGTATTTTAGAAGCAAAGATATATTGAGGCTTGACATCTAATATTTTCTGGGATCAAGGATTCTTTAAAAAGCTAATTAGAGAATTCTTATGTCATTTCAACTAATTAGCTATAACGACTCTTTCCATCCCTACCATTATGTTTCACCTTCCGGCAGAGCACCAAACATACTCAGACATTTGCTTAGCTTTTTATTTAGTGGTGAGCATGAGACACCTTTGACTTATGAAAATGACATGGAACAAATATAATACAAAGTGCTTGTCCTGAGGGACTCCAGTTTCTGAATAGAAGTGGAGTGTGACTCAGCAAGCATCCTTTCTTATGTGTTGGGGCAGGGGCGTCACTTCTACTTCTATCTCAGTCAATACAGTCACATTTTCCATTCTTTGAGAAAAGTGGATTTTCTGTGGGGCTTTAATATGAGGGGAGCAGTGACTTGGTACAATTTGGGAGGATGAGTGAATTCAATGGGACCAAAGAGAGTGGAGACAAAGCCTCTTCCCTCTGGCTGTGCGTGTGGCTCTGTGTCTTCTGGTAGCTGGCATTCTTGGTAGCACAGCAATGCGTATATACAAGAAGATAACTTAATTATAGAGTGAGTAGAATTTGTAGGTGGAACCAGAGTAAAGAGAAAGGGATTATCTGGGTCTGTTTGAGAGATAGTCTACCTGAAACAAAAGTTTGGAGTGGAATGAAAAATGAGAAATAAAGGATATTGGATCTGCTGGGGAAGGCATTTAAAGTTTCAGGTTGGACTTTAGCCTATAAGACACTGGTTCTTAAGAAATCATCAAGATTGCCTGGGATGCTTCATAAAAATACAGATTCTGAGGCCCTACCCAGACCTACTGAACTGAAATCTCCAGGGGTAGAACCCAAGAATCAGTATTTTTTCATGAGGTCCCCAGGGGATCTCAGCACTCTGGTATGCGGGGGACTGGTGATGCAGGCAGTGTGTAATCCGGAGATCACAACAGGACAGTACTTGTTCTTTCCCTTCTGCTGAGGGAGAGAGTAAGGAAGGAAGCACATTTGGGAGAGTATTGCTCTGGGCCCTTGCTACCCAAAATGTACCCTTCCTTTAGCCAGCAGCATGAACATGGCCTGCGAGCAGGTTAGAAATGCACAATCTCAGGTACTACCCCAGACCTCCTGATAATCTGCATTTTAACAAGATCCCCAGGGCATTCGTGTGCACATTAACATATGAGACGTGCTGATCTAGGCATTAGGCAAAGGTCAAGACATCAGGACATGAACCGAGAACAGATGGGAGACTGGAATCAAAAGTTCAGAATGAAGTCAGCAACTGGACTGACACAAAGCTGAACTAAGAAGCACTGAATTGGTACTTTTTAATATTCCTGATAATGGCTGAGACTTGTCCCAGACTCCATGCTAGGTAAGCTGCTTTTGCCACAATATAGGGCAAGAAATGTAGGGAATATGGGCCACGGAGATGTCCAAGATGGTGATTCATTTTTATTTTTATTATTTTTCAGGTTCATGACTCAGAATAAAGAGCAAAGGCAAGAGAGAAGCCACTCTGGAAGGAGAGACTGAATTTGGTGTTAGGTATATTGAGTTTGCTATATGAACAAGGCAATGTAAGAAAGTCAACGGAAATGAGAGGTGACATCTGGAGGCAGAGAGGTAAATAATTAAGAGGACTGGCTGAGAACTAGGGCGCTGAATGCCAAATAGTTTAAATGTATAGTGAAAGAGTCACAGAGAATCAAGTGAAGCTAGGCTTTGAGGAGAAGGTCATGTGGTGAAAGTCAGTGGGGACTGAGCATCAGTTCAACATTGGATTTGTGACAGTACCGTGGAGAAGCTGCTCCAAAGATTGCCACAACTCTTGCTTGAGAAGAATCAGAGATGTCAAATTTTAGTGCTGCAGCAGGAACAAAAGAGGCAGATGACTATATCCAGATCCTGTAATGCTGGCACCATTTCAAGTTCCTTTTTGTTTTTTCAACATTCTGTGACTTTTCATGGGGCTTGGAAACTTCACAGAAAGATGGGGAGAGTCTTCTGGAAGAAAGAGACAAGTTTCATTTTGAGCCACAGGAAACTGCAAAAGTAAATGTAGATGCCCAGAGAAAGCCTATAGAGGAAGATCAAATTCTCAGTCAGATCTGAGGCTCAGAGAGCACCTGGTATGGTGGTTTTAGAATCTCTTCCTTCAAGAGATGAAGATCAATTCCTACCCATCCCCCCTGCATGTGAGCTATATTTAGTGACTGGCTCCTGACAAATAGAATGAGGCGGCTGGGACAGTGTGTATCTTCCAAGACTAGAAGATGATGGGTGTTGAGGCTTTCTCCTTGCACTCTCTCCTTGTATCACCTGCTCTGAACGAAGTCAGCTGCCACCCCATGGACAGGTCCATATGTGAGGAACTGACACCTCCTGGCCACAGCTATGTAAGTGAGTCATTTTGGATGTAGATCCTCCAGCCCCAGTCAAGCCTTCAGATGACTGTGGCCCCAGCTGACATCCCAACTGCAGCCTCATGAGAGACCCTGAACCAGAACCACCCAGGGAAGCTGCTCCTGAATTCCTGACACCCAGAGACAGTGAGTTAATAAATGCTTGTTATTTTAATCCACTGTTTCATGCTCATTTGTTATGCAACAATAGATAACACCTGGTCAGTAAAAAGGATGGAAAAGAGGAAGAAAGAAAACCATAAAAAAGACAAAAGAAAACAGAAAAGAATGACCAGAAAAGGAAAGTGCTAGAAACCCGAGTTGAACCTTGAGTGGTCAGACAGGGTAAGAGGGCAGGAAAGTATGGTTAAATCTAGAAAAGTTGTGCAGACTGAAATTCACTTGTCATCCAGTAATGCCAAAGTTTCTTATCTGGATAAAATATATATATTTTAAAACATATTATAAATGAGCTGAACTTTCTTGCTCAGCCACCATGTACCTGGAAATTAGACGATTTATATTCCATTTCCACCTCTGCTCAGTGAGCTTGGACAAGTCAAATCAATTCGATGAACATTATTTGTCACTGAACTGTTCTATGCTGTAGATTCTCCATTCATAAAGTACAGGGATATTTTCCCCATGCCCACACCCAGGACTACTTGATGAATTAGCATCACCCAGTAGCACTGAAGGCAAATGAGAGTGGCACCATCCCTCTACCATCAGCCATTTCTTCCCAGCTTCCTCTTCTTTCCTGGGAAGGTCCGATCAGTGCAGCCCCAGACTCCCTGAAATACTTATTTCTACCTCCAATAACAGCTATCTGACAAGACAACATGTTGTTGGGATGGATTTCTTTTTAAACATTGTATTTTTAAAAAATGTAGGCTTATAGAAAAGTTGCAAAGATACTACGAAGAGTTCCTGTGCACCCTTCACCCAGCTTCCTCTGTTGTTAACATCTTCCAAAATGAAAACATTAGCATTGATACAATACTATTATCTAAACTACAGACTTTATTCCGACTTCCCCAGTCTTTCCACTACTGTCATTTTCTGTTCCAGGGTTCAATGCAAGGTGCTACATTGCATGTAATCAACATGATTCCTTAGGCTCCTTCAATCTGTGACCATTTCTCAGACTTTCCTGTTTTTTCTGACCTTGACACTTTTGAAGAGTACTGGTCAGGTATTTTGTTGAGTGTCCCTCCATTTAGGTTTGCCTGATATGTTTCCATGATTTGACTGGAGATATAAATTTGGGGGAGAAAAACCATAGGAGTAAGGCACTTTTCTCATCACTTCCTCTCAGGGAGTATATATTAGCTGCTATTGTAACAATGACTACAAATTTTGTGGCTTAAGAGAACAGGAATGTATCCTTTTACAATTCTGGAGGCCAGAAATTGGAAAAGAGCCCTACAGGGCTAAATTCAAGGTGTTGGCAGAGCAGGTTTCTTCTGGAGGCTCTAGGGAGAATTGTTCCTTGCTTCTTCCAGCTTCTGGTGGTTCCCAGCCTTCCTTGGCTTGTGGCCACATCACTCCAATCTCTGCTTCCATCATCACTGTCTTCTCCTCATCTGTAGTCAAATCTCTGTCTGCCTCTCACTTGTAAGGACCCTTGTGACACACTGGGCCCACCTGGAGAATCCAGGATAACCTCTCCATCTCAAGATCCTTAATTTAATTGTGTCTGCAAAGTCCCTTCTGTCATGGAAGGGAACATATTTACAAGTTCAGGGATTGGGACCTGGATATCTTTGGGAGCCATTATTCAGCCTACCACAGGGTACATGATTATCCACATGATTTATCAGTGGGGATATTAACCTTGGTCACTTGGTTAAGGTGGTATCTGCTAGGATTCTCCACTGTAAAGTTATATTTGGGGTGATAGATTCCTTTTAATTACTAGAAATATGATTTTACTCACACCTAAATAAGTAATGATGTTGACATTTTATAGCCATTCAACACCACTTATATTAAGTTCTTCTCCCTGCCAGACCCAGTTCTAGGTCCTGTAAATACAAAAATTAGTGAGCAATGGTCCCTGCGCTTAAGGAGCTAATTGCCTAACTAAGACAACATTTTCAATTTCTTTAAAGAAAGCTATTTTGTAAACATACAAACAAGCACTCCTTTTAAATAATCTGGAAGATGCTTCAGCAATGCCTTTGATTGGATAGTGGGTTTCAGGTTATATAAGAATGGAAACTCATGTTCTTATAGTTTCTGAAGTGTGATTGGACTTTCTGTGACTATTTTCCACTTTTATATGCTCTCTTGGATTCTTTTCTCAGAGGTGTATTATCATCTCTTGGGCAAACCAATAAAAATGCCATCAGGTTTCTCAGCCAGCTTTATGGGACAAAATAGCCGGGATGCACCCTCAGACTCTGGGTGCTCATGTAACTAAAGTGAATCCAAACCTCACATTTCACCTTTTGTCTTTGGCCTGTAAAATAACACACCATGTTCTTCTCTCAGGAAGATGCTAGAAAATGGGCTTATCCATAGATTTTTCTCCAAATGCCACTATAGCACTTCAAACTCAGAGTGGTTCCATGGGAACTCTTACTCAATATAAAAACCCTGCCATTTTTACTACTTAAAGGAGGCTCACCTTAAATTAACTTCAAGTCATGTCTGAAATATATATCCCATACCAAGTTCTTCAAGTCAAATACTCTCAAAATGCAACAGCTGAGAAATACAGAGAATTTATCATTCACATACTGTAGAATTCAAGCTTTCCCTTGCCCCACTACAAGATATCAGAGGCACAATTCTATTCAGATTGCTTATTAGCTGTCTGCCTTTAACAAAGTCACTTTTAAACTCTGTATGCTTCCATTTTTTTTCATAAAAAAGGGATTTAAGTGACACTAAAGTTTTCCTTCTCTATCTCACAGAGATTGTTGGAAAATTCAAATGAGATAACAAATATGAAGGCATTTGAAAAGATGTAAAGTCCTAAACAATTTTAAGTGACTGTAGTAAATTATTACAATTTTTTTGGTGTGATAACAGTATTGTAGTGATGTTTATAAAATTCCTTGTCTTTTAAAGCAGAGGTGAGCACATTTTTTCTTTAGGGGCCAAATAGTCAATATTTTAGGCTTTGCAGACCATAAGGTCCCTGGCTGGGAAAGCAGCCAATAGATAGTAGGTAAATGAATGGGTGTTGCTTTGTTCCAATAAACTTTATTTATAAAACAGGGGTTGCCCCACAGGCCAGAGTTTGCTGATTCTGTTTCAGAGAAACTTGCTGAAATGTTTACAGATGAAATGGTCTGATAGACAGGATTTGCTTCAAAATTATATGGAAAGTGGAGAAGTGGGTGGGGGCAAAAATGAAACAGAATTGGCCCTGAGTTGATAATTGTTGAAGATAGGTGAAGAGTATGTGGGGGTCCATGTTATGCATCTATTTTTCTATATGCTTTAAATTTCCCACTGTATAAAGTTTTTACAATGTGAAAAAATGTGATTTATTATTAACATGGTTAAATGCCAACCCAGTAACTACTGAACATGTCTTGGAGGTCTTGGCTGTGTGGTTTAAGTGAAGCTCCCCAAAGGTATGGTGGTATCATTCTGGCCATTCAGATATGTATTTCCTTTGTCCCACATCAATCAATCCGGAGGTCCAAGACTGAAGCTCCATGGAGTGCCCCATGATTTGGGATGGAACTGGTTTCAGAGTAGCCAGTGGGTTGTCAGCCTAGGGAAAATGCCTCTTAGATGCAGTGGGAAAATGGACCAATTTGCTCTTTTCACTGTCCCCCCATCCTTCCTTATTCCTCCCCATGGACATGTTAGTGTATTTTAAATTCTGCTTGTATCCCACAGAAGGAAAATAGATAGCCAAATAGATAATGAGTAGTACAGGATCTGTGGAAAGGGGTGAAGACAGCAGATATAATCGAGCCAACGTTGATTCCAGATGCTTTACGTGTGTTGCTTCCAGATGCTTTACGTGTGTTGCTTCATGGAGTCCTTACAACCCTCGTATGATACAGGACTGTTTCTATCCCTTTTATAGATGAGGAAATGAGGCGCAGGGAGGGTAAGCAGCTTGCCTGCAGTTACAGGCTAATAAGTGTGTTCCCGTACTTGGGTGCTTAACCACTAGGCAACACTGCCTCTCAAGCGATGGGGGTAAACTAGAGAGACGGCTGCACCTCAGAGTTCTTCTGGGAGGTAAAATTGGACATATAAGAAAAAGGAAAAAAAGTAAGAGTAAGTAGAAAGTAGGGACAAAGAATTAGAGAGCCAAAAGGCTTGTGGAAAAAAACCCAACATGAAGAGTTCAGCCGCTGTGGCTTCTATTTCTACCTCGGCAATGGTATCTTGTGTTTTTTGTTTTTGGGGTTTTTTTTTGCCTCTAGGGAAATAAACAGGATGCTCACTTCCTGTCTCATGTCTCCAGTCGCATTTCTTTAATGTCAAAGTAATTTAAGATGTGGAATAGAGAGAAGCAGAGACTCACAGGTTCTTAACGACAACAGTGCACCTCAACTGTGCTTCCTTTTTCAATAAACAACATGAAACATCCTTGTGGAAACATGAAGCAAATTATGCGACATTTTGCTGAAAACACTGCTAGGCTTCAGGGTGACTCTTAGCAACAATGAACATGTCTCCATTTCTTGATTTCATGGCAAAGAGGCTTCTCCTAGGATTAGAGCAAGGCTTGAAACATTGTTTCTCATCTCCCTCTAGCACACCCCACTCCCTGTCCTAACCCCACTTCTGCATCCCTTTGTCAACAGTGAGATTCCGCCTTTCAAAATGAACAGTTAACCTGCTCTGTTGGGATGAGAGAAACCTCACTATAGTCATCGGAAAACATCTACTACTCTTCCTTCATTTGTAAAAATTCTCCTTCAGACAATTATGATTGGCAATAGTCTTCCTTTTGGGGTTTTATACCATTAGAATCAATTACCAAAGTATATTTTCTTTCTTTAATCAAAGGCCTGAAAATGCAGGAACTCTGCCTTTGAGAAAAGATTGGCCAGACCCCCCAGTCTGTGAGGCTGACTTAAGGGTGAGACCTCCTTATGTCTCCAGCAAAGAAAGCCTGGTTGCCGAGCGTACAAAAATTTTTTTTTTAAAGTAGAAAGTTAATAACTCTGAGCAGGTTATAGTAGATGATGATGTGTATAGGCTTCTGAGGCATTTTGTTTGAGACTCAGTGACTTCAAATGGTCAGGGAAGCAGAACTCAATAAGTTTTTTAAAACTTTCAATTAAAAACAATCAGATCAGAAAAAGAATGAGGAGAGGCTTTTGTTACTAAGCGATACAAATTGTATTCTGGATGAAAAATGCTTTTTACCTTTTCCCAGAAACTAGGATTCATGAAAAGTAGTACTAAAGTTTTTCCTTAGATATACCTACTGCCAAGCCTAACCTGGGCACATTCACCCATTAAATTCTCACACTTATTTCCAGGTCTATTCAAGAATATTTGTATGCAGGAACATGTATATGTGGTAGGGTAGGAGGTAGAATTAGCATTTGCTGAGTATTTTCTATGTGCCAGGCACTATTTTAAATGCTTTATATCTCTTTGGATTTTGAACCTTATTAGGAAGTTACTATTATTAGTCCCATTTTAAAGATGAGGAAACTGAGGTCCAGAGAGGTTTTTATAATTAACCCAAGATGACACAATTAGTCAATGCTAAAGCCTGGTTTCAAAGTCAAGCAATCTGGCCAAGATTTCATGCTCTTAATACCATTCTAGTTTCATCAGATTTCTGGATAAGAATTCTTTCTATCTAGAATCAGATATTTTTTAGCTCTCAAATAGATCCCCTTCATAGCTGAGAAAACTGAGACCCAGAGAGGTTAAGAGACTGTCACAGTACAATATTTACTTTTATCTACATTTTTACTGTGTTTTTGTCACCCAGTTCCGACAACATGAACCATTTTCTAATCATATTATGGAGCTTCTGGAATACAAAGACCATGTCTTATTTGCCATCACATAAACCTAATTTTAATACTTCTCTTATAGAGTGTGACAAATTGCAAAAATGTCCACATACTATTCCAGCTCTGAAATGAGACTTTGAAACTCTTCCCATTAAAATGTAGAGGCCATCTCTCTCTATTTATTTTGCCCTTCCTTTGTGATATTTTCCCCCAGCAAAATGCGGTAGAAGTGGCCTTGTGCCTGCTATAACCTAGGTCTCAAGAATCCTAACATGCTTAAATTTTGCCACTGCCTTCTGGATAAACACAGGCTAGACAGCTGGAGGATAAAAGACCACATGAAGTAAGGGCAAGCTATCACATGTGAGGCTATAAACATCGTACATCTCTCAGCTATGCCAATCACCAACTATAGATGTGTGAATGGGTCCAGCTGAGACTCCCTGAGAAGAACCATCACCTAAGTCCAACCCAAATTGTTGACTCACAGAATTAGAAACTAAATAAATGATTGCTGTTTCAAGCCACTAAAAGATAGATAGATAGATAGATGATAGGTAGAGGAGGAAGAGGAGGAGGAGGAGAAGGAGAAATCAGGTTTCCTGTGAGCTTATGTTTATCTCTTCTTCCACACTCCCATCCATGATGCTCTCTCAGTAGACATTTCATCAGAGGAATGATGGTGTCCACAGAAATGCACCACTCAGACCTTCCATCAAGACAAAACATGCTGTTCAGCTGCAAAGAGCACAATTAGCTTAGAATCTCCAGTTGTCCAGTGCCTTCAAGATCCACCTTAACTTTCTAGCTGAGGCCACTTAACTTTCTGGCTGAGGCAGCCATTATAGCCAAAGACTCACCACAGCAGGAGCACTAGGACTTGGTCATTTCTGCCCAATGGGAGACTCTTCTAATGGGCAGTCTTTGCCCCAGAGCTTCCCATTGGGTTGGTGGAGACTTTGTCAGAGCTGTTTCGTAGTCCAAGTCTCTCCCTAGCCAATGCTGTTTCGTCTCCCTTTCATTTTTCATAGGCATTACCTGTGCAACATATCTCTTTCTCACCTAATTCTGTTTCAATTTCTGCTTTCCAGGGAGGACTCACCTGCCTCAGGAACCAAATATACTTTGTTGATACTTCTAACATTGAAAGTGGAGAAGGATAATCAAATTTAGAGGCTAATCATTTGAGCAACGTCTTTGCTTCTCTCTCTTGTCTTTCTTACATGTGAGGTCTCTCAGTATAGGTGGTCCCCAACTTATGACGGTTCGACTTAACAATTTTTTGATGTTACCATTGTGCAAAAGTGATATGCATTCAGTAGAAACCATGCTTCAAGTACTCATCCATACAACCATTCTGTTTTTCACTTTCAATACAGTATTCAATACATTACATGAGATATTCAACACTTGATTATAAAATAGGCTTTGTGTTAGATGATTTTGCCCAACTGTAGGCTAATGTTAATATTCTGAGCACGTTTCAGGTAGGCTAGACTAAGCAATGATGTTTGATAGGTTAGGTGTATTAAATGCATTTTCCATTTGCAATATTTTCAGCCTACAATGGGTTTATTGTAGGCTGAAACCCATCATAAGTCGAGGAGCTTCTGTATTAAGATATAACTTTGTGTTTTCAAAAGCCTCCTCCATGAAGGTGATTCTCAAGTTACTATCCACCCTTAAGAAATTCCTAAAACAATTAAAATGTAGTGAATTTAGCTGCACAGAAGTGCTTGCTCTTTATAGGTAGGCTCTTTTACTGACCTATAATTTTTTCTCACATGCTGCTTGAGCTGCCTAAATATTCTTTACCCTCTCCTTCAGCTGGCAAACTTCATTGCTTAATGCCAAGCTCAAATGTCACTCATCTACAAAACCTCCCTGGAATCCCCCAGGCAGAACTGTCCCACCTATCACCACCACCACCATCATCACTATTAACATCTATTGAACATTACTCAATGCCAGGTCTTGGCTTAACGCTACACATGAATTATTTATTTGATCCCTACAGCCACACAATGAGGTAGGTAGTATTAGCGCATTCATTTCACAGGTGAGGAGTCAGGTACAGAGAGGTTAAAAGTCACATACCTACAAAGGAATAAGGTTAGGGCTCAAACTCCAGAGCCCATCTCTTAAGGACTATGCTATAAAATATGCTACACCTGAAAACAGCAGGCCCTGTTATTTTCTTTTCCTAAATATCTCTTCTTAAGAAGTAAATGGCTTACAATTAAGTCTGGTTAATAGTCAACAGGCCTGGCAGGAGAAGGAGTGAGAGGGTAAAACTCTGGTTTTACCATTGATAAAGTTAATCTTGCAGATTTCTCAGAGCCCTCTTGTATTCCGCTCCCTTTATTTTCCTCTCTCTTCAGTCTCCTCTCCTTTCTACTCCTTGATTCCCTGAAATGTAAAGTGGAAAGCTGGAATAGTTATGGCTCGTGGGTTCAAGTTATTGATGTTATTAGGGTCTGTGGATTGGAGAGGGTGGCAAACCTATTCCAGTTTTTCTTTATTTAAATCTTTGGTATAGAAACAGTGTAATTACTTCCTAGTTCTTATTGCTGAGTGGTGTCCATATGTGCATCCCCACATAGTGAGGAGGAAAGAGCATGGGTCTGAACTATGTTAAATTGGCAATAGTGTAACTGTCAATCCTGGTTCCCCCATATATATGAGATGTGTGACCTTGGGCAATGACAACCTCTATGTATTTCTATTTTATCATTTATAAAAGAGGAATAACAATCTCTAACTCAGAAGATACTTGTGAGAATTAAATTACACATAATGATATTCCATAAACAGTAGCCCCTTTTCCCAAGATCATTGTCAAAAATTTTGTGCTTGACATTGGCAGTCAGCTCCATTATAGTCTCTTGAACCATATTTGTATAAAATTAGTTAATTCCCATGTTTTATGGGAAGGTTTGATTTTTCTTTATAAGCACACTGCATTTATGTGACTAATAAAATAAAATATATATAATAAAAATTACATGTCATATATACTTTTTTGTCAATATACTTTTTTGGATACATAAATCAAATTATTTGATAAGGAGGTTGATGTGTAAATTTAACTAGGAGAAATAAATCCTATTGGTGAGGAGAAGAAATTCTATTCTAATTCATATGATGAGAAGGGAGGTTAGAGTTCTAATAAGGCGTGGAATGGTAAAATGACTGTTAATTGAATGTGACCCTTGGGTAATTTATGCCTATGAGGGACTAAAATATTAGGGAAAATGACTTTTTGAACAGCTATTACATTTATTCACACATCCACTCACTCACCCATGTACTTCTTCATCTACCCACCCATTTATTATTCACTCATCCTCCATCCACACATCCATCTTTCTACCCATTCATCAATTTATCACTCAGCTATTCATCTGTCCATGCACCCATCCTTCCATTCATCCATCCATACCACTCACCCATTCAGGGTAGTAACACTGCAGTGCATGTAAACATGTATAAGAAATGGTCCTTACCATATGGGAACTTTCTATTTAATAGGGGAGAAAAGAAAAGAAAGAAATATGAGATAAATGCCCCTGAGAGTTGTATAATAAGTCTACAGAGTTCTCTGGGCATGAGAAATTATATCTGACAGAAGAGAAAGACAAAATTCTTGAATGGAAGATACAGAATTTTCTTTAGATATTGAAGATTCTTGAAGAATTGGTATCATACCTGTGTTAGCCCATTTAAGCTCCTATAAAAAAATACCTTAAACTGGGTAGCTCTGTTAACAGAAAAAAAAAATTCAAGCTTTGTAAAATAATGTAAAGAGGTTTATTCTGAGCCAATGTGTGTGACCACAGTCTAAGGAACATAGTCTCAAGAGGTCCTAAGAAAATGTGCCTAAATCAGCCAGGTTATAGTTTGGTTTTATACATTCATGAAGATAAGAATTACAGGGAAAATCATAAATTAACACACGAAAGGTATACATTAGTTTGGCTCAAAAAGGTAGATCATCTCAAAGCGGGAACTCACAGGTTATAGGTAGGCTCAAAGATTCTTTGATTTGTAATTGGTTAAAGAAATAAAGCTTTGTCTAAATGCTTAGGATGTTTTAAGTTAAGGTAAGGAAGTCTGTTAATAAGAGATAAGCCACAATATACAGAGTCAAGTGATCTGGTAAGCAAATTGATGGCCTGCAGGTGATTTAACCTTTGCCCTGCATGGCTTTAGGTCCTGTTAATAATTTAATATCTTATTGTCACAAAGAGTCTCTTTTGCCAATCTTATGATCTCTGTTTTAACATTAATGCTGGTCAATTGTCATATCTAAACTCCAAAAGGGAGGGAGTACAACAGGGTATGTCTAACCTCCCTTCCCTTCATGGTCAGGAACTCAGGTTTAAGGTTTTTCTGGGGTCTCCTTGGCCAAGAGGGCATCCATTCAGTCTTAGCCCATTTTAGGATTTTATTTTTAGTTTACAGCTTATAAGCAACAGAAATTTATTTCTCACGGTTCTGGAGGCTGGAAAGTTCACGATCAAGTTACCTACAGATTAAGAGTCTGATGAGGGCCTATTTCCTAGTTCAGAGATGTCCATCTTCTCACTGTAACCTTACATGGTAGAAGGGGTAAGCAAGGTCTCTGGAGTCTCTTTTATAAAACCACTAATCCCATTCATAAGGGTTCTGCCCTCATAACCTAATCACCTCCTCAAAGGCCCCACTTCCTAATGCCATCAGGTTGGGAGTTAAGATTTCAACATGAATTTGGAGAAGGACAAATATTCAGATCATAGCATTCTGCTCCTGGCCCCCCAAAATTCACATCCTTCTCACATGCAAAAATTCTATTCCAATAGTCCCCAAAGTCTTAATTCATTCCAGTATCAACTCAAAAGTCTAAACCCAAAGTCTCATCTTACCTACCATCTAAATCAGATATGGGTAATATTTAAGGTAAACTCCTCTTCAGCAGTGAGCCTGTGAAATTGAACAAGTTATATGCTTCCAAAATACCATGGTGGGACAGGCACCGGACAGACATTCCCATTCCGAAAGGGAGAAATAGAAAAGAAGAAAGGAATAACAGGTCCTGAGCAAGTTCAAAACATTAAGGCTTGAGAATAATATTCTTTGCCTCAACGCTCTGCCTTCCAGACTCACTGAGATGAAGATCCCACCTTCTGGACACACTGGAACAGACAGCCTGTCTTCCAGACACACTAGGATGAAAGTCCTGCTTCTGCAGCTTTGCTGGGCAGCAGTTGGACCCCTAAGCCTCTGGGCAGCTCTTTCCCCATGGCTTTGTTGGTCACAATGTTCTCTGCACAAGGGCCCACTCGAGC
Source organism: Eulemur rufifrons (assembly GCF_041146395.1). Classification (NCBI taxonomy): domain Eukaryota; kingdom Metazoa; phylum Chordata; class Mammalia; order Primates; family Lemuridae; genus Eulemur; species Eulemur rufifrons. The sequence continues at coordinate 132,004,575 of NC_091012.1, forward strand.
CACACCTAGGGCAGCCCAGGAGGGCAGCAATGAAGTGCAGGGAGCAGAGCCCAGGATGGGAGGTGGCAATGGGCAGTGGCAACTCCACCTTTGAAATCATTCTGTCCCCCAGGTGCTTGCACTCTGGGCCTGTGATGGGAGGACCAGCCCCAATGATCTCCAAAATGCCTTCAGGGTTATTCTTCCATTGTCTTACACAATAGGTCCTAGCTGCCGTTTAGAGATGGTTGACTAATCTCCCCATTGTCTTGATGAATAGTTCCTAGCTTCTGTTGAGATGGCCTATATATACTAATCTCCTTGTCATATTTGGCATTTGTGTTCTCTCCCGCACAAGCTTTCACAATCCTTTCAATATAAATAGGCTGAGAATTTTCCAAATTTTTAAGTTCTGCTTCCTTTTTGATTAACAATTCTGTCTTTCAGTTATTTCTCTCTTCTCACATTTTACTATAAGCTGTCAAGAGAAATTAGACCACTCTTTCAACACTTTGCTTAGAAATTGCCTCAGCCAAATATCCAATTTCATTGCTCACAAGTTCTACTTTCCACAAAACACTGAAACATGGTACAATTCAGCCAAGTTGTTTGCCATCTTATAACAAGTATCACCTGTTCTCCAGTTTCCAATAACATGTTCCTGATTCCCATCTGAGACCATATCAAAATGGCCTTTACCATCCATATTTTTACTAACATTCTGTTTATCACCACTTAGGTATTCTCTAAGAAAATTGAGGCTCTCTCTACAGCTCTCCTCTTTTCTTTCTGATCCCTCAGCAGAATCACCTTTAAAAGTCCATTTATGGCAATGTAGGCCCTTTCTAGCATGCACCTCAAAACTCTTCTAGCCGCTACCCTTTACCCAGTTCCAAAGATGCTTCTACATTTTTAGATATTTGCTATCGCAGCACCCTACTTCTCTGTATCAGAGCATGATGGCCTTCTTGACCTTAGCTGATCAGTTTAATTTCCCCAGAAGCAGACTCTAGGGCATGGATTTGACTGCAAATAATTTATTTGGGAGATAATTCAGTAAGTTCTGGCAGGTGAGTGGGGTAGTATGTCAGGAAAAGAATGAAGCCAATAAAGTCTATATTATCAAGCAAATTTTCACTGGGGGCAACTGGAGATCAATCACACTGGGAAACTCTGGGAGTCAGTGTAGAACACTCACCTGAGAATTTATTCTACTTGAGAGGCAAGGGAGTTGGGGTATTTATACACCAACTCTCACCTGACATTGGTTAGAACTGCACCCAGGCAGATGTTAATTTCCTGGTGCCTTTGGATGGCCATGTGTATTATCCGGATACAGAGGTCTTCAGAGGCCAGAGAAAATCCTCAGGAAAGGAGCTGAGATTTTGGCAGCTAGAAATCAAATCCGTCCATTAAAATGGTAAGGCCCAGGTAGATACAAGGAGATACAGAGAGTAAATTCTTCACTAATAGAGTCTAGGAGGACAGCACTTATAAAAATGATTGGGGGGGTGCAGCATTTTTTACAAGGATGAATCAGAATATCTAGGAGGCATGTGTAGTTTGAAAAATCCTATTTCATATAACAATTTTATATTTACAAAATAAAAATGCTTTTTGTTTTTATCTCTTTGGTTGGTAAATATATAGAGAAAGTAGTAATTTTCAAAAGAAACTGGCATAAAAGTATAGCATTGGGACAGATGAGTCTCAGAAGGATCATTTGAAATGCTCATGTTTGTTTTTGGTTTAAACTGTTTGAGAGGGGCTAAGCCAGATTCCTCATTGCAAAGTGGTACCTAAGCAGGAAAACATTTGCTAAAGTGAGCCTTCCATTTTGTTTTTCTAGCCAAAGGGAAGTAAGGTATAGATATTTCAACTGAAAAGAAGAGCTGAAATTGGGATCCCCATTTCATCTACATCTTTAAAGCCATGTTGAGAGTGTATCTTAGCCAGGGGAAAAAAATGGCCTTCAGCAGAAGCATTTAGCAGAAGATTCAATTTCTAGGTACATTCTCAACAAAATTAAATGGATTTGCCGTGTTCCACTTCAACTTAGTTATACCCCATGAAATTGAGAAGTTTCCTATAAATTGCATTTTAGAAGCCATTAAAAAAAATCCTCAAGTAATAATTTCTAAGGAGGAAAAAAATAAAAGAACTACAGAGCAAGCCACCAAAATGAGCTATTCATCATTAATTTCCCCTTCCTAATGGAAATGACTGACTCACTTCTTTGCTGAATTCCATTTTGGACAATAATATTTTTTATGTCAATCTGAGAGTTCATTCTTCGAACAAAATATATCAATAAGGTTTTAGTTTAGGCCTAAACTTTGATTCAAATATTTCTAGTGAATTTATATCTATAAACTGATTCACATAAACATCCTTGGCTGAAGGAAGAGGAAATCTGTTCCTGTACCCAGGGAAGAGTCAAAAATGGTCTTTTGAGCCAGGTGCAGTAGCTTGTGCATGTAATTTCAGCTACTCAGGAGGCTGAGGCGGGAGAGTCACTTGAGCCCAGGAGTTTCAGGCTACAGTGGGCTATGATTATGCCACCACACTCTAGCATGTGCAACAGAACAAGACCCCATCTCTAAAAAAATAAAACAAAAACTTCAAAAGTGGTCTTTTGAATATAGGTCTCTGGCCTGAGCTCTCTAGAGAGATGGGCTGATAAGAAAAACCCCATTTTCATGAGAAATTCCGAATATGCAGATCACAAGCAGCATTGTACTACAGCTCTACTGAGGACAATGAATGAAGGCTGCAGGGAATATAATTTCACTTTGGTGACTTGATGGATTTTGACCTTAGACAAAGTTTTAGTGAATGATCAAATCATTGCCTCTAATCCTTCACCCAACCCACAATTCATACCCTTGGCAGGGCCTTATTGTGGGTAAAGAGTATTTCCCTGCCCCTTGACTTTGAGCTTGTCCATATGCCTGACTTTGGCCAATAACATGTGGGCAGAAGTAATAGCACTTCAGTTCCAAGAGTAGGCTTTAAAAAACCTTATGTAGGCCCACTTGTTCTCTTGTGTCTCCACCGTCACCATAAGAAAAACCTACTCCAGTTGGTCCACTGGTTCAAGGAAGATGAGAATCATGCGCAGCAAACCCAAGGACCTAAAACATGAAACAGAACTAACTTAGCCACAAAGTCCTAGATCAGCCAAACCCCAGCTAGCCCAGAGATGCGTTAGCTAAATGCGTGCTTATTTTTGTAAGCCACTAAGACTCTGTGGTTGTTTGTTATAAAGCAATAGCTGACTGATACATCTTATTACCTTTCTGGGCCTCAGTTTTCTCATCTGTAAAGGAATAAGTCTACTATATAACTTCAGATCTCTTCTGCCTTTAATCTTTTTTTTCTAAGATAAATTTCTCCTTATTTATATAATACATAGTTGAATTTTAAAAAATCTTTTCTTACATGTCTACAACACACTGATTTGAGGAAGTATTGCTCCTCTGGCTGGATATGTTTGTTCTGTATTTAATGACACTCACTAGGTGAAAGAAAGCCTTTCAACCAAAGCTAAAGAGCCATATGAAATATGCAGAGATTGAGCCTCAGATAAACAGCATGCATTTAATTTCTGGCCTTCAAAGTAAAAGTTTCAGAATGAACCTCTTATTTCTTTATTGACCAAAAACAAGTAGGTCTCCTAGACAGATGGATGCAAGGGAAAAAAGAATCAGCATCTTCTAAACTTTTGGGAAGCATTTATATTTTTGGATTAAAGAATTCAAGCCAAGAGTATCCAACCAAAGTTTACCTTTGAGGACCAGCAATCCTTAGCTTCCATTCTGGCAAGATATCTCTGTATCCATTTTTAATAACAGCTTCTTGGGTATACCATATGATTTCTTCACGTAGAAAAATAAGAGTATTCAATCTCTTTCAATATGGACAGTTAACTTTCTCCTTTGTTTTTCTTCCTTTCCTTTGCTGCATTAGAAGGATCTACAAAAACCTACTTCACCAGCAGCACCACTACTACCGGTAGAATGCAAGCTAGCCCTTTCCTGCTGGAGCTGAGCCCTCCAGGCTAATGAGTCTTAGATTTCTAAAGATTTGGGTCATCAAGCTCTATTGAGAAAGGAAGAAAAGCAGACCAGTGGGGAAGAGGGGGTGTGTGTGTGTGTGTGTGTGTGTGTGTGTGTGCGCGCATGTGGGTAGGTAAACAAAATGTGGCACTGAACCCTTGAAGAACTAGGGGAAAGCAGAGCAGGATATGGACATGGTAGGCTGGAAATGGCCCCCCAAATATATCAGGTTCTAATCCTTAGAACCTATAAATGTTACCCTATATGGAAATAGGATCTTTTCAGATGCGATTATGCTAAGGATATTGAGATAGGGAGATTATCCACAATTATCAATGCGGGCACTAAATGCAATCATTTGTATCCTTACAAGAAAGAGGTAGAGGGATATTTGACAGAAGCAGAGAAGGCAATGTAACCACAGAAGCAGATTGGAGTGATAAGGAAGCCAGGAAGCCACCAGAAGCTCGAAGAGGCAAGGAATGGACTACCCCTTAGAGCCTCCAGAGGGAGCCTGGCCCTGCTGACTCCTTGATTTCAGCCCAGAGATACAGTCAAGACCCTTAATTCGATGACATCTGCAAAGATCCTGTTTCCATAGAAGGTAACGTTTTCTCTCTCTCTCTCTCTCCTCTCTCCCCTTCTTTCTCCTCCTCCATCTCTCTCTGTCTCTCTCTCTTCTCTGCCGCCCAAACAGATGCCAAACTAGAGTATGAGATAATGGTTTCCCCTACTTGTAGGTATGCCAATCCCTAGGAATTATTTTATTCCTCTTCTCCCACCACTTCACGTGGCCATGTGGAAGATTGAAAATCATTTTATAGTTTTTTTCTTGTCATATTTTCTAAAACAAGATTAAGAATATAGGCATATATATTTTATAACTAGCAAAATTTTCAATGCAAAGATATATTTAAATTTTTCCCTTTTTTGAAGAATCATTATCCATGTCCTAGCCTAGAGACATTCACGAGTTATGGTCCAATCCAGTTTTTTCCCATTGTCCCAATGGCTCTGAACATTGCCCAGGAGCCAATTCAGTTCTGCTTGGTTTGTTCAAGGATGATTAGAGTTCATGCTGATCTTTTTTATCTCCCTAATTGTTAGACAGCACAAGGAGTCCTGAGGCTGTCCCCAAATCTGGCAGTCTGCTTAATAATCACTCCTCCTTGGCCTCTAAGCACTTTTGAGGAAGGAGATCACTCACTGGCAGAACCAGCTACTATGTTATGGATTTATTAACTTAGCCCCTTCTGAGCGCTCAAATAAACCTCAGATGCAAAAAAGACTTGTCAAGGGTTAGAGGAAAAGCTCTATAAGCTACACTTTGTCAATAAAACACTATTGAATTCACTTTCTCATTCTTCTGCTTGTCTTTAAAATCCAAGATTGATTTTTGCAGAATTCAGTGTCACCCAGGTAATGCTATTTCTAGCTGTTGGCAGAGAGTTCTTAATAAAATAGCAATAATGGGATGGTGGTTTTGCAAATTCATCAAGTATATCACTAAAAGGGACCCCCATCCCCTACAGCTCTTCTGGGGAGGGGTGTGTGTGTATGTGTGTGTGTGTATTTCTTGGCCAAACTCATTTCTCCTGCCCATTCCCTTTTGGTTATGCACCGGCAATTTGATCTTGTAACTGTAATAACTCAATTTTGTTTAATCTGATTATACTTGCCTGAAAACGAAGAACAGTGTTTATATGATATATTGAAGGATTTGCAAGGGGAAACTGTTAACCTTCAAGCAGATTGTAACAGTTTAATGCAGGGTTTCTTAGCCTTGTCACTGTTGTCATTTTGGGCTGAATAATTCTTTGTTGGGGAGTGGAATGTCCTGTGTATTATAAGGTGTTTAGCGTCATCCCTGGCCTCTACCCACCAGGTGCACAAGTATGCTAGTAGCACTCCTCTCCTCCATTTGAGACAACCAAAAATGTCTCCAGATATTGCCAAATGTTCCCTGGAGGGGATGGGGGGCAGAGGAAGGGTGAGAACTACTAGTTTAAACTGTAAATTCATTTTTAAAAGATGTTTGGAACAGTCCAAGAGAGATTATGTTGAAAATGTGTATTAGAAAGTTTGGTAGCCAGCCTCCAAGATGGCGCTCAATGATCCTACTGAAATGGTTTACTGTTTGTTACCGTTTATTGTTGTTTTAAGCCTCTAAGTTTTGAGGTAATTTGTTATACAGCAATAGATAACTAGTAGAATTTAGAACAAATATCAATTTTAGCAAAGAAAACATATCTTGGTCCAATTTTTCATTTAGTCAAAGAGATTTTCTTTGTTACTTTTCTGGTTAAACAAAATTAGAGTACTATGGAGAACTATGGATCATAGTTTGAGGTTGGTGTGAGCTGTGATGAAGCCATTGCACTCTATACAGGGCAACAGAGCAAGACCCTGTCTCAAAAAAACAAAACAAAACACTATGTTGACTTTTTCCTACATCAAGGACCCTCTTCATAGCCTATAGGACTGAAGAACCAATTAGAAAAGAATAATTTTGTTAATTTGGGCCAGGGTTTTAATGTGAATAGTGTAGTGGGGTAGGACTATCTTCTGCTATTACAGTACCTCTCCCCAGGAGATTCTGCTGTCAGGGTTGTGTATCAATTAGCTATTGACACATTAATGCTGTGTAACATACCACCTCAAAACCTAGTGATGTAACATTTATTTCTCACTCATGTATCCTGAGGTTAGCCAGAGTTTGGCTGATCTTGGCTGGGCTTAGCTCCAGTCCGTAGGTTCAGTTCAGTTCTGCTCCACACATTTCATCCTTCTTAGACCAGAAGATTACCCAAGGCATGCTCTCATCATGATGATGGCAGAAGTGCAAGAGCATAGAGCAGAAACACATTACATCTCTTAAGACCTAGACTGAGAACTGGCGCCCTCACACTTGTGCCCACATCCCATTGACCAAAGCAAATCATATGGTCAAGCCTAATATCAATACGGAAGAAAAGGCTCACACCTGTAATGTCAGCACTTTGGGAGGCCGAGGCGGGAGGACTGCTTGAGGCCAGGAGTTCAAAACCAGCCTGGGCAACATGGGAGACCCCGTCTCTACAAAAATAAAAATTAAAAAATTAGCCAGGGATGGTGGTGTGCACCTACAGTCCCAGCTACTTGGGAGACTGAGGCAAGAGGGTACCTTGAACCCAGGAGTTTGAGGTTACAGTGAGCTATGATCACACCACTGCACTCCAGCCTGGGCAACAGAGTAAGACCCTGTCTCTAAAAAAAAAAAAAAAAGTTAAAAAAAAATAAGGAAGGAAAGTATGCTCCTCCCACGGAGTTCTGGGGAAATGGAGTGGGAAGGAATGAATATAATGCTGAAGAATAGTCTAAACTACAGGTTGGTTTTTTTCTTTTCTATTCCTATACATTTATCATTCTTATACTGCTGTAGATAAATAGAAACTTGTGTTTAACAATTTGCAAGCATGATTTATGTTTCACAATTTACAAAGTTGATTTCATGGATTACAAGGCTTCATTTTCTATCACTTTTCTGACAGGTACAATATTTTTCCCTTGGTTTATCAGGCTATTATATTAAAACATTATGAGAGTGGGGGCTGAAGTTTATACCACAGAGGTAATGTCAATTGGTAATGCATTCAATAGTAAATAACATGAAACAACTTACAGTTGCTGGAACAAATAGGAATTTATTTTTCTCATGTGATAAGCAATTCAAAGGCAGGCAATCTTGGGATAGCAATATTATCAAAGACCCAGTTCTCTCTCTCTTTCCAATCCATGATTGTTAGTGCATTGACTTTTGTCTTCATGGTTGTAAGATGGCTAATGCAGCTCCACATGTCAAGTCTATATTCAAGGCAGGGAAATAGGGCAGAGGGCCACAGCAGCTGACACACTCTCCCCTTGTATTTGGAAAGCAAAACTTTCCCAGAACCACCCTCAATAGGTGTCCATTTATATCTCATGAGAAAATAAGGTTTTGAGTATTATAGCCTTTATAACAAAAGAAGGCAAGGTGAAGACTGTTGGAAAGGAATATTGAGACAACCTACAGTAACTATCACAGGGGGACACACAGGATCCTTTGTACCCAACCACCTTTCCCTCCAAGCAATCCTTACCTTGAGGTATCCAGTTGTAACAAGTACAAAATATACACCCCATGGATACCTCTTGACTAAGTGATAACCCTGTTTCTGGGCCTCTGTTCCACTTAGGAACATGCCCATCTGTGTTTTTCATCATGCCTCATAGAAATTGATCCCTAGTTTTATGGATTGATTTAGACATTTTGATATTCTCAAGCAATACTATAGTGTTTACTGATTTGAAAAATACCAGGAAAGGCTATTATTTTAAGATTGTGTCCTTGGGCAAGTTACTTAACTACTCTGGGCTTTAGTTTCATTACCTTAGAAATGAGCTTAAGAGAAACTGTCTTGCAGGGTTGCTATGAAGATAAGAAATCGCATTTAAAAACAGCTTCATACTTTGCCTGGCATTTAGTAGGTAAGTTGAATTTTGTTACTTGCAGCTGAATGCATTCCCAATTGGTATATTCACTGTACGTTAATAAGCCTCACCACATCCCACAATGTTTTGATGTAATACTCTGACAAACCAAAGGGGTAACATATATTCATTAAAAAAGGAATGCACTGTGAAGACTTATAATTAGCAGTTGACATCGTTACCGTTATTGTTCTAGGGTACTTCAACTCACTGTATTTAAACAGTTCATCCTCCTTTGCTTTGCAAACAGTTTCAGAGCATGATAAGACTACCAATAACATGTCAAGAATCTGCATCCAGCATTGCTTTTATCTGGCTGCTAACTCTGTATCACTATTATGTACCAGGCTTCTAGAGTGGTCACATGTTAAGGGGGGTAGGGGGACTTTTTAAAATATGAAGGGGAAATGTAGAGGAATATAACAATATCTTGCCTGAAACATAATCTCTAGGCCAGGCAGAAATTGTCTTCCTCCTTCCTTCCTGTCCCTGCATCACCAAAGCCCCTCTCTGCTCCTCCATTGGGCAGGAATAGAACATTGGGAGAAAGTGGGAAAGTTTCTGCCTGTGCCACCTCTTTCTAGAGACAAAATAATTTGCTCTTTTCTTTCCTTCTTATTTCTCAAATTCACTGGCTACAACATTTACACATTTGTTATTTTCCACTCACTGCTTTCATTGGAATTCAGCTCCAATCACTCAACAGAAAAGTTAACTAGATCAAGAAATAATTAGACTGTCCAGTCATTAATTGCACCTGACATTAACTTAGATGAATAGACACGTGATCTGTTACAAATTCATTGGGAGGTTGAGTGTGTTGAATTTCTCTCAATTTCACACACTAGAAGTAATCATAGGTTCTCTCCCTTTATCTACCAAAGATTAATCCCAGTAATTTGGGGGGTGAAGAGAAAGCAACCACCAAAATTACAAAAAGGAAGTATTTCCTCCTATTATTAATACTTAGTGACCACTTCGAATGTGAAAGGGTTTAACTTTAATAACAATTTTTAAGTCACAGGTTTCATTTAAAATTTTTCATTCTGCACATATTTCCATGTTTAGATTAATTTTTATAATCTCAATAAGTGGGAGTATGGATACCTGTTTTTCTCCTTTGCCAACTGATAGGTATGAAGAAAATGATGGTGGTTGTGGTGGCAGTGGGGTCTTCTAAGTGTCTTTAGTACCTAAATGGGAGAGAAGACAGTTCTAACACTTCAGCAAGGTTTACTGAGACCCTGGATTTGGTTAAATATGGCAGAGACTCCTTGATAAGTGTGTACCTGTACCAATAGATCTAGTGCAGTAAGTAGTAGAGATTTGCACAAATCAGTCCTAAAAAGTTAACATGGACTTACGTACCATTCCACAGCAGGAATGTGTTCTAATGTCAATTACTGCATAAAAGTTAAGACATTGCCTTAATATCATGTTCACGCTTGATATAAAACCCTTTCCTGAGAGCAATGCTTGATAGAAGAGGGTCAAGGGAGCATGAGAGTGTTGGGTATAAAAAGTGAAATGGGGAGTGAAGAGAGGAGGAAAAGGGTCAGAGACAGGGGAGAGTAGAGGAAGAGCAGGCTGAAGAAACCATGTTACCACTCTGCCTAGGAGCTCCTGAATCCTAACAAAGCATAAATATTCTTGAGATTAAACCAATAGTTCTCAAAGTGTGGTTTTCAAACCAGCAGTATCAGCATCACCAAAAAACTTATCTGGGCTGCACCCCAGACCTACCGAATTAGAAACAACCCCTGCAGGTGATGCTGATAGATGATCAAGTTTGTTAAGGTAAGAAAAATAATTTTCTCCTGCACCCATCATGAGTTCTTAGCTGGGACTCCCTGTGACAAAAGACAGATTAACAAGAGAAAAACAAAGAGAAGTATAACATGCATACCTTCTGTGTACATGGGAGATAACCCAGAGAAATGAGTAAATCTCTAGACTAGATCTTGAAGAGTTGTCTTAGACTTCAGGCTTAAATATTACACCATCCTTTGCTGAAACAAAAAAACAAAGGTGTGGGGAAGGCCCAGTTATGAAAAGCACCTTAAACATGGGTTTGTTATGCAAATTTAAGTTGATGCTTTCTCCATGGTTAAGAATCTCTAGTGATTTAGTCACCCTTCTCTTCCTGGAGCAGAGAGGAAAACACTCTTACAAATGGCGAGTTCCTTTATAGATGTAAATCTCTCTTAGAAAACTATAACTTCTACTCTGCTTTTAAAGCTTCTCTTATGTCTGCTGTTGCCCAAAATAACCAGTTCAAAATAATTCTTATGCCAAAGATGCATATTTGGGGTGGCATATGCTGGTCTCTTCCAGTCATGTTTTGGGGTGACATGTCCTGAACTGCATCATTTGAGAACCACCACTGCATTAAACATTATTGATCATGTCCACCTGGATATGAATATATTCCCACTGGACCATGGGCATCTCAAGGGCAGTGAACAGGGATCACCAATGCATATCCAGCCCCTAGAAGCAGAGGATGGGCCACATAGAATATATTGCTTGAATCAATAAATTATTCTTGTTTGAGAATGGGTCTTTTTCCTGACAGCAAAATTTAATATGGTAATACTGATAATGTAAAAGAAGCCAAACTCTGTAAAATAATTTTAAAGAGATTTATTCTGAGCCAAATTTGAGGACCATGGGCCAGAGCTATGCCCAAGAAGCCTTGAGCAATTGGACTCGTTGTGGTTGGGTTAGAGTTTGGTTTTATACATTTCAGGGAGACAGGGGTTACAGGTAAAATCATAAATCAATACATGGAATGTATACATTGGTTTGGCCTGAAAAGGTGGGCCATCTCGAAGGGGGTGGGGGGGCTTACAGGTTATAGGTGGGTTTAAAGATTCTTTGACTTGTAATTGGTTAAAGACATGAAGCTTTCTCTAAAGGCTTGGAATGTTCTAACATAAGGGGCTGTTTATCAGAGACAAGCCACCAGGACATATATTTGTTGTGTAAATTGAGGACCTGCAGGTTTGTCTTGCATACCCTTAGGCCTGTTAATGGGTTACAAAGGATGTCTCCAAGAAGGGAGGGGGCATGATGAGGCGTGTCTGACCTCCCTCCCTGTGGCAGGCAATTTAGTTTCAGGATATCCCCTTGGCCAAGAAGGGGTCCATTCAGTCAGCTGGTGGGGGATGAGCTTTAAGATTTTATTTTAGTTCACAATTCCAAGTCAGAGAGAATCAGGGAGAAGGAAATGTTAGAAGTGTGTGTGTGAGCAGAAAAATGTCACACTTTGGCCCAGCATTGTCCCTTCCTGTTGAGAAAAAACATAGGAATATCACTTTAAAGGTAGATTTCAAGTTTTACAGAAATAATTTTAACATCCTCTTTCCTTTCTATTTTCCACTTGAGCAACAGGTTAACATAGCAATCCATATGACTTGTAACCTGTCATGAAGTTATGGACCAACATTTCAGATTCAATATCCTTTGTGTAGAAGGAATATTCTGTTCACAGTGTGCTTTGGCATGCTGAGTACTTTGAATTAAAAAAAAAAAAATTGGAAGGCCTTAGAAGCTGCCTCAGAACCAAGGATATCTTGGTTATCTGGTTTCTTCCCCCCTTCAAAGCAGGGGGAAGGGGCTGTCTCTGGAATCTCCTTAGTTAGATAAGGCCATTTTCTCTGTTACATATCCCCACAAAAGGTTAACGTGGAAAGATTTTAATAACAATCATATTTGGGCATACTTCTCCATAGGGAATGCAAGTCGGACTTGAGTTTCCCCTCTGACTTATAACTACCATGGCCATATAATTTATCTGCTAACCTGGGACACTTTTGAGAGCAAAAGAGATGCTATTAATAACTACGCCAGTGCAATAGACATGAACTGGGAGGTACGATTGCCCTAGCCTATTTGAACATCATTAGAATTCAAACTCTGCACTAAAGAGATGTGTGTGGATGGCAGACATTTTATGCCCACCTTTTATAATTGCTGACCCCAGTTATATGGCCTCTTTGAAGATAAAACATAGGTAGTTCCTTTTATCCATATTGGATAGTATTTGAATCTTTCCTTCATTTTTATAAAGCCCAAAGCTCACCTTTCCCCACACTTATTCCACATTAGACCAGCTGACCTTTCAAAACAAATGGAAAAAAATACAAAAGCCCAGTTTACATTAATCCCACTGAGTTTTAGTCTATTCTTAGCTTATATTTTTGGACAGAGAATCCTTTAGAGAATGCTGGGGCCCTTAATGAATCCTACTTGGGCAGATAAGGTAAGGGAAGGCTCTTTTCCCTCCTTTCCTTTGAGAAAATGGCAAAACATTTCTCTCAAGACTGAGGGATTGTAAGGTAAAAACAGGCCCCTCCCACTTACATACATTTATTTATTGACCTATTTGTTTCCTTCTTCCAAAGTGTCCTTGTGAGCATTATTTATCTCTCTATCCCAAGATCTTGCACAAAGTGTTTTGTTTGTTTGGTTGTTTGTTTTTTTTTTTTTATTTCAGCATATTATGGGGGTACAGATGTTTAGGGTACATATATTACCTTTGCCCCATGTGAGTCAGAGCTTCAAGTGTGTCCATCCCCCAGATGGTGCAAACCACACCCATTAGGTGTAAATATACCCATCCTCCCCACCCCCACCTGCTCGATCTAGCACTTCTTGTATTATCCTGGATAGAACTGGAGCCCATTCTACTAAGTGAAGTATCACAAGAATGGAAAAACAAAGTAAGTGTTTAATATATGTTTACTGAATGGATGGATGGATGGATGAACCACAGGGAACTTCCACTTGTCCTCAGTGTGAACAGAAATTGATGACCCCTTGCTGCATGCACCCCATAACAGTCTTGGGACTAAAGAAAATTGTAGCTGTAAAGTCCCCTTCTAATCTCCCCTCCCTTGCCCTTACATCCTTGACCAAATTGTCAGTATTTGCACAAGCCATGCAGCATCCCCACACTTCACTGTTTGTCTGAGATGGAGAAACCAACCTGATGAAAGTCCATAGACAATGGGAACAAAAAGAAAGGAACTGCTATACTCTCCACCTAGAATTGTAAAGAGCTGATGTCTACAGAAGAGTTTTTAAACTGTAAAATATCATTATCACAGCAATTATCATCATTATCTGAATTCTAAAGGTCACTGAAAGTGAACTGATAATAGGCAGATTAATAGGAGAAAAAGGCATACAAATTTATTAACATGTATAGGCATGGGGGAATTGCAGGAGAATGATTACCCAATAACTCAATGAGGTCCAGACACTTATATACCCTTCTTTATAGAAGAAGGAGAAGTGGGGGAAATGTGGCCATTTTGTGCGGTAGTAAGGTAATCTTATATAAGGAATGAATGGGCCCAATGCTCAGACAATGGTTAGTAAATAATTCTCCTTGGACATTGGAATAGGATTTGAGAATAGACAATAGTTTGAGACAAAGTTTATCTGGGCTCTAGGTGTAGTACTTAATTTTTAATCTCTTCCTCTATGATATAAATTTAATCTTCTCTGGTTAATGAAATTTCAGGGAGGAGATTGAGATCATTGTATTCCTTTTTGACAAGTCTGCTTTCCAGGTATTAATAGATAAGGGAACCTCAGAGAATGGACTCATCTTGTGCTTTGGGAGAGACAGAGGATTGAGAGATGGCGGTGGGGGTGGGGGTGGTCAGAGAGACCTTGAGGCAGCTTCTTTAGTTCAGCATGTCAAAGTGGCATATATTGGGGTATCGTTTTTTGGAGCCCCAACAAGCCCTTAACACAAATCACCAGTTTGCCAAGGATTCTTTTTCCAAAAGTACCTCAAAATTTGATGGATGAGTAAATCACTACTTCCCTCCTGACTGTCTGCCCATTGGCAGAACAAACTGCCAAAGTACTTCATGTAAAACCTAGAAACTAGAGCTTTCTGGCCATTCCAAGGAGCTATGAGGAAATGATAAACTAGAATACATATGTTTTTCCCCACATGGTTATTCGTAAATCACACTGTAGCTTTAATTTACTTTAAGATGATTTATAGCTAAGCCTTACTCAAAAGTCACCTCCAATGTGATCAATGCATGCTGTTTTCTAGTAATCCTATTAGCTTAGGGTAGCTTTTCAAGCAAACTTTTGCTGGTAACAGCTGTCATCTCTTTGGTTTCCTTAGGAACACAGCCAGGGGATGCATACAATGAAAAAAAAAAAAAAACCAGACTGGCCAGCATGTGCAGCACCTGGAACTCTCATACATGGCTGGTGGGAGTATAAAATGGTACAATTACTTTTGAAAACTCTAGGAAGGAACTTTGTAGTTCCTTATAAAGTTAAAATCTGTCTCCCCTATGACCCAGCAATTCTACTCCTATGTATTTACCCAAGAGGAACAAAACCATAGGTCTACCTAAAGATTTGTACAAGAATATTTATTCTGTTTTATTCATATTAGCCAACAACTGAAATGTCCATCAAGAGGAGAATGGATAAATAAATTTTGGTATATGCATATAATGGAATAAAATTCAGCAATAAAACAGGATACACCATGGTACATACAACAACATAGATAAATCTCAAAAGTATTATGTTAAGATACAAATGAGTACATACAGTTATGTACCACACAATGACATTTTGGTCAATGACAGACCCCATATATGATGGTAATCTCATATGATCATAATATTGTATTTTTATTGTACCTTTTCTGTGTTTAGATACACAAATACTTACCATTGTGTTATAATTGCCTGTGGTATTCAGTACAGTAACATGTGCAGGTTTGTAGCCTAGGAGCAATAGACCATGCCATGTAGCCTAGGTGTGTAGTAGGCTGTACCATATAGATTTGTGTAAGTACACTCTATGATGTTCACACAATGACAAAATCACCTAACAATGGATTTCTCAGAATGCATCCCTGTCATTAAGTGACACCAGACTGTACTACGTAGTTCCAATTATATATATGAAGCTCTAGAATCTGTGTTAATAGAAATCAGAACAGTGATTACCTGTGAAGAGGGAACATTGATGGCAGAATGTCACAAGGAACTTTATGGGGCGATAAAATGTTCTACATCTTTACTGGGGAAGGGTTACCCATGTAACCCTTTCTCAAATCTCATCAAACACTACACTTAATATCTGTACATTTTATTAAAGCTAAATTGTACTTTACTTTTAAAAAAATAAAAGAAAGAAAAAGACATAGCAGCATTCAAATGTACAGTTGTAAGGGATTTCAAAGGTAATTTTACTGTAATTTTACTCCTCCATTTTGATGCCAGAAAATTCCATATAACAGCCCAGTGGATGACCACTAAGCTCCAATTTGAAACTTACTGTAAGGAAAACACACAATTTCAGCAGAGTCTATTCTATCTTCTGGTGCCCCAGTGAAATCACACTGCTGGCTCATGTTGGGCTTGTACTTATCTAAACTTGCCTCCACCAGCTAGGACTGCTCATGTGAATTCTTGTCAACCTTGAATGTCCCTGTCCAGCTGTGCACCTCAGCACGATTAATATTTACACTAAGCATCAACATTTCTCCCAGTGTCTGTAGACACTCCGCATGCCACCCGTGGCCCCTGGAGTTCTCATATGAGTAGATTATCTCAGACAACTTTATGAAATTTGGGGGTGAAATTACCCAGAGTCCCTTGAAAGAATATTCTCATATAAACATGTTCTATGAATACACCAGGAAAGAACTGCATTACAACACGAGACCCACATCAGGACAAGAAGATCTTAGTTGCCTACGTACCTCGTGTAGGAAGCCTTATAATTAGGCTGTCATACTTGATAAAACCACAGCAGGGAACACAGCTTAAATTGTGACTGACGTGCTATTTCTTCCCTCTCATGCAGTGTTAGAATGTTAGATTCCACCCAGACTGCCACTGTAGGAATGAAGGGAGAACAGTGACCTTCTCCTCATGACTGGGCTTGAAAGTCCAGGAAAAGCCAAACAATTCTATGGGGTGAGGGTGGGGCATTGTTGTCCACAAAGAAAAAATTACAAATACAGTTATGGGAAAGATGCAACTAAATAAATTCTTTCCTTCAGAAATACGAGATATTTAGCTTTTCTGGTTTTTTTTGGTTTTGTTTTCAAATAAGATAGGGCAATAACTTCACTGGATAAACACAGGTGAATACTAAAATCCTTATGACTATGTCCTGAATGAGTAAGGGGTAGAAAAAAGGGGAAATGGTTAAAGAGATACCCCAAAGGTAAGCCAAGTACAAAATGGGAAAGATTTGCATGTTCTCATGTTCCCTACCCAAGAAATAATAATAGCACTCACTTACTGAATGCTTACCATTGGCCAGCCATTATGCCAATCATCTCAGAAACATAAGCCCTATTATTATCCTCATCTTACAGGTGACGACAGTGAAGCTTGGAGAGGTTAAGTAACAGGAATATATCTAGAAAGTTGTAGGGCCGGTATTTGAACCAGACAGTTTACCTGGTGAGCCTGAGTTTGTCGCCACCCCATTACACCGCTTCTAGTCCCCAAACCCCAGCACATCTCCACTATGGGAAAACCAATGTCTCCTTCAGAAGTTTATGGGCAAAAACAACCGATACCTGTCAAATCTCTCACAGCAAAAGAAAGTAGTATCTCCAAGTAAGTTTTTAACCTTTCCACATGTGCATGGATACATGCAAACAATGAAAGGAATCAAGAAGATTATTGAAAATTACATGTTCTGCTGAAAGCAGAATAAAAGAACTATCTCATTTTCATCCCAAGCCATTTTTATGTGTTTCTGTTAGGTTAGAAGAACTGTCAAGTAATAGTTTATCTTAAATTCAAAACTGACATAGACTTTAAAGTTAAATGAATGCAAATTTAAAAAAAAAAAAAAGCCAAACACTCGCCTGGTAAATTATTCAGTTCAGCTCTTTGCTATGCATCATCTCATTCCTAATATGTCTTTCTGATTATTGCATTCGCAACATTCAGAACAGCGCTGTCTGGACTCACCATCTATCATTAGCAACTAAGTGTTCCGGCTGTTTACCTCCTATCTGACTGTTCCAAATTTGCTAGAAGAAACAAGAAGGAAAATTTTCACAGAAAGTTTTATTTTAAAAATCCTTTTTCAAAGCCATTAATACTTCTCCATAAAGATTCTGACTTTCAAACCAGGGTTTATCAAAGCATAATATTTTAAATGTTAAAAACATGACTCTCATACAAATATAAAGCGAGCATGTATCACCGACTTACGTATCTCGTCAATCAGAGAATAACAGGGAAGTAAGGCTGGTTCAAAGGAGAATTTGAGAGACCGTGTGTATATGGCACTGAAAGAAAGAATGCAGGAAGATCGCTAAATTAGATACAAAAGTAGCTAATGTCCTTATAGAGCAACAAAAATGTAACTTTTGGGACTATTTTACTGGACATAAATTATTTACATCTCAGCCAGACAAAGAAAGGTTCAAGTTATATAACCTTTCAGAGTCTGGGGCCTAATCAAGAATAAATAGTCAATCAAGTGAAGGCACGTTTCCCTCTAGAATTAAATAATCCTTGGGTTGGCCTGTTAGGAAATGCTCCCATATGTCACTGAAAAAACATAGTCATCTTTTTGCCGTATTTCCAAGTTTTTCAGATAATTTTTCTTAAATTTTATATCTGAAGCATATTTTTGATTAGCAATAGGCATGGAATTTCACAGTTTCACAGTCTTGAAATTCCCATGAGCAAAAGTATTCTTTCCAGGATGGACTTTGATTTATGACTCTGGACCTCCAGCCTGACCCCTGGTAGTCAACTTATTCTAGACAGTGTCAGATAAGTGCTTTCCAATCCAATGACTCTGTCATCAAATTTGGTATTATTAACCCAATCCCAGCTTACTTCCAAGCTCCCTACTCTATCTTCTCTGGCACTGATTCCAAAGCCTGAAGGACACTATGAAAAACCACAGCCAGGTGTCTTCGGCAGGAGGATATAATTGACTTTTGAGTCATCTTGGCTTAAATTCCTCCAGGTTCATTGTTGATGTCATTGTTCTCTCTGGAAGGACAATTGGCCTTGGGGGCTCTGGAAGGTTGTGCATTCAGTTGTTGTGCACACAGTGCCTACTCTCAGCTCCTCTTCAGCTGCAAGCAGGCTCATGTGACTCAGAAATGCTTCATAAAGGATGTGCTACTTGACCTGGCCCTGGGAGTATGTGTAGGACTCAGAAGCATGGAAAGAACAATTGAGGGTATTCAGTGCAGGAATAATAAGGTGAGTGAAGGCATAGAGGACAGTAACACAGTGCCTGTAGCTTGACTAGAACCAAGGTCTGAGGCTGTGAAAAATAAGAATGACAAGCAGGGGGTGTAGGTTATATAAGGTAAGAAGAAAGTAACATTTGCTGAGTACCTAATATGTGTCAGGCCCTTTTGAGACTCATTTTGGCATGCCAATTTCAAATATTATTTCTTATTCCCTAGATCAACATATTGGAGAGTGAGACACTTCACAATTAGAATATAGCAGCAGAGCACTCTTTTTCCTAAGACTGTATGACTTCCACTTCCCTTATCAATAAACCTACATCAGATACCACCAACTTTTCCTAGAAAATTTGGCCTAAAAGTGGCCTTAGCTGAAAAATAAACCCAATCTGCTCTCTGATGCTTGGGTCTTCCATGACAAACCGTGCTTAAAATTGATACAGTAATTGTAATAATCATAATCCTAGCTTAATGTTTTTTGAGCAATTATCATGTGCCAGACATATGCTGAGCAGTATATATGTATTGTCACCTTTAATCTCCAGGACAATCTTATAAGGTAGGCACTATGATTAATTTCCATCTTGTAGACAAGGATTCTCAGAAATGAACAGGTAAGCAAGGAGCACAAGGTCACAGAGTTAGTAAGTGGTGGCACCAGGATTTTAATCCAGGCCTCTGACTCCACATTGAAGAAAACTCTATGGAGAAAACCTGCTGCAATGACTACATGATAATCATGGCACTTTCAGGACTTACAGTTTAATGTGCACCTGTCTCACTGAAATCTCACACCATCTCACCTCTAACCAAAAGCCTAGCACCAATATGCTGGTGAAATTATTCTGGCTGAATAATAAACTAATAACAGCATTACAACAAGCAGAACATCTTAATCAAGTGTGATGGTAAAAGAGAGAGCAAGGAATGAGGAGACAAGAAAAGGGTAGTAGACGCAGTGGTTAGGCTCATATTCTGGAACTAGACTTCCTGGGTTCAAATCCTGGCTCTATCACTTGCTAGTTGTGTGACCTTGAGCAAGTTACTTAACCTCTCTGTACTGTAGGTTATCCATCTATAAAATGGGGATAATGGTAGAACATATCTCAAGGTCCTTATAAGGATTAAATGAGTAAATACTTATCAAACACGTAGACCAGTGCCTGGCATACAGTAAGTGTATAATAAACTGAATCAGGGAAGTTGCAGCTGGGCCAATCATTGTTGATGTCTAGAACCACACTGACATGTTTAAAAACAGCATGTAAAAATAGAGAAACAAATCAAAGACTGCTCCTTTTACAGGCAAGTAGATTGGGTTTTGAAAAGCAGTCGGCCAAACACTTTATTCAGCCATTTAAAGCAAAGTCACACCAAGGGTAGCAATCGACATGTGTTGGGGGTAGGCACAGTTAACTTTTTTTGGTTCTAACACAGCAGAATTGACATGTATCATAGTATGTGTCTTCAAAGTTCAATAACAGAGAAACTTCTGTACACAAGCATTCAATAAAGAAAGCTGAGTATCCCCCTAGTGTAACTCAATTTTCCTAGTGGGTGATCCATTCATTGTGCTGACTGAAAATGGCCAGTCAGCCACACAAAATAATATTTCTCAGGAATGGGAATTATCCCCATCTGGATAACATTCCATCAAAAATTTGTGGTGGGAGTTATAAAATTGCAGGATTGTGTGTATCTCATCAAGAAATTGGAAAGAGACAAGATTGGTGGGCTGAGGTTTGCCACCTTAGCCAGAGCCTCCCATTTTTTCTCCTATAGATTTCTGCCTTCCACACCAACTAGACTCTTCCCTTTCCCTTTTAGGGTCCTTGCTTCATAATCCTCGCTGCAGCATCATTTTATCAAGGAAATAGACTTAATGGAACATAATGACTTGCAAAGCTGGATCTCATGTGAGTCCCTTAACTGTGTATTATAAAAGTCCTTGTCCTCAGACACCCTACATTGTTGCTCTGTTCCTCTGCTACCATTATTTATCTTTCATTTCTTATTCAACTGTTGCTTCTACTGCTTTTCTCCATCAATTCCTTTCTTGCCAGATCACTGCTAAAAGCCGATGCTTCTACCTCATGCAATGAAATAGGGACTGACAGAAATAGCTGTTGTAGAACATTGGGGAAAATAGATTGATAGACACAAAATTAATTTTTAGTTCCTTGAAGTTTGTCTAGTTTCAATTTAACCTTTAATTGTGCCAAACAAGCAAAATATTCTAGCAAAATTTAAAGTTTATAAAAATATAGCAATTTTGATCTAAATATTTGATCTGTGTATCCTAAAACACAGATTTTGCTGTTAAAAACATTTTCTACATCATTCAATATGATATTCTTATATCCTAAGGCCGGGATCTTCTTCACATACCTTAATTTTAAAATGTTACATCAATTGGCGAATGAAGGCAGATTCATTTTTCAGACTGGTTACCTGTTAGAATGCATCTACATATTCACTAGGATCTATGTTATTTGCTAGGTTTCTTTCCCCTTTCCCTTAATAGTTGGGATATTTCCATAGAAGACCGTCCCTCTTGCCAACGATCCTCATTTCCTGTCAACACATATGAAACACAAAGGCTCTAAAAAGAGAGCATTTAACCTGATTATAAGCAAGAATCTCAACAGGAAATTGTGTATAATTTCATGTATTACTACTGGTAAACACCAGGTGTTTCTTGCCTTTTGTTAAGGGATTAGGTGTGTTGCACATTTTACCAAAATTGCCCTGTCTGAGGTTGTTTTGTTGCTAAGTCTCTTCTTAATATTATGCCACAAACATCCAAGGCCCCTATAAAAGATGCAGTTCTTTGTTTTGGAATGTCACGCGGCTGATTCACCATCAACATATGTATTGGCATTGTCCTGCCAAACAGTTGCTTGGTCTCATTTGTGATAAAGACATACAGGTGTGCCTGTTAGCTGGCTGACATCAGAGGAACAGGCAGTGCACATCTGCTGTATTCAAGAAAAGCCAAATGATCTATAAAACTTTCTAACCTATGGCCTTTGCCTTATCTAATAAGTACACTTAACCTAATGATTCTTAGCCCTGGATTTGAGAATCCTTCCATGTTTCTCCAACTACTTCAAGGTATGTCATGAAAGCTTTTAAGAAATTAGCAAATGAAATAAACTTTGGTTCAACCTAAACTTGACTGGATGTGTTCAATTTGAAGGTGGTGACATCCATTAAATAAAAATATGGCAGAAAAATTAAATGACAGGAAAAAATCCTACTTTTTCCTCTACAGTAGAAATAGATACTAATTTACTAAAAATGTAATGTGCTAAAAAATAAACAAAACAGAAGCAAAAACAGCAAACCCTCTCTGTATATATGTATACCTATATACACATACATATTGTATGTATATATGTATATAAAATTGGATGCTGAAAGTTCAAACACTATTCTAGCCTCAGTGGACTGTAACTCTTAAAACTGAAGCATTCTGTTGTAATCACAACATTGACAAAATGGAGGGAATAAGCCCACAATGAGATTGCCGTTGTAAAAAATTAATTTGGAACAGAAAAAAATTTTTAATCTTAAATAATATTCCAAATGTTAAATATCTGAGCAATAGGCAGGCGTGGTGAGTTTCCTTCAGTATCTCAGGTTGTGATGTAAACCAAGCTTGCCTTAACTTCAGTCTTTGCTTTTACACAGAGATGTAAAAAGACAAAATTAAACAGTCTCTTTTATCTTGATCCTATGTGATATCAAACACCCCTACGGCTTACCTACGGACCTAAGGTATATATTGAAATGACTCATAGATGAAACAGACTTATCATAGCATCCCACGATACCTCTGAGTTTTATATACGTGTGTTTGTGTGTGTGTGTGTGTGTGTGTGTGTGTAAAATATGTGTCCCAAGAAGAGCCTGACTTCCACTCAATTTTGCTTTTTGCAAGCTTTCTCATACTAATTCTTAAATCAACACTTCTACTTAAATAGCTGTTTTCCAGTGAATATTTTGGTGTACTAGGAGAGGAAAAAATAGTTTTTGCAAGATAAAAATACTGCCATTTTCAACTACCAAATAACAGGTGACATGATTTTCATTATGTTATTATTTTCAAAATGCTCAATATTTGTATGAACTCAGTGAGGATAAGCCAAAAGAAGATAATTACACAGCCAACAGATCCAAGCTCAGCAGGGCCTCATTACAGACTTATGAGTACCTCTAGAAATGTGATTCAGGCCTCACATGTCCAAACAATAACTGAGAGATGATGTGTCAAATTAAAAAGGGACACACATTTTTCTGTACACAGTTTGAATCTAGAAGCATAGTCTATTTGCCCACTGCCTTGGATTTGGGCTGAGATGGAAATACTTTAACAACAGAATACAGCAGAAATGATGCTGTATCCATTCTAGACTCAAGCCTTTAAGAGGCCTTGTAGCTTATACTTTCTCTCTTGGAAGCCAGCTGCCATGTAAGAAGTACAATCACCCTAAGCCAGACATGCTCTGATACTTTCAAGCCATGTGAAAAGACCCCAAATAATGAGACAGCATGCAGAGAAACAGCCCAGTGAGCTTCAAGACACCAGACATGTGCGTGAAGAAGCCATCTTGGAAGTGGACTCTCTGCCCTCCAACTCCAAATCCCAACCCCTTTCTGCCTCAGCCAAGAACACGTGGAGCAGAAAGGAGCTGTCCAGCTAAGTCCCATCTGAATTCCTGACCCATTAAACCATGATCAAAATAAATGGGTTCTCAAATTAAGGACTCAATACCCTTCACGATAGCAACAAAGAAAATAAAATACCTAGGGATATATTTAACTAAGGAGGTAAAAGACCTCTATAGGGAGAACTATGAAACACTGAGGAAGGGAATTGCAGAGCATGTAAACAGGTGGAAAACCATACCATGCTCGTGGATCCGAAGAATTAACATTGTTAAAATGTCTATACTACCCAAAGTGATCTACAGATTCAATGCAATCCCTATTAAATTACCAACATCATTTTTCACAGATATAGAAAAAATAATTTTATGCTTCATATGGAACCAGAGAAGACCCCATTTAGCAAAAGCAATTTTAAGCAATAAAAACAAAATGGGAGGTATTAATTTGCTAGACTTCAAACTATACTAAAAGGCTGTGGTTATTAAAACTGCTTGGTATTGGCACAAGTGCAGGGACACAGACCAGTGGAACAGAACAGAAAATCCAAATACAAAACCATCCTCATATAGCCATCTATCTTTGAGAAAGCAGACAAAAACATACTCTGGGGAAAAGAATCCTTATTCAATAAATGGTGCTGGGAAAACTGGATAGCCACAAGTACAAGATTGAAACAGAACCCACAGCTTTCACCTCTCACAAAAATCAAATCACGGTGGATAACAGACTTAAACATTAGATGTGAAACTATTAGAATTCTAGAAGAAAATGTGGGAAAGACTCTTACAGACATTGGCCTAGGCAAAGAATTTATGAAGACCCCAAAGGCAATCACAGAAACAACAAAAATAAATCAATGGGACCTGATTAAATTAAAAAGCTTCTGCACAGCCAAAGAAACAATCACGAGAGGAAACAGACAACCTACAGAATGGGAAAAAATTTTCGCATGCTGCACATCCGATAAAGGACTGATAACTAGAATCTATTTAGAACTCAGGAAAATCAGCAAGGAAAAATGAAACAACACTATCAAAAAGTGGGCAAAGGACATGAATAGAAATTTTTCAAAAGAAGATAGAAGAATGGCCAACAAACATGAAAAAATGCTCAACATCTCTAATCATCAGGGAAATGCAAATCAAAACCACAATGAGATATCACTTATCTCCAGTGAAAATGGCCTTTATCAAAAAGTCCCAAAACAATAAATGTTGGCGTGGATGTGGAGAGACAGGAACACTCATACACTGCTGGTGGGACTGTAAACTAGTGCAACCTCTGTGGAAAGCAATATAGAGATACCTTAAACAGATACAAGTAGACCTACCATTCGATCCAGCAATCCCATTATTGGGCATCTACCCAAAAGAACAAAAGTCATTCTATAAAAAAGACATCTGCACCCGAATGTTTATAGCAGCACAATTCACAATTGCAAAGATGTGGAAACAACCTAAGTGCCCATCAATACGTGAGTGGATTAATAAAATGTGGTATATGTATACCATGGAGTACTACTCAGCTATAAGAAATAATGGTGATATAGCACCTCTTGTATTTTCCTGGATAGAGCTGGAACCCATTCTACTAAGTGAAGTATCCCAAGAATGGAAAAATAAGCACCACATGCCCTCACCATCAAATTGGTTTCACTGATTATCACCTAAGAGCACATTTAGGAATAACATTCATCGGGTGTCAGGCAGATGTGGGGGGGGGAGGGGATGGGTGTATACATACATAATGAGTGCGATGTGCACCGTCTAGGGGATGGACATGCTTGAAGCCCTGATTTGGGGGCGGGGCAAGGGCAATATACATAACCTAAACTTTTGTACCCCCATAATATGCTGAAATAAAAAAATAAATAAATGGGTTCTTTTAAACCTCTAAGTTTTAGGGTGGTTTGCTAAAACAAACAGATAAACTAACAGATGACTCATTTTGCATGATTGGAAGCTCAGCTTTAAAATAACTTTTAAAATGAGGAAAAATTCCACACAAATTGGATTTTCCTCCCTGTATACTAGTAAATGAATACCAGAAAAATTATTTCCCTGTTAGCTAAACCTGACTTTACTTTTCCTTGTCTAGTTTAATCTAATAAATGAAGACATTAGATATTAGCCCTGCTACAGGCCAGTTTTTATTATGGCAAATTTAAAACATACACAAAAGAAGATGCTCTGCCACAGGGCCAGTTGACAGTAGCACTGGAGAGAAAAGCAGCACACAACGGTGTCCACCTCCCCTCTCTATTAGGAAGGAGAAAGGTCGATCACTGAAGACAACTTTAGACCCTTATTAACCCAAAGAAGGCACCAGAGGAATCTACACAACAAATTTTTCCAACCAGTTGTTAATCTGCCGTTTATTTGACCTCCCACAAGTTGCCACTCCTAGAAACTAAAAGTTCTTTTCCTCTGTCTTGTCATCGCTCTAAAAATTTATGCGTCTTTTTTGAAGATGCTATAAAAGCTGGAATTCAAAGCCACCTCTTTGAAAATTACTCACTTCCTGGGTATCTCCCATGTGTATGTGAAATATACACGTTAATAAACTTCTGTTTATTGTTCTCCTGTTAGTCTGTCTTTTGTTACAGGGGTCCATGACAGCTAAGAACTATGGAGATTAGAGAGAAAATTACTCTGCTCCCTCCCCACAATTATATCAAGATTAAGGCTATCTGTTAAATGAAAAACACCAGGAACAACATCAATGAACAAATGACAGAATGGAAGAAGATCTGTGCAATGTCTAAAACCAACAAGAAACAATTATGCAATATTTTCAAGGAACTACTAAAAATGAATTAGAAAAAGGCAGCAAGCTCAATCAATTAGTAGGCCAATGGTATGCAGTAATTCACAGAAATTGAAAGCCAAAGGGCCAATAAATAATATGAAGAGATGTACAAACCCATTAGTAATCAGGGAAATGCAAATCAACCCAACAGTGCTTTATGGCTTGACAGTTAATAGCTGGCAGCGATAAGAAAGCAGGATAATACCAAGGGAAAATAGGGTATAGAGACACAGGAATTCTTAAGCACTGCGGGCGACCTGGTGAACCCATTCTCTATGGCCATCCAGCAGAATTTTGTGAAATTATATAACTTAGTCAACTTGTATAAGACTATTCAACATTTATAACATGCACACTATTTGACCCATATCTTCTTCTTTAGGAAAAATCGTACAGGCAGACAAAAAACTTAACAGGTGTTAGAAGTTGTTGCTTAAAAATAGTTACTATGTGGCTCACGCCTGTAATCCTAGCACTCTGGGAGGCTGAGGTGGGTGGATCGTTTCGAGCTCAGGAGTTCGAGATCAGCCTGAGCAACAGCAAGACCCCATCTCTATTAATAGAAAGAAATTATATGGACAACTAAAAATATGTATAGAAAAAATTAGTTGGGTATGGTGGCACATGCCTGTAGTCGCAGCTACTTGGGAGGCTGAGGCAGAAGGATTGCTTGAGCCCAGGAGTTTGAAGTTGCTGTGAGCTAGGCTAATGCCATGGCATTCTAGCCCGGGCAACAGAGTGAGACTCTGTCTCAAAAAAAAAAAAAAAAAAAAAAAAAAGAAAGAAAGAAAAGAATAGTTACTATATCATCATGCATAACAAAAAATTGGTAAAAACTTAAACGGCCATCAATAGGCATCTGCTAATTATAAAGTACTCTTAAGCAAAAAAATTTTATTCAGCTTGAACACAAAAACACAATTTAGGAGATAAGGAAGCAATTTCACCACGTCAGATTCCCACATTTTAGTTATGGTATAGTTCTCTATAGCAGCAGTTGGCAAATATTTTCTGTAAAGGGACAGAAAATAAGTATTTTAGGCTTTGTGGGCCATATGGTCTCCATCACAACTACTAAACTCTGCTGTTGTTGCATGAAAGCAGCTATAGACAATATGTAAATAAACAAGTATAGCTGTTCCAATAAAACTTTATTTACAAAAACAGGCAGCAGGCTGGATTTGGCACACAGCTATAATTTGCAAACCTCTACTCTATAGAACGAGGACATTTTTATAAAATCCTGGTTCTGCAATTAGCCATGTGCTTTGGGGCAACTTATTTCTTCTATCCTATTTCATCTCATTGTTATGAGAATTAAATACCATATGTGAATACAAGTCAACTGCTAAATGATATAAAAATATAGGTTGCTTTTACCATTTCAAAGTGTTTCTCTTATTATTACATTTATTGTACTCCAGTCTTATGACCTGCCTCTGAAGGTGGGTATTTGATATCCTTTTATTCATCTGAGAAGCTTGTTAAACATTCAGTAATCATTCCATCCAGTGCTGGTCTTTGTTCACAGTCTTATAACCATGAACTTTATCAAAGTCTATTTAAAAGTCTTTCTGTTTGAATTATTCCTGGAGTATTCCCATTTTTTATAATTTGTAGAGCTTTTTTTATATAGTGACAGTTTCATGGGTGTATGACCTATGTAGTTACACAGGTCCCTGTGTTTAGAAAAGCCCCATGCTTGGTTTAATGTTCTGTTGTTGCTATTTGAAATTCTTAATTTTTAAACAAAGGACCCTGCATTGTCACCATTTAGCCAGTCCTGCTCTTTTTCTTCCTGCTCAGGAAGAAAAATTAACTTTACATTTTATATTTATAATACCTTCAAGCCACACAAAATGTTTGACAGTAAGAAAACTTAAAAGACCTTTATGCTTATGTATAGTTCTTATGAGTCTGGTTTGCTTGAAGAAAATTAAAAGGAGGAAAGCTCTTTAAATTATGTTAGGTTTGAGGAACCCTGAAATTGGCAGATATAAAACAGCAGAGTTACAGGTATCCAGATATAAATATTAAAGGGTATTTTTATCCTCTTACTGGAAAATAAAAATACTTGATTCATAAAGGTAATAACAAATATTTTAAGTGTCATAAAAGTATTAAAAATTTAAAACCAAGTCATAATTACATAATATTTGCATAGTTATAAATAATTTAGATATTTTGTGGTCAAAATGTAAATATATACTCCGAAAGTACTAAATTAAACACTTTCTAGGAATTCATCCTGCTATTCACATAGAAGGCAAGAGCTTGCTGGTGTGAAGGCTTCAGTACTCTACTGATACTATCTGACACACAGGAGGGTCAGATAACTGCATTGTCCTAGTGTGAACAATGATTACCTCTATCTTAGAGGAAGGGGGAATGTTACTGATGTGGCACAGGATTTGGCTAAGAGCAGCAGCAAAGTCTCAGTGGTCTGCCTTTGATTTCTAAATCACACTGACCAGTTTAGAGCACCCTACAATTATATTTTCCAAAGTAAGAAGACAACTGCACTGTTTAAAAATGGAGGGAGGAGAGGCTGCTGTGTGTCTTATTTACAATGGCGATAAAACACACTTGTTTTGAAGAAAATGTATTTAAATACAATGAACCAATCCACCTTTTTGTAACTAAGTAGCTTATAAGTCAAAGAAAGCCAAAACAATATGTTTCAATAGTGTTTTACTTAATAACAAAAGTTGTTTAAGTCACATATCTATAGTCAGACATGCCAATATTTACTATTGAGGTAGCCCCAAAAATGTTAGCCCGAGATACACCCCCACCTATTCATGTCCCAAAGAAAAGAATGCTCTAACCTAATTAAAGACATTGTATACATATATACACATATATGCATATATATACACACTACATAAAACATATATACATATGTACACACACAATAGCCATGAATATTTTTATTTTTCCTATGTTACTTAAAAAGCATCACTCAGTCATGGCTGTTTTCTTCATAATTTTAATGTGCCACTATTTGCCATATGCATATCTGCTATGGTTTGAATGTTTGTCCCTTCCAAAACTCATGTTGAAACTTAATTCTCAATGTAACAGTATTAAGAGGTGGACCTTTAGGAAGTGATTAAGTCATTAAGAGGGATTAATGCCTCTCTCACAGGACTGAGTTAATTCTAGCAGAGGTGAGTTCTCATCCTTGAAGTATTGGATTAATTAATGTGAGAGCAGGTTGTTATAAAATGAGGCCAGCCCTTGTGTTTTGCCTCTTTCTCATATGCTAATGTGCCCTTTCACTTTTCTACCATGTAATGATGTAGTATGAAAGCCCATGCCAGAAGCTGCCAGCATGCCCTTGGACTTCCCAGCCTCCAGAACTGTAAGAAATAAATTTCTTTTTTAATAAATTACTCAGTCTTGGGTATTCAGTTATAGCAGCAGAAAACAGACTAAGACAATATCCAAATAACATTTCTAAAGCTTATGTAGGTATTTCCCTTCTTCCTCTTCCAGAATTTTTACCACATACCTTAAAGATGTTAACTCTTTGTGATACCACAAATAATGTCGACTTAAATGATTAAAAAGCCTTTAGCTGACACAGGGCAAGGAGGAAGGACTACAAGCAAATGAATTTGAATCAATCAGTAAATATTTAAATCTTTTAAAAATATGGGAGCATTTAGGTCTTGAGACAGATTCATCTCATCATTTATTTCAGAAATTCATGTTTTCCTATATCTCATGATGGGCTATGCTGACTATAGGACTTTTAACTTTCAGGAAAAAAGCTGGCAAGAATGAGCACCTTTCATCTAAGTCATTGTGGAGAGTCTCTCTTTTCTGAAAATTCATTTTTATCTGGCCTTCCTTCATCTAAACTTTCCATTATCATCTATAGATCATCATGCTCATTATGATAACATATACCTTCTGACTCTTCAATAAAAATAAATTTTATTTTATTCTTTTAGTGTTTAGTATTTTATTAGGTAATAGGTTTTGAAAATTACTACTCCATGTATGATATACCAGAATTCCAGATAAAGTGGCACATATATGTTAATCATTCTAGCTAATAAAGACACATTCTAATTCTATAAGAAATTACACAAGATAAGTATTATTTTCATCATTTATGATCAAGAGTAAGTTACATAGGCTAATTTTTTTTATTGACTCTGGCTCAAAATTAATTTTAGTGAAGGGAGTTGATCTATATAGAAGAGGAAAATATCTTTCCTTCTACCCTCTTAGGTTCATGGTCAGGGCACCAAGAACAAAAGACAGATTAACAAGAGAAAAGCATACAAATTTATTTGATATAAGCTTTATGTGGCAAAGGAGCTTTTATAAGGAAATAGATACCCCCAAAACAGTTAAATCTGAGTTTTTTTAATAGTAGCTTTGCTGAAGAATGGAGAGTTGTGGAGAAATAAGATATGACAAAGGGGGGATGAACTAAATATAATAAATTGCAGGAAATGGAGCAAGGCCTGTTTCTTCAGATTCTTATTATCTGTATCCCTGTGTTCTCAGATACAAGGATGTTCCTTTCCCCTGGATATAGGGAAAGCACCTCTCACACGAGGGTCTTATGCCCTGCTTCAGGGGAAGGGCAGAAAATCCTTCCTAGGTTTTATGACCTTCTTCAGGAGAGAAGGGTGAGGGAAAGTCAGAAGTCCTGCTTCTGCCATTTTCTCAAATCCCTTTAGCTTAAAATATTCAACATGCCAAGGTGCCATGTTTTGGGGTAGCACGTTCTGAGCCCCATCATGTATTTCTTGAAAAGTATTTTTAAAACCCATTTTTAGTACAAAATCTATGTGAAGAAAAACTTTAAAACTCCACTTCAGGCCGGGTGCAGTGGCTCACGCCTGTAATCCTAGCACTCTGGGAGGCCGAGGTGGGCAGATTGTTTGAGCTCAGGAGTTCGAGACCAGCCTGAGCAAGAGTGAGACCCCATCTCTACTGAAAAATAGAAAGAAATTAGCTGGACAACTAAAAAAATATATAGAAAAAATTAGCTGGGCATGGTGGCACATGCCTATAGTCCCAGCTACTCGGGAGGCTGAGGCAGGAGGATCACTTGAGCCCAGGAGTTTGAGGTTGCTGTGAGCTAGGCTGACGCCACGGCACTCCAGCCCAGGCAACAGAGTGAGACTCTGTCTCAAACAAACAAACAAACAAACACACACAAAAAAACTCCACTTCAGGGCACACACACACAAAAAAAACACCCTCAAAAAACTTGGAATCAACTTAAGGACGTATCTGTTTTTTTTAATGGAAAGAGTCGATATCTTAAAAGTATCAATTCTCCCTACTATCAGAAGCTAAAGCATTATAAAGTGACTGTAATGAAAACAGTTTGATTCTGGCACCTAATAGAAAGATAGATCAATACAACAAAATGGAATATAGAAATAGAGTCAAACAATTCAAGGATTTAGTAAATCATCATGGGTAATATTTTATATCAGTGGGGAGTATATGGATTATTCAATAAATGATATTAAAACAACAAACTACCTGTTTGGAGAAAAATAAAATTAACTTATTTCTCACTCCCCATAACAAAAATAAATTCAAGATGTATTAAAGATTTAAATTTAATAAAATTAAAGCAAATATACAGGAAAGCTGGAAGTTATCTTTTATAAAAATATAATCTTGAGTAGGAATTGTTTTTATAGTTAAGACACAAAATCCAGATGCTGTAAAACATTGGCTCTCAATCTTGGCTGCACATTAGAATCACCTGAGGAATCTGCAAAAAGTTTCCATCCCTGGACTCCACTCTGAACCAAATGAATCAGAAGCTCTGGGAATGAGGTCCAAGTCTCTGTTTTTGTTTTGGTTTTTATTCATTTGTTTGATTATTTGGATTTTTTAATGCTCTCTGGGTGATTTTGATGCACAGTTCAGCTTAAGAACAATTGTCATAAAATAAAACCTTCAGATTATCTCTCATATCTTTCTGGAAACTACCTCAGATATTCTTTGCCAGCAGTGGCCCAACTGCTATTTTTACTTTACAGTTGCTACATCACAACCTTCTCTCTCAGGGCCTTCCTACCTTCTTGGCTCTCACCCAAAAATGAAAGGCCCTGACTCTCAGAATGTTGAAGATCTTTTAAGGGTTCAGGTTGAGGTTGAGAAGTCCCAAGATCTGCAGTCAGCCAGCTGGAGATGCAGGAGAGTTGATGTGTAGTTCTATTCTGAAACCAAAGGCCTGAGAACCAGGAGAGTTGGTGGTATAGCTCTAGTCTGAAAGCGAGTGGGCTAAAGACCCAAGAAGAGCCAATATTTCAGTTTGAGTCCAAGGCTAGAATAGACTGATATCACAGCTCAAAGTAGGAGGAGCTCCATGTTACTCATAGGAAGATTAGCCCTTTCTTTTTTCTATTCAAGCTTTCAACTGACTGGATAAGGACCACCCACATTAGGGAGGACAATTTGTTTTACTCAGTGCACTAATTTAAATGTTAATATCATCCAGAAGTACTCTCAGAGACACACCTAGGATGATGTTTGACCAAATAGCTAGGTACCTCATGGCCCAGTCAAGTTGACACACAAAATTTACCATCACAATAATGGATGTATGAGTTTTTCTTGCCAAGGAGTAACTCATCAGAATAGATAGTTGAATGCCACATTGCTTTGTCTCACTCATAGTGAAATACTATAAATAACAAAACTGTTGGGTATTGTCATTGAAAGAGTCAGATGATACTTTAAGATAAAACATTTCTTCCTTTCACTTATGTAGGCCATCCTTTCCACAAGAGCTGAAAGTTAAATGACTTCTGATATATTTCGCCTTGAGTAATAACTTAGAAATGTGCTCACTGGCCTAAGAGGCTCATCTATGCTTTAGGTTGGCCCCAGTAGGACTGTCCTCATATGTGCACATCACGTTCCATCAACAATCAACCTGACACAAACCACAAAAGGCTCTTAGTCAAAGAAGTGGTGATTCAGAGAGATAACACTCTGGGCACTTACATTGCCTATGCTTTTGTAAATCAAATGTTACTTAAATTTTTTTTAAGAAGAATGTGTAGCTGACCTTGAATCTCATTGTGCATGCCACAAACTACAGCTAAGTTATAAGTTTTGAGGCCACTGTCACTTTTGCCCTCAAGGGGCTGTTGGTTTCCTCCTGGATCCTCCACTGGCAGGGAAGGTAGGCTGAGACCACACACAGGATACATTCTTTGGTATTTAAAAAAAGTTAAGGGCCGGGCACGGTGGCTCACGCCTGTAATCCTAGCACTCTGGGAGGCCGAGGCAGGTGGATCGCTCGAGGTCAGGAGTTCGAGACCAGCCTGAGCAAGAGCGAGACCCCGTCTCTACTAAAAATAGAAATAAATTATCTGGCCAACTAAAAATATATATAGAAAAAATTAGCCGGGCATGGTGGCACATGCCTGTAGTCCCAGCTACCCAGGAGGCTGAGGCAGTAGGATTGCTTAAGCCCAGAAGTTTGAGGTTGCTGTGAGCCAGGCTGACGCCATGGCACTCACTCTAGCCCGGGCAACAAAGCGAGACTCTCAAAATAAATAAATAAATAAATAAAAAATAAAAATAAAAAAAGCTAAGGTGTCTGTTGTATGTATAGAAAACCCTCCTTTTCATGTACTTGTTCATTTAGTCAAACTACATTTAGTGAGCATATACTATGTGCCTAGACCCATGACATGCTGATATCTGATGTAAGAGCCCTTTAGGCAGGGGAAACAGCAAGTATCAGGAAGCCAGACCATGTAGGACCTCCTAGTAGCCCATGAGTATTCAGAGTGAGATGAACAATCATATTCAATTATCTTTTTACAAAAAACCCCATACTTTATTTTAAAAGCAAAACAAAACCATTGAGCTATTTTTAAAGAATAGATATTTAAAGAAAGCAGACTGGAGAGAGACACTCTCCTGCTGGCCTTGAAGGAGCAGAAAGCTATGTTGGAAGCTGCCTATGGAGAGGGCCATGTGGAGTGGACTGTGGGAGGCCTCTAGAAACTGAAGGCAGTCTCCAGCTGACAGCCAGTAAGAAGCTGAGGCCCTCAATCCTACAACCACAACGTCCTAAATTCTGTTAACAATACGTGAGCTTGGAGTAGGCCCCCAAGCTCCAGATGAGATTGCAGCTCCAGCTGACACTTTGACACTTTGACCGCAGCCTAGGGAGACTGAGCAGAGAAGCCAGCTAGGTAATGTCTGGACTCCTGACTCACAGAAACTGGGAAATAATAAATGTGGGTTGTTTTAAGCCACTATGTTTGTGGTATTTTGTGATGCAGCAATAAAATTTAATATACAACCTAACCTGAGTTGTCTCCTTAAACTTAAATAAAAATCCTTCCCCCCCCCCCCCCTTGGTCAACTTTCCTGGATCCATTTCTCCCTTGGGGCTTGTTCATAAGCAACGGGAATATTGGCCAGTTCAGCATCAAAAACTCTCTTGGCGTCTCATAACCTTAAGTTTCTTGGTGAACATGCCTACCAACACAGAAATGTTTTCACCAGGGACGTTGACCAGGAAAGTGGGAGATTCAGTGTCTAGTTTCCAGCATTCTTTTATCAGAAAGGGTTTTTTTTTTTTTTTTTTTTTTTTCATTTCCTATCTTCATGCTTTCTGTTTTTACATCTCTCTTGGTTTACTTCGAGGCAAATAATCTATGCTGATGCTAAGTAAAAAGGCCTGTGCTATTCATTTTCATCGAAGACTGGAGTTTATCTAATACATTGTTTGACACAGAACAGGCACACAATAGCCCCAGCATGAAGCACAGAGTTTTCTAAGAGGTAAAACACTGAGATAAATCAGGTTGCCCATAAATCATGTGCAGAAGTGACAATCCAGCCAGGGGAGGAATTGTGGAGGATCAAGAGGTAATAATGGAATGGGACATGAGGGGATGTAGGGGACATTCCCAGTCCCCCAGAACTGTCACAGGCATCAGTTTTCCAGCTGTCATGATTGTCCACTGCTAATAGGTCATAGCTGCCCACTTCCAGAATCATTTTTGGTCAAAAGAAACTGACTTACACTGGAGGCTTTATATACACATGTGCACACACATACACACACAGACACACAAAAGGGAGGCAGCTCACAGCCAATGATTGTCTGTTGACTGACATGGACATAAAAAATAATCAACCCTCTTGCCTCCATGTGGGACCGCACTATGGTGCCATTCATGCTCCAGAGCTCACCATTGGATGAGGCTGAGGCTGGTCCTCAGCTACAACCACACTTAGTTTTCTCTTACTTTTCTCACTCACCTTCTCCTCAGGGAATCCCTTGCACAAGAATCACCATCTCAGGTCCTGCTTCCACAGAACCCAATATAAGACAGAGTTACTTCCTGGATGCTGGCAATGTTCTAATATTTTTTCTTTTAACAGCTTTATAATATATAATTCACACACCATACAATTCATATGTTTAAAGTGTATAATTCAGTATCTTTAGCATATTCATAGGTTTGTGAAACCATCATCACAATCTCACTTAATCTCACTTTAGAATATTTTCTTCCTCCCAAAAGAAACCTGGTACTCATTAGTTGTCACTTCCCATTCCTCACCCCTCCTCCCCAACTAGCTCTAAGCAACTGCTTTGTATCTCTACAGATTGCCTATTTTGGACATTTGGTATAAATGGAATGATATGTGATCTTTTGTGACTGGCTTCTTCCATTTAGCATAATGTTGTTGAGGTCCATCTATGTTGTAGCATGCATCAAAAGTTCATTTCTTTTCATTGCTAAATAATATTCTATTATATGGATATGGCATATTTTATTTATCCATTCATCAGATGATAGACATTTGGATTATTTTCACTTTTTGATTATTATGAATAATGGTGCTATGACTACTCATGTACAAGTTTTTGCGTGGACATATGTTTTCATTTCTCTTGGGTATATGCCTAGGAGTGGAATTATATATGGTAACTTGTGTTAAGCTTTTTGCGGAACTGCCAAACCTTTTTCCAAAGTGGCTGCACCATTCTTTATTCCCACCAACAATGCATCAGGGCTTCACTTTCTCCACATCCTCACTAACATTTGCTTTTGTCTACTTGTTAAAACTTATAGCTATTGTAGTGGGAATGAAGTGGTATTTCATCGTGGTTTGTACTTCCCTAATGATTAATGATGTTGAGCATCTTTTATGTGCTTATTGACTACTTATATATCTTCTTTGGAGATATGTTAATTTTCTTGCCCATAATTTTAATTGAGCTGCCTTTTTGTTATTTATATATATTCTGGATATAAATTTCTTATCAGATAAGTGATTTGTGAATATTTTTTATATTTCATTTTCTTGATGATATTGGATAATGTTCTATTTCTTGACCTGGGTGTGGTTATATGGATATTATTCACTTTGTGACAATCCATAAAACTGCACATTTCAGCATTGGTTATAACTAAATAACAATTACATTTTTTTCCTGAAGAGGGAATTTATAAGGGAAAATAAGGAAATTTTTTTATTCCCTTACTATCAATGTAAGATTATAATTCATTTCTACTCTGGTTCCCTTAACTCATATCAAAGAGATCAGGCAAAGATCATGGAAGATTCTTACAGATAAACTAATTTGTATTCTTCATTTTAGAAATAAGAACAATTAAGGTAATTAGGTTGTGGTTATATTACCCTTACCATATATTAATACTACATTTTAACTTTGATTGATTTATCCCAAGTCATCCCAATATATTACCAAAATCCATTGCAATATCATTCTTCATTGTCAACATACTTGGGTGACCAGATCCCAGAAATCAGACCATGTGCAGCTTCATTTTGTAGGACAGAAGTGTAATTGGCTCTATGAACAAATTTCAATAAACCCTATAGTTTTTTATACTCCTCTCCCTTAACTAACTACTTGACCTTTGAGTTGTTTCCCAGAAATGGTAGATTTTCTGCACGACAAAGGAGCTGAGATTCTGAAGGCCCCTGGGCAGACTTCCTGATGCCAAGACTCACCATCTGCCACAACATTCCCCCAATGCACGTGGCCCTTGTTAGTTACACCATGGCCTGCCCCAAGGCACGTGGCCCCTCTTTTCAAAGCCCATGATCTCCACTAGTCAGAGAAACAGATTTGAAGCAGCTTCTCCCCTTCTCCTGACAAGATGCCTGTCATATCAAAAATTCCTTTCTTCCTTGGCAATCCTCGTTTCCCTGTAATTGGATCTTTGTGCAATGAGCAACTGGACCTAGGCTGAAACCCCTCTGTGGTTTCAATAGCAATTAGTGGTCTCATCTGGCTGGGGAGTGAGGAGAGACCAAAAGTCTCCCTTTGCAGCTGCCTGGCCATATTTGCCAGAGGGTGCCTTTGGACTCAACTGCCAGCTCTGCTATTACTGGCCTCTGTTGCATTGGGGATGGCCTCCTGATTACCTGAGAAAAAAGAACCTCTGGATTTTGATTTTGAAATTTGCATCCAGATGGGTGAGTGCTATTTGAAGGTACAACATAGTGGGGGATGCACCTCTCAATTTGGGGAATTCTGAAGGAATTTGTTTGGGTTGGATAAGCCCCAAACTGTTTGTGAGAGTGGGAACTAACAACCTAACTGTTTTTGATTTGAGACTCCCAGGGCTTATTAGGTACAACTGTACTTCGTTTGGAATCTCTTGAACTTCTCTTTATGTTGAGTTTGTATCTGTATTGGTGGGTGGCATGTAAATGTGGAGGCTGTTAAGCTCTTTGTCTCTATTTTCTTTTTGCCTCCCACGGTCTGGGAGGTTGACAGACACCTCCATTGGTGGTTCCTCTTGGGGCAGATTCTAAGATCTAAAAGGTTAAGAGACACCTCCATCCTAAGGTCTGGGAAATTTGAAGACATCTCTGTCCTAAGATCTAGGATGTCGAAAGACATCTCCATCCATGGAGGCAACCTGGCCGAGATGTGGGGACAAACACTGTTGGAAAGGGAAAGAGGAATGGAAACATAACGTATATAGATTTATCTGGAACTTCAGAGGATCTCATGGCTAGGGTTCTGAGATAAAAAGCTATTGAAACTTTGTATACGTGTTTTGTGCATGTACATGTATTATATGTCTACATGCTACCAAAATTGGCCTATAAATAAAAAGAACTCTCATAATTAAATAAGCCCAAATGCTTTTCAAGTTCATGTGAATTTGGTAATCCTTGATAAATAAGCTAGTTTTTAAAAATTATTGATAAAATAGCAATAAAAATGTTTTCAAAATTGGCAGTATACATTTTTGCCTGGATTTACTAGTCATTTTTACATTTGAAGGTGTCAAGGTTTGACACAAAGGATGTAAAACTAAAAACCTAGCCAAAACAAAATGATCTGTGTTTATATGATTTTTTTGGGGGGTGGGGAGACAGAGTCTCACTCCATGGCCAGGACTAGAGTGCCGTGGCATCAGCCTAGCTCACAGCAACCTCAAACTCCAGGGCTCAAGTGATCCTCCTGCCTCAGCCTCCCGAGTAGCTGGGACTAAAGGCGTATGCCACTAAGCCCAGCTAATTTTTTCTATTTTTAGTAGAGACGGGGTCTCGCTCTTGCTCAGGCTGGTCTCAAACTCCTGAGCTCAAGCTGTCCTCCAGCCTCAGCCTCCCAGAGTGCTAGGATTACAGGCGTGAGCCACCACACACAGCCCCTGATTTTTAATAAGTAAGACTAATTTAATACTGTTGCTTTAATAAAATCAGTTAAATCCCGAGTTGTCAGCAAAAATACCCATGTATTTAAGTTAAAGGTTCTTATTCAGATAAAAATGTAGGCATGCCTAAACAAAAATAAGTGTCATTAAATTAGAATAAATAAAACTCTAATTAAATGATAGCACAAAGCCAGAAACTTATGGTCAAAGTTTTATGAAGATATTTTGGGTTTGGTTGCTCTTTCTGAGTTACTGGTTGCAAGTTAGCCTGTTATGTGTACATTGTGTTGCTATAGCAAAGGCCTTTGCCTAGAAAAACTGTTTAAAAGAATCCTTGAACTGTTAATTTTTGTGTAGTAATTTATTTCAAAATGAACAAAATAGTTATTCTTAGAATCCAAGGAGAATATCAAAACAATCTTATTCTTTGGAAGTATTACATGCAATTGAATTAGCACTTACGTACAAAATGTTTTGAGACCAGCTAAATTGTTTTTATAATAGCTTGATCTTGATCTTTATGTTAAAAAATATTATGACTTTGTGCCATTATTTGAGATGCTAAGGATTGATGTTAGAGGTTTATTCAGTCTACAGTCAGGTGATGTCATGTCAATAAATTTTATTAATATTTTAGGATATCAGTGTTTTAGAAAGATCAAATTAGTTAACATCTTTAAGCAGGGTGTATTCTAAAACTTCTACTCTATTTATAGAACTTAAAATATTACATTATTCAGAATAGCAAGTCCTGCTAGAATACTTACATTTGTTATTTTGGTAGGTTTTTTTAAGCTTAAAAGTAATAGTTAAAACTATATTTTGTGATTGTTTCTTGGTCTATGTCTTAAAATTCATTTCCTTCTCTTTGCTCCTAATTTTGTTTATGAAAATATATTTAGATATTAAATTTGTTTAGACATTAAATGACTTTGTTGAGGACACAATCACATTGGTTGTATATCTACTAATAATATTCACGGGCTATCAAAATGGTTAAGTAAACTGCTAAAATAAATTAGGCAAATGCAAATGAGATAAATGTAATAAAATTGCAAGAGGTTTTCTATAATCTGTTTCTTTTGAAATTTCTCAGGTTTATATCTCAGAAGTTCAACTTTTGCAGTGTCTTACAGCTTTCAGCTTTTTCTCCCCTTGAGAAGGCCTGAGATGACGACGCTCTCTTCAACCTTGTCAGCTCCTGTAACTTTTCTCCCCCTCTGGTTCTAAGTCTGCTGTTAAGGGCTGATGCTGAAATGTTTACCTTAAAGGTTGGAAAAGCAATGTTTTTCTTAGCTTCTTGGTATGTTTAAATTGTTCAGAAAAATCTTCCCATGCTATTACTAAGAGTTGTGTATGCCCCTTCTCAAGGTATTAGTGTTCTAGTTTCTTGTTTCCTTTATAATATAATGTTCACTCATTACCCTGGAGGCAATCTTCTTATGTCTGATAAATTCTGGTACCCTTTTCATGAGGTTTAACTTCCAAGCTGCCTAAATGGGCTTCTCATAAGAAAAAGCAATCGGACTAAAGAAGGTATTTCTGTATCTTTTGGTAACTGGCCTAACAAACAAAGATTTTATGTTTTATCAAGAAAAATTCCTACGTTGTCCTTATTAGGTTTTCAATTACTTGGCAAAAATAAGTTTTAAAAAGTTAGGGTTTTTTCCTGTATTACCTTTAAAATCTTCTGATTATCATTCTTGGTTAAGTGAATCATTTTTATTTTACAATAACCTGCGATTCTGTTTTGATCAAATGTTTAGAGCCTTTTAACATCTTTGACAAGTGTCAGCAAAATCTAGATAATTTAAATGTTTATCTACTTGTAAGCTTTCTTTTTCCTGCCATTGTCAGAACTAGGCAGGACTTACAACCTTTTTGTTTAGAATGTTGTTTGTTCGTTCTGATATAAG
Source organism: Eulemur rufifrons (assembly GCF_041146395.1). Lineage (NCBI taxonomy): Eukaryota > Metazoa > Chordata > Mammalia > Primates > Lemuridae > Eulemur > Eulemur rufifrons. The sequence continues at coordinate 132,045,424 of NC_091012.1, forward strand.
AGTCTCTAAATCCTCAGCTTAAATGGTTTTAACAAATGCTTATATTTTGTATAGTGAATTCCTACGAGTCTAAAAATCTCTCAATGCTTACAGATAAGTTAATTTTATAACCTTGCTTTTGGAGTTTGGTTTTTTTTACTCTTATGTTGCTTAAAAGGTTTTAAAGTTTGATAAATGCTTGTCCACCTCCATTCCCATCTGGCCTAGAATATTTAGTTGGCTATAAATCTTTTGACTTTAAGTCCCTTGGCTACAGGATCCTACCGAGGGACAGGATGGAACCAAGGCAGGTAGCCACACCATGCCCTGGCAATGATGAGACAAAATAAAAGTTTGGCCATTGATGCTGCCTCTGGAAAATCTTGATCAAAAGGGGGGAAATGTAAACTAAAATAAAATCTTAGGCACCTCATCCACTGACTGAATGGACCCCCTCTTGGATATTTAGATTATAGACCAAGTGTATTTCAGGATTTGACTGATCAGTCCCTGTTGGACCTAGATGAGGAGCTCTTTGTGGATAGAAGCATCATTATGGAACAGGGATAATGCAAAACTGGGTATGCTGTGGTTACTGGCTAAAAGGTAATTAAGGCACAAGCTCTACTTCCTGGGACATCTAAAAACATATAACCTGTTTGTCTACCTTGTCCTTTGGGGATTTTCATTTGCCTGGCAAAACAACCCTTTACTTAAGATCTCTCAGTCTATTGCCTCTTCAGCTAACATATCTTGCTGCAGGATTAGCTACCTAAAACTGTTTTCATGAATGACTAGGGAAATTTTAGGATGGAGATTCCATCCAGGGAACACTGGGCCAATATTTCCTGGGGTGGGGGGAATCCCAGACAGGGATGGGTATGTCTTTTGATATGCTTTACTACCTCGATGGGGAGAGGGTAGCAACTTAACAACATGTACTAAAAAGTTTTTATTATAAGCCTAATATTTTTGTTCTTCCTCATACCCCAGCTATGTTCCATTTCAGCAGGAAGCAGCCAGATAGACCGATGTCCTGATTCCCAAAGATTGAGGAATAAACTAAAAAGAAGGAGGGAATTGTAGCCAGCTTTATAAACAAATTTCAATGATCTCATATGGTTTTTTTTTTTTTTTTTTAATAATCTTCTCCCTTAACTAACTACTGGACCTTTGGAGTTGTTTCCCAGAAACAGTGGATTTTCTCCAAAACAGAGGAGCTGAGATTCTGAGGGCTCCTAGGCAGATTTCTGGCACCAACATTCACCATGCCCTGCAACCTGCCCCAATGCACATAGGCCCTTGTTAGTTACACCACAACCTGCCCCAAGGCACGTGGCCCCTCCTTTAAAAGCCTGTGATCTCAATTAGTCAGAGAAACAGATTTGAGGCAGCTTCTCCCCTTCTCCTGACAAGATGTCTGTCATATTAAAAATTCCTTTCTTCCTTGGCAATCCTGGTTGTCTCTATATAATTGGATCTTTGTGCGATGAACAACTAGACCTAGGCCAAAATCCGCTTGCAGTTTCAACAATGGAAGGCAACTTCCTAAATTACCTTATATTCTCTATAGGCTTTTATATTACCCAGTCTTTTATCTTCCTCTGATTCATTTTTTTTGAACAGGTACTTACTTAGTATCTATATGTGCTGAGCACTATACAAGGCACAAGATATTCAGTGGTAAGCAAAACAGACAGAGCCCCTGTCCTCTTGGAGCTTCCATTGTCATGACATTAAATGACAAATTGCACATTGAAAGCATTATTTCCAACTGTAGAAAGAAAATGTATAAGGTGCTCTGAGAATATAGAACAGGAGCCCCAAGTTTGATTTGGGAATCAGGAAGAGCCTCTCTAAGAAATTAACATTTAACCTGTGTCCAGGAATAGTTAGAGTTAACCCAGCAGAGAGTTTGGGAGATAATTTTTCAGAAGAAAAAAGTGTGTGAGAAAGTCCTAAGGCAAGAGAAGCCTGGAGCCTCAGATGAACTGAAAGATTAGTGTGTCTAGGACTGCATTGTCGAATATGGCCACTAGTCACATGTAGCGAATGGACACTCCAGATGTGGATACAAGAAAAAATTGAGAGCATACTTTATTGATTTTGATAAATTTTGAATTGCTTTTTGATTTACAAAATACTCCTTTAAATTAAATGCTAATATACTGAGTTGATACCAGAGTTAGCAAATTTACTTAAATGGGACAGATGTAGTTTTGAAACTGATATACTTTTGTTCCTCATGGGGTCCAGGACACACTACTCCAGAATTTGGCACCTTGGCACATTGAATGTTTTAAACTGAAGGAATTTGAGAAAATAGCAGAAGCAGGAAGGTCACTCTCACTTTTCCCCACCCTTCTCCTCTGATGTAGGTCATAAAATCTAGGAAGGATTTTCTGGTCTTCCCTTAAAGCAGGTTATAAGATCCTCAGGTGAGAGGTGGCCTTCCTAGTTTCAGAGGAGAGGAACATTTTTATGTCTGAAGACACAGGGACATAGAGAAGAATCTGCACATACAGGCCTTGCTAGGTCCCCCCCGTTTATTACGATTAGATTAGACCCTTTATGAAAGTTGACAGCACCAAAATGGAGTCACTCATGTCAAACCCAAACAGAATGGAGCAGGGAGGACATGAAGGAGGGGCCCACATGCACATAAGTTTGTGATAAGAACTGTTGCAGAGGGCTGGGCGCGGTGGCTCACGCCTGTAATCCTAGCACTCTGGGAGGCCGAGGCGGGTGGATCGCTCAAGGTCAGGAGTTCGAGACCAGCCTGAGCAAGAGTGAGACCCCGTCTCTACTAAAAATAGAAAGAAATTATATGGACAACTAAAATATATATATACAAAAAAATTAGCCGGGCATGGTGGCGCATGCCTGTAGTCCCAGCTACTCGGGAGGCTGAGGCAGTAGGATCGCTTAAGCCCAGGAGTTTGAGGTTGCTGTGAGCTAGACTGACGCCACGGCACTCACTCTAGCCCGGGCAACAGAGTGAGACTCTGTCTCAAAAAAAAAAAAAAAAAAAACTGTTGCAAAGACTCTCTGAAAACCAAAGTCAAACTTTCAGATAAAATGCTTCTGTGAAGACATGTCCCCAGCAACGGCCAGTATCACCGATGGGTATTTGCCAACTCCTGCAATAAGCTTCTGTGGCCAGTGAGGTTTATTTCAAAACAACTTATATGACTTCTCCTTTCTACTCTAAAAAGAACTTTGCCTCCCCCACCTTCTTTGAATGCACCTATGGTCCACCATAGCACACGTATGCTGAATCAAAATTCCTTGTTATTCCTGAATAAACTCTTTGTCTTGGAGAGTTGGTCTCTCTGCTGTTTATTTTAGGTTGACACCTTTGTCATATCATATTTCTCCATGATTGTCTACTCTTCATTAAACTTGGTGTAAAAATAGACAAATTTAACTCTGCATTATGAAGGCTCCCATGTCATGTAAAACGTATATTAAATAAATTTGTATGCTTTTCTCTTGTGAATCTGCCTTACATTATAGTGTCCTCAGCCATGAACATGGGATGGGTGAGGAATAGATATTTTTCCTTCCCTACACTCTACAGTCAAATCAATGCTTCTAAAAGAGATGAACCAGTTTTGTCAGTGTGGATGTTGATATTAAAGGGAAATTATTTTTTGTTACCTGATTCAGTTATTGGAAAACTTTCAAAAGTTCTTGGAAAAACTTGGGTATATGAATCTCCTTTTTTAATGGTAATTTATAGGAACTGTAAATGTTATCAAAACTGCAAGAGAGTTTCAGCCTAGGTCCAGTTGGCCATCGCACAAAGATCCAGCTATTGAGACAACCAAGACTGCCAAGAAGAAAAGAATTTTTTAATATGACGGACATCTTGTCAGGAGAAAAGAAGAAGCTGCCTCAAATCCGTTTCTCTGACTAATGGAGATGGCGGGCTTTCAAAGGAGGGGTCACATGCCTTGGGGCAGGTCGTGGTGTAACTAACAAGGGGCCACATGCATTGGGGGCAGGTTGCAGGAGATGGTGAATGTTGGCATCAGGAAATCTGCCAAGGGGCCTTCAGTATCTCAGTTCCTTTGTCTTGTAGAAAATCCACCATTTCTGGGAAACAACTCTAAACGTCAAGTAGTTGGTTAAGGGAGAGAAGTATAAAAAACAGATAGGGGTTATTGAAATTTGTTCATGGAGCCAGTTACATAAATACTGAAGGAGTTACTAGCCCACCAAAGTGGTATGAAAATTATTTTAAACTGAAAACATCTGAGTGATCAGTAGCCACAGAAAGAAACATTATCTAAACTTAAGCCAGGTGCAGTGGCACGCACCTGTAGCCCCAGTTATACGGAGGCTGAGGCAGGGGGATGGCTTGAGTCTGGGAGTTTGAGACCAATCTGGGCAACATAGAGAGACCCTGTCTCAAAAAATAAGTAAATAAACTTGAGCACAGCCTCCTGAAAATACAGTTGCCATTGACACCCCCACTCCCAGGGAGTTTCCTGATTGGAAAAAGACTGACTCTTAGCCAGGATGTATGAATTGAGTCACCTATTAGCATCAAAAAGTCCAATAGAACCTTCCATACTTTCCCATTTATGTCCTAAACCACCCCCCTTTTTGTTAAGTTGATATATAAACCATTATCTCTGACTGTTCAGAGAGTTACTCATTACTGAGCATGTAAATAAACTTTGTCTTTTCTTCTGTTAATCTCTTTATTGTCAGTTAATTTTCAGGTCGTCAAGCACAGAGGAAAGTTGGAAGACGAAAAAGTATTTCCTCCCAACCATACACATAAAATGTAATAGGTAAAAATTTAGCATCTGAATTAAGATGTGCTTGCTGTAAATTTAAAACACACCCTGGATTTTCAAGCCTTAGTATGAAAAAAGAATGCAAAATGTCTCATTAACAATTTTTGTATACTGATTACATATTTCAATGAAACTATTCTGGATATATTAGGTTAAATAAAACATGTTATTAAAATTAATTTCATTTGTTTCTTTTTACTTTTGTTCAATGTGGCTACTGAAAAAGCTAAAATGACAAATATGACTCACATTCTGTTCGCATTGGGCAGCACGTGGACTAGAACTTAGTGAAGTTGAATACCAGCAAATTAAAACGAAGATAGGAAGGAAGACAAGAATCTGATTCTCCTGTGCAGTGAACAGTGTATTTAAGAAACTCAAATTTTGACCAGGAAAGTTACCAGATTGGTTTTTCATTTTAAGATCTTTAGTAAGATCTGTCTGGCTACAGTTTGAATAATGGCCTGGAGGAAAGCAAAAATAAGAGAATAATAAGCAGGCTCTCTCTTCAGCTCAGGGCGTGTGATGATGTTCTACATCTCTGAGATATAAACTCTGCTCGGAGCCTTGACTCTTTATGAAGGATCATGCTCACCATAGCCAACCAAGTTTGACTTGGTGAAAAACACCCTAGTTCGCCACTGAGGTCTTTGAACCTTCAAACACTTCAGTGACACCATTTGTGTGCACTCGTCACCACAGTACACCTTGCCAATCTAATCCAGTTGTATTCAAACTTTTATTTAACAATAGGCCCCAGTAAAAGAGAACTGCTATGATTAGAGCTGAGATAAGGATTTAGAGTCTCAACCATTCACCCCACCCCTTCTAGTGGAAGACTTTATGAAGATCTTTAGAGGTGAGTTTGAAAACCACTACAATATAATGAATATTTTAGTTACCTTGGCCACGATCTATAATAGTGGACTGTACAAAACTACTATGGATGGCTACAAATAGGTAAAAGATATTATCTAAAATATTTAGAGGCAAGATGCAGGTGAGGAGTAGAGTTAGTTCTGTAGGACTGTCAAGGATGCTACATCCCAACTCCCCTCCAGCTAGGCCAGGTCCAAATCTTTAAGAGGTCTTATTAAACGTATTTAGAGCAGCAAAATTTTCAGATATCTAAAATATATAACAATGGGAACTTTTAAATGCTAATTATAGAACTTCATATATCTATGCAGTATTTAAAATTTATAATAGAAGATTAAGTGAAAAGGGCAGATATGCAAATTTCATGTGCATTCTGAAGCATTGTGTAAAATATGTGTGTATAAATATGAACAAAGACTGAAAGAAAATTCACAAAAGGTGAACCAGATTGTTTTGTTACTATGGTGAATATGAAGAGTTTTTTTTTATTTTTAATAATATTTCCCTTAATATTGTTATTTTTTAATCAATAAAACCTCAAAAATTCTTTTCTCAAAGATAAAAATTATTTTTGAAATATAAAAAAATAATGTGTTACAGGAGCAAAAATGTTTTCTGAAGTGTCAAGGAGAGAAAAGAGTTCTTTCCCTGATGGCACCATCAACATCATTAAGATGGAAAATCAAAAGTTGTTCCAACTGCTGGAGCCATGGGGATACAGAAGAATTATGAGTATAAAAGATAAGTGATGTGTTCTGCATGTTTCATAATACCCATAAAGTCAGTTCTTTAAATTACTACAATGTGTATGAGAATTCTCTATAGAAATATGCAAGTTATTTTCCAACACAGATTTATTTTAAACTTCATTTTGAAATATTCTTAATTGACTTAGTGAGTCTCCTGAGTGTCTCCTTTTAGAATTCTATATATTACTTTATAACTTGCTGAGAATCTAGCCAAAGTTTAAGAAATTTTAATTTTTTAGTTTTAATTTTTTTTCATAATGAGCAAGTAATATCCTTAAACTCCAGAGGAAGCATTAGGAAAGTTGGGTGGCCCACCAGGTTTCCAAAGACACAATGTTCATAGCTAACAGGTAGACATTGTTCTGCTAAATTTACCAAGAGGTAAGAGAAAGCCTTGGGGGGACTTGAAAAAGATCAAATGACAATCTCAAATTACTAATACCCTCCCTTTTGAAATCGAAAAGGCTGTTTTTTTTTCACCAGTGTATTAACATCTGAACTAATGTGGGGAACAAAGGAATTTCTGCACCTATGACTTCCACGTGGTTCAGTAGCTAGTTTTGTTTTATTTACCTCAGAGAAAACTAAAAGACAAATTTATGATCTTTCAATTCTGTTGAATGTGTTTGAGATCTTTTATTGAATTTTTACAGCTCCCTTAATTAAGCTTCCCCATTGGGAAAAAGCTCAATAATTTGGTACTGGGAGGTACTTCAGACCTTCCCCTCTATCCCTGAGTAAAGGCAATCATGTTTTACATGAGAGCATTTTACAGACAGGCTCACTTTCTACCTAATTTTTTTTCCTCACTGGTTATCTCCCCACCTACCTGTCCATTTTTAATCTATCCCTGAGTCAGGGCATTTATGGACCAGAAATAAGGTCACCTTCAGCGTGGGGATAGAGGAGTAGAGGGAGAGGAGAGAACAGAAACCAAGATGAGCTCTTGGGCAAAGAGAAAGCAGAAGAGAGTGGGTAAATGGTCTCACAGCATGATCTTAAGGATAACCTACTATTTTCCAGAAGGCCAGACAGAGTTCCTAGATCTGATAAGCAGTTTTGATTTAGGCCAGTAAAATCCTGCCCAGTAAGATACTACTTCTCCCACTGCCAGATGTCACTCCCCTTGTGTGATGGCTAATTGAAAGGAGGATGTCCTTTATCTATGGTGAGTCTAGAAGGTGAGGTAAGTGTCAGCATCAGGCTAGAGAAACATGTCCAAAAGAGGTTAGCAAAGCCAGGTAACCCAAAGCAAAATCTAAGGAACCAGAGATGATGTAAATATGAGGATCAGGTCCTGACAGGCAAATAATAAGAGTCTAGAAGTCAAGAAGGAGGAGTAGAATGCCATCAGTTAGATCCTTCTGTTTGAATGGGTGATATGGCTCCATTTGATGGATGCATAGAAAACCATAAGGGGACTTTGGAAGTCTAGGTAAATACTTGCTCATTCTTGTTGGGTTCACAAGATGACATAAAAAGATCATGAAATGTAAGCCATTGAGGGTAACAACAACATCAATAGATTCTTATACATGAATCATTCTCAGAACAAGTCCCCCCTCACACATACCCTTTATTTCCTAGACATAATGATGAGGTAATTTTGTGAACACATGAGTAGCTGTGTAATGCTGGCTAAAGAAACTAGTCTTCTGATTGGTGGCCTAAAAAATGTGTTTGTTTCAGTCTCAGTTGTCTCAGCATGGTACTGGCACAAGAACAGAGATGCAGACCATTGGAACAGGACTGAGAACCCAGACATAAAATCATCCTCAGTTGTCTCAACATCATTTATGCACTTACATCAGGTATTAGTCAAGACTCTTTTTGTTGCAAAAAACTAAAACCCAAATCAAACAATCATAAACAAGAAAAGAGATTTATTAATTTACCGAGCTAAGAAGATTCTTGGGCTAGCTCACAGAACTTAATGAGGAGATACAAAAGCCAACACCAACGTGGTTGTCAGAGCCAGGGCAAGAGAGTTGTAGGAGAAGAAGAAAAATTTTCTTTCTACCCTTCATAGTTCTTAGTTGGAATGGACTGCTATAACAACAGACAGATTAATAAGACAGAAACAAACAAGTTTATTAACATGTGTACCTCATGTATACATGGGAGCTAGAGAAATGAGTAAATGTACAAGAGGTGGCTTTGAATTCAGGCTTAAATACCAACCTCCACTCAAAGAAAGAAAGATGTGGAAAAGGCCAGTTATGAGTAGGTAATCAAGATGAGTATGGTAAACAAAAGCAGGTTTTGTTATGCAGATTTAAGTAAGCGCCTTCTACATTAATAAGAGTTTCTAGCAATTGAGAGCCATCCTTCTCTTTCTGGAGAATGGATATTTACAAATGGATATTTCCTTTATAGATGTAAATTTCCCTCACAAAAAGTATAACTTCTACTCTGTTTTCAGAGCTTCTTCTGTGTCTGCAGTTTCTCAAAATAATCCTTATGCCAAAAAGGCATATTTTGAGGTGGTATATTCTGGTTTCCTAAAGTCATATTTTGTCGTAGCATATTTTTGGTCTCCTACAAAAGCAAAGGTTGGGTATTATGAAGTCAAAGAACCAGGCATGATGAAACAAAGAGGAACAGATCCCAACAGGCAAATGATAAGGGTCTGGAAGAAGTTTAAAATCAGGGGCTAGAACCAAGAACTCAATGCCTCCTGGCTTTCCACCTATCCCTCATCTCTGCTGAAGTATTGTGTATTGGCCTCATTCTCTCGTACTAGAGGCAATCTAGCCGTACATGGTAAATTAAACATCTTTCAACAGTTCCTGGCATATATCTAGTACAAAATTCAAGAGGAAGAGTCATCCCCCTCATATACACACTTTGAATCTAGAAAACTCTACAGAAAATTCTAATTGGCCTCAGTTGGGTCATATGTCCACTCCTTGGACCAATCACTGTGGCCATTATATCTGAAGGAAATTAGAAGTATTTTATCCCAAAATATGGCATTTTGACATACTGGATTGATTGAAAAAGCCTCAAGGTCTTTCTGACATTCCTCCCCCCATTGGCTCTTCCAAAGTCTTTGAAGTTTCTTTATCTGGATCTGAGATCTAGACCCACCTAGGAAAACAATTGTCTTCCCTTCCCTTCCCTGTTACCTCAATATCTATTGCAGGATGGAAAGTAAAGAATGAAACTAGACCTGTCCCAATCCATTTTAAAAATAATATCTGTCTCTCAGGTTAATTTAATTTCCAAAGAGAATCATTTACAAGTCAATCTGTTTCCCCCATCCATTCATAGAGACAGCTCCCACAAAAAAATCACCAGGAATAAGGAGTACAGAGATATATAGAGTTGAAGAGGTTTTAATTTGAGGGAACTCAGGGATACTAGAATGGGTTTGTATGGTCATAATAGAAATCCAGTGGAGAAGAAAAAAGTGATGTAGGAAAGAGAAAGGATACTGGCAGAAGAAAAGTCCATGGGGACAGAGCCAGAGCACCTTTGAAAAAAGAAGGTGTACAATATCCATTATAGCAAGGCAAAAGATGCCAAATGTGGAAGAGATGGTTTCCATCTTCTCTAGTGATGTCTGCTTTCTCAACTAAGTATGAGATGTCATCAACCGAGAGTGAGGGCAGGGAAAGGGATACAGAGGCACTAGGGGAAAAGATATGAGATTATCATCCCTTGAATGGGAAACAAACCTACTTTCACCTTGAGGCAAAAATGTCCATCAACATGAATTTCACTTAGGGATGAAGATATAGGACATTGACATGGGACATTTATTCCATGCATGCAATTTGCACACCTTGAGCCCAGACAAAAATGGAATTGAGTATATATGTTAGTATATTAGCACTCAATAATTTTCCAGTTTTGGTTTGCTTTGAAAAGATTCTAGATGTTTTCTAGGAATGCATAGGAATTATTTATAAGCAAATATGGCTAAGAATGATTCGCAATGGTGTAGGGGGGAAAATAATATCTTTTCCTCACGCGTAGCGAGGTTCATGGCTGAGACTCCTATAACCAAAGACAGACTAACAAGAGAACAGTATACAAATTTATTTATAATAAGCTTTATATGGCACAGGAGCCTTCAGAAATGAAGACCCAAAAAAAAAACAGGGAAATTTGTGTATTTCTACAGACAATCATGCAGAAGTATAATTGAAGGATAAAAGAGTATGATCTACTGGTAATAAACTGGGAGAAACTTAGCAAGGCCTGTTTGTTCAGATTCTCCTTGACATCACTGTATGACATTCCTTTCCTCTAGGTATAGGGCAGGACATCTGTCACATGAAAGTCTTAGGGGAGAAGGGTCAGAGATTGACCTTCCTAGGATTTATGTTTTTCTTCAGGGAAAAAGGATGAGGAGAAGGTGACAGTGGCTTTCCTGCTTCTGCTGTTTTCTCCAATGCCAAGGTGCCATATTTTGCAGTAGCATGTCCTAAACCCCATCAACGATATGGGATGATTTCTGGAATATCATCTGAAGTTGAAATTGCAATCTACTCTGTCTGGTGGACTGCACTGGCACCCAGATTACAACTGCACTACAAATTCTCATTCTAGAAAGTACAGACTTTCACTTTGGACTTTAACAGAATTTTAAGATCTAACTCTTAGTGATCCATGAAATATGACTATTATGAAGATAGTCTTATAAAGATTATCCCTCCAAAACTGTTTGTGTGAGAGCTGCCTAAATGTAATGTCTGGTATATTTTCACTGGCTGATTTTTATATTTGCTTTGGTTTTATTTTATTACTTGGAGAATAGTGTGTTTTCTGGTTATCCCAATTGGCTAGTTTAGTCTGCTGAAGATTTTGAGAGTACTAAGTGTGGTATTATATATTTTTTAAAAGCCACTCATGAGAGTAAAGTTAAGTTAGAAATTAACAAATGTATACTCAGACCTATGAAAAAGTTCCTCTTGTCACTAGTTTGATCTAAAGATTAGTAGAAAAGAGGTCTATCCTTTTGCATTGCAAAACTCCTATGAAGTCATTGCTTTTTTATGCCCCATCTCTTAGATTAGGGCCTTTACATCTTGCCTTCCAAAAGCTATCCAAGGCTTTTCTTTTGAAGTGATGTGGTACCAAGTCCTTTCAAATGAGGTGGTACCAAGTCTTCTGTGGTGTAGAAGTAAAAAGGGTGGGTGGAAAGAAACCAGATAAGCCAAAAGGGCTCCCATTATAATAACCAGAGTTTCTAAATGGGTTTTCTAAGGAGGTATAAGAGAACACTATAGAACTGGCCACTTGAAAATGAAAAAATAAAAATAAGAGTTAGGTATGCTCTCACAACTTCATCTTAGGAGCACTTAACACAATTGTAATCAATTAAGTGATTATGTAATTATTTGCTTATCCCTTATTTGCTTAGTCCATCATATCCCTCTGGACTGCAAGTTATATAATGGCAAGACAATTTCTGTTTTGGCCACCACTGCATCCCCAGGCCCTAGGATGGTGCCTCGCATATAGTAGACATGCAATAAATTTGATAAAGGAATAGGCAGTGAAGCTATTCTGATGTAAAGAAGGATAGAAGATGGCTAAGCGGACCACTGAATGAAAGACAAACAGTAGTGCTTGGAAGGAGAAGGCTAGAAATGCACAAATTCTCTTGAGCCATTTGTCTTAGTCCATTTTGTGCTGCTATAATAGAATACCACATACTGGACAATTTATAAACAATAGAAGTTTATTTGGCACATGATTCTGGAGGCTGGGAAGTCCATGAGCATGGTGCCAGCATCTAGCAAGAGCTTTTCTGCTACATCATCCCATGGCAGAAGGCAGAAGGGCAAGAGAAGGCAAGAGCAAGAAAGAAAGACAGGGCTCAAATCCCTTTTATAACAAATCCACTCTGCAATAACAAACTCATTCCTGTGGTAATGGCATTAATCCATTCATGAAGGCAGAGCCCTAATGACCTAAATACCTCTTAAAGATCCTATCTCTCAACACTGTCACATTGGGGATTACGTTTCCAGCTTAATCTTTGATAATCAACTTTAACTTCAGGGGACATATTCAAACCTTAGCACCATTCAAAACTCAAATATCTAGAGCAGGATTTTTACAGTTCCTGAAACTAATATTTTCCCCAACTATCATTATTGTCATTCTCTATTCATTTATGAGGATTGCTTCTGTTGTCCAAGGTAATTTGTCCTTTGGGTATTTATGTGTTCTTCTTTGGAGGAAGGTTCATTTTTCCCTTTTTCAGAATGCCCTACTATGAAGTGAGAAGTCATAGAAAGGTTCTAAATGAGAGAATGGCCTGATCAGATTTGGATTATTAAGAACACACATGAATAATATCTGAAATATGGGGGAGAAACTTGGAACCAGAATTCTCACTCTTCTTTTTACTTGCCCTTTGCTTTCTTATTTCTAAGCTATTGCTCATATTATTTCCTATGCCTAAAATGCCTGGGTTCTTCATTCAATAGGTTTGGCTGCATGCAGTGGCTTATACAATGAGAGTTTTTCTTTCTCATGAAATAGTCCAGTGGTAGGTACAGTGATGGTGTAGCAGATGTACTTCATGAGGGCACCCAACAACCAGGCACTTTCCAGTTATCTGCTATGATACCCTACATTATCCTTATCTTCATGGTCTAAGATGCTTTGACACTACAACCACATTCTACCAATAAGATGGAGGAAGGTGGGGAAGGGGATGGATAAGAGCACACCTCTCTCCCTTCTATGGATAGATTGCATAAATTGCTGTCTTTCTGGCCATCTCATTGCCCAGAAATTAATTACATGACCACATCTAGCAGCAAGGGAGGCTGGGAGAAATGTAGTCTTCATTCTGGGAGGCCATATGACTGGCTGAAGGTGAGGGTCAGATTCTATTCATTTGAAAGAGTAGAGTAAATACCAAGACAAGTAGCTATCTCTGGTATGCTACCTTCTTTTATCTCCCAAACTATCAAAATCCTTTCTATCCTCAGAGTCTGGTCTGGCTCAAATTTCACCCTCCATGAAGCAAATGAGAAGGTAAAAAGGCAAGGAGTAGAGAGCCAGGGAATAATAAGCTTGTTTTCACTGAAGCTGAGTTTAAGGCATTGGCAAGCATGATTCAGAGATTTAAAATCAAGATTGTGGAGACAGTGAAATAAAAATAAAATGACAAATTTTGAACTCCTTTAAATATAATGTTGGTCTCATAAGTGGGGAGAGTCTTATCTCTCCCCACTTCTAGTGATGGATGATAGCACAAAGGTATGGCTTTGCCTAACACACACTCTTGAAGTTCCTTTCAGCTCCCAAATTACATGAGCCTTGGTTTATGAAATAGGGAAACCTCAAAGAACTCTGATCTAACATAGATCAAAGTATATTGGTCATGACAAAAAACAAGGGCCCAAGTTTTAAGCAAAGGTGCATTTTAAACAAAGTGTTTTTATAGAGAATCCAATTCCCCCAACCCTAGATGTCCCTTGTTCTGTCCTCTTGCCTGGAGGTGGGAATGAGTACTTCTACTTTCTCCCACTTATGGTTTTCCTTTTTCTCCTTTTGAGTTGTTTATTAGACTGGCCAGTTTGGGGTGTAGATGTGGGTGGCATATGCACAGCAGAGCCAAGGACTGGATAATCAAAAGAGTATATGTCACAACTGCTTAACTTGTCAAGTGTGTCTTATAAAGAAGGCAGGTGACTAGAGTCTTCTCCAAGCCACACTATCCTAGAGGAACACATCCAAGATCTGCTTCTCTATCTCAGTGGTTCTGGCCCTTTATATTCATGGACTTCATCCCCCTCTCTGTGGGAATTCCCTGTGTCCTGATTTCTCTCAGCTCCCAGGACCTCTCCATTTTAGATTAGGAACTGGCCGGCCGCAGTGGCTCACGCCTGTAATCCTAGCACTCTCGGAGGTTGAGGCGGGAGGATCACTTGAGCTCAGGAGTTTGAGACCAACCAGAGTAAGAGTGAGACCCCGTCTCTACTAAAAATAGAAAAATTAGCTGGGCATAGTGGCATGCACCTATAGTCCCAGCTTCTCGAAAGGCTGAGGCAGGAGGATCACTTCAGCCCGGGAGTTTGAGGTTGCTGTGAGCTAGGCTGATGCCATGGCACTCTAGCTCAGGCAACAGAGTGAGACTCTGTCTCAAAAAAAAAAAAAAAAAAAAAGGCTAGGAACCCATGTGTCCCATTAGCAAACTCCAGGTCCTGGTCAACTAAAACTACTGATAATTGTGTTTTTCATTTGCATTTTTAGCAACTCAGCTCACCCAAAACCATAACATTCATCATTGTGGTGCTGTGTGAAAAGTCATCATTACGAGGCAGTGAACTTCTTTTTTTTTTTTGTTTGTTTGTTTGTTTGTTTTGAGACAGAGTCTCACTTTGTTGCCTGGGCTAGAGTGCCGTGGCATCAGCCTATCTCACAGCAACCTCAAACTCCTGGGCTCAAGCGATCCTCCTGCCTCAGCCTCCTGAGTAGCTGGGACTACAGGCATGCGCCACCATGCCCAGCTAATTTTTTGTATATATATATTTTAGTTGGCCAGATAATTTCTTTCTATTTTTAGTAGAGACGGGGTCTCACTCTTGCTCAGGCTGGTCTCGAACTCCTGACCTCGAGCAATCCTCCTGCCTCGGCCTCCCAGAGTGCTAGGATTACAGGTGTGAGCCACCGCGCCCGGCCAAGAGGCAGTGAACTTCTTTATGCAGTCCCTTCTTTCCACCCAAACTCCCTGCATGTATAGTTTCTTCAAATGAGAAGGAATCTTGAAGATTGTTCATATCATTCTCCCCATCAACACCACCATTTTGCGACTTATTACTTATTTGAACCACTAAACTTTTATTCATGATAGGAAACATTATAAAGAGGTAGACTTTTCTAAGCTGTTACACAATTAATAAACTTTACATTAAAGAATATAGTAGTATTAGAAGTTCGTGAGAAGAAAAACACCATAAAACGCTGTTTAATATGTTTAGTATCACAAGATATGCTAAATGACAAGGGAGAGAATTATTAATAAGACTGTACTATGCTCACTTAAGCAAAAAAAAAAAACCTCATAGTTTAAACTAACTTCCTTCTTTCATCTCTGAGGGAAGAAAATTTAATATATTCAGCTACATTTTGTTCCATCTGTGTGCTATAGATTATAAACTTCAGGCTAAAGGTATCCTGTAGAGGAAAAGTTTATATATATGCCATTTGAAAGTAATTCAGTACATTATTTCCATATAGAATAACTAAAAGTAGAAGAGGAAGTGGAATTTAAACAAAGTGGAACTTATTGGATTTCATATATCCTTTGGAAGAGGAAGTGAAATTGAATTACAGACACCTTAAAAAGTATGTGTATATGTGATGGGAAACTTTGTAAACAATTAAGTCACTACTTTAAAGCAATTCTCAAGACTTAATTTCTCATGCTCAGCTTCAAAGTTCATTCTAAATAAATACAAAAAGAAAATAGTGTTTTTTATAAAAGGCAAGGTGATTTGTGCCAGAACTTGTAAAGAAAACACAAGAAGGGGGCTCTACTGCCTGTTTTGGCATACACCCAAACTGTGACCTAGTATGAACCTCTGAGCCTTTCTCTGGGTCTCCATTTCTTCATCTATGATAGGAGGTTAAATTAAAGAAAATCTAAGTGCCAACTTTTTCTTTAGATACTTTTATTTCATTAAATAAAGCCCAGATGGCTTGAAGAAATGTTTATATTTATTGAATAATTTATGTACATTATTTAAATTCTTTAATACATAGTTTTCATTTAAGTCAGTTGGTTCAATGACATGTTTGATATGTTTGTGTGTGCATGTGTGTGTGTGTGTGTGTGTGTGTGTAAATAACTACTTCATACATCTAGTTGTTTAGACCAAACCCTTGAACCCTTGGAGTAATCTGTGGTTGGCCCCTCGATGTCCTCGTCCCCACAGTCAATTCTTCAGTGAGTCATGTCAGTTCTACCTTCAAAGCAGATCCTACATCTGACCACTGCTCACTGTCACTACTGCCAACATCATTGTCCAAGACCATCAGTTCTCTCCCAACTGCCAGAGTCTCCTCGCTGGTATTCTCTTTCTATAGCCCTGGTCTGTTCTCCACCTTAGAGAATTTTGTAATATCAAATCAAACCATGCCATTCTCCTGCTGGTAACCCTCCAATGGCTCTTCCCATCAAATTCGGAATAAAATCCAAACTCCTTCCTAGGGCTGAACAGTTGTATATAATTTGGACCATTCCTCCCTCTCCCTGTGACATTCTCTTATTCTTCTCTGGCCACCCCACACTCACCCCTCTCTTCATCCTGGTCTTCGCAAGTGCCAAAAGCATTATGTCTTCAGAGATGCTGTCCTGATCGCCTTACCAAATGCCAGCTACACATTCAGTGCCCATCTCATTTTACTTTTTTTCCATAGCCCTTATCACTACCTCACCTTACATAATTATGGTTGTTTTTCTTGTTGTGAATTTTAATATTACTATATTCTTTATTGTAAAGTTTATTAATTATATGACAGCTTAGAAGAGTCTACCTCTTTACAATGTTTTCTAACATTAATAAAAGTTTAATGGCTCCAATTAGAGTTTAAAGTGGGTAATTGGTCTCAGTTTCTTTCCTTTGTAAAATAACAGTAGTGGTGGTGAGGTTGGTTTGAAAATCTTCCTTGTCTGTCTAACCCCACTAGGATACAAATTCTGTGCGGACACAAACTTTGTCTGTTTTCTTCACTGCTACATCCCTACCACACATAACACTGTCCATCACAAAGAGAATGCTTAATAAATATTAGTGGAATGAATGAATGAATAAGCAAATATGTATATACTCACATACGCAATGATGCTGGGGCAGTTGAAAAACCTGGCTTCACTCCCTCTGGCCACACCCATTTACCCATGTTCCATACAAGCATTATCATTACCACTTCCTAGTTTTACATGATGTAAAAATGGCCTCCTCCCACATAAAGAAACTATTAAAACACAGTCACAAGGACAATGTTATGAGAACTGTACACCAGGATCTATGAGAACATAGGAGGCAGATACATAACTCAGATTGATGCTGATGTAGAAAGAAGAAGAGATAGGGAGAATTTTCTGAGAGTTTCTGAGGTTGTACCTCAGCAAGCTGGGTGAGGCATAGTGGGAAACAAATTTCAGTGTATGAGAGAGAAAGCAGACAAGTTGACAACCAAGTTGGCCAGCTGGCAGTGATGTCTCTCCCAAAACTTGGAGAAAAGCAGGTTTTAAGAAAAAGATGAGATATTCAGTTTTGATCATTTTTTCCTGCCTTTGCACAATGTATCAGTTCAACGGTATAGTTGATCAGTGTGCTCTAGCCAACTACAGTATGGGAGAATGAAACTCAACAAAAATATTTCTTAGTTCTTCATGTGGTAGGCCCATAAGTCATTTATCTTGTAACCTCCACAGCTTGGCACAATGCCTGCCATATAATATTTATTTAATTTTTTTAATCGAATTACATTGAATCCCTAATATAATTGTCCCTCAGTATCCATGGAGGACTGGTTCCAGGACCCCTGTGGATATCAAAATCTGAGGATGTATGCTCAAGTCTCTGATATAAAATGGAATAGTATTTGCGTACAACCTATGCACATCCTCTCATATGCTTTAAATCACCTCTATATTTTATAAGTAATAAATTATAAGTTTATTATAATTTATTCTATTATTATGATTTATTGTATTATACATACCTAATATGTAAATGCAATGTAAATAGTTGTTATACTTTTTTAATTTGTATTAGTTTTATTCATGTATTGCTATTTTTATATTTTTTTCTGTATATGTTTTGGGTGAATCCATGAATGCGGAACCCATAGATACGGACAGCTGACTGTATATGCATTTTCATAGGCATTTTTGGTAACATTCTCATTAATTCCAGGTTGACAACTCAGTATCGATTTTCTCTCCATCTCTTTATAGGCCTCTAATAACATTCTTTTTTTTTAGATTTTTATTTATTATTTCAGCGTATTATGGGGGTACAAAAGTTTAGGTTATGTATATTGCCCTTGCCCCGCCCCCAAATCAGGGCTTCAAGCATGTCCATCCCCTAGACGGTGCACATCGCA
Source organism: Eulemur rufifrons (assembly GCF_041146395.1). Taxonomy (NCBI): domain Eukaryota; kingdom Metazoa; phylum Chordata; class Mammalia; order Primates; family Lemuridae; genus Eulemur; species Eulemur rufifrons. Next base: position 132,063,926 of record NC_091012.1, read on the forward strand.
CTCATTATGTATGTATGCACCCCTCCCCTCCCTCCCCCACATCTGCCTGACACCCGATGAATGTTATTCCTAAATGTGCTCTTAGGTGATAATCAGTGAAACCAATTTGATGGTGAGTACATGTGGTGCTTATTTTTCCATTCTTGGGATACTTCACTTAGTAGAATGGGTTCCAGCTCTATCCAGGAAAATACAAGAGGTGCTATATCACCATTATTTCTTATAGCTGAGTAGTACTCCATGGTATACATATACCACATTTTATTAATCCACTCACGTATTGATGGGCACTTAGGTTGTTTCCACATCTTTGCAATTGTGAATTGTGCTGCTATAAACATTCGGGTGCAGATGTCTTTTTTTATAGAATGACTTTTGTTCTTTTGGGTAGATGCCCAATAATGGGATTGCTGGATCGAATGGTAGGTCTACTTGTATCTGTTTAAGGTATCTCTATATTGCTTTCCACAGGGGCTGCACTAGTTTACAGTCCCACCAGCAGTGTATGAGTGTTCCTGTCTCTCCGCATCCACGCCAACATTTATTGTTTTGGGACTTTTTGATAAAGGCCATTCTCACTGGAGTTAAGTGATATCTTTTTTGTGGTTCTGATTTGCATATAGGCCTCTAATAACATTCTGAGTTTCTTCTCAAGCTTCTACACATTCTTACCTCCATGTCAACAAGGGCCTTCCTTGCACAGCATATGGGCCATAAATAGATATTTAAAAAAAAAATACTTCTGATATTCAACTATGTGCCAAGTACAAATATCTGGCTCTAGAACAGGGATATGTAAACATTTTTCTATAAAGGGCCATATGGTCTCTGTCAAAACTACTCAACTCTGTCATTGTAGCATAAAAGCAGCCACAAACAATACATAAACAAATGGGCATGGCTGTACTCCAATAAAACGTTATTTACAAAAACAGGTGGCAAGCTGAGTTTGGCCCTCAGGCCATAGTTTGCCAACCTCTGCTCTAGAGGAATATAAATACAAATACCCACATAGTAGTATATACATGAAAATAGTATATAGATACATACAAATTATAAAACTGATCTTCAGCAACTTTGAAGAAGAAAAAAGATCTAGGTCATATTCTTACAAGATTGAAAGAAAACCTTTTCCAAACTATACTACATTCTTTTCTCTTTTATATGTAACATCAAATTCAAAGCACACCCTGTGAGAAAAGATCAGATCATTTCTGACCTTCCTCACTGCCAACATTCTCTGATGTTATTGACAAGTGTTCTCCTTTCAAAAGACTGCAGCCTAAATAATTACTTTCATCTTCATTTTCATGGAGAAAGTTAATACCTAATTAAAATGCCAACCCAATTAAAGATGAAAATCTCAAGCCAGTACTGATATCATTGAAAAAAACAACTAACCTCTCAGGTTTGAATGATGTTTATAGTTTTTAAAGAAGCCAAAATCTAATATTGTTTGTGATGTTGCCTACCAACCAGGGAGATGGGACTGAATCACTTGGCTCTGTCTCTTTCTGTGCTATAAAAAGGAGCTTAATGTTCTGGTCAGGAACCACTGAAACTTAGTATTGATTTTCCGTGTTCAATTTCTCTCCCAAGTGTTGGTCTTTCACCTGAAGATAATTCCATTACTATCAGGAAGCTTGGGCAACTCAGAATGAACAGCAGGAAACTAAATTCTGTAAATGGCTTCAACCTCTTACCTCCATTTGCTAGCTTTGCCAGGCTAGCTTCCTCAATTAGAACCTGGTGCTTCACCCTCCTTGAGAGCAATATCCTTTTGAATGTAGATAGCAGTTTGATGAATTGAAAATTACCTCTTATGGTGAATGGTGAATAATTAACTGAACATCCATTGGGAAATTGATGATATTTCAGATGTTGCTTTACAGTTTTTGAACAGCCTTCTCTCTAAGTATTTGATTTGTTGATGATATCTGAGGCTCTTCCCAATTTATTGGCACAAACAAACTGGCTCAATGACAAGTCAATCCTCTGGTTTTTCTGTGTGTGGTAGGAACTCTGGAACAAACACGCTCTTGATCACATCTCTCCTATAAGAAGGTTGGAATTAGATTGGAAATTGTGGGGATGGTCCCCGCAGGAGAGTAGGTTTAGGGAAAGCAGTAGCAAAAAATTAGAAAGGGAAACCAGAGTTGCCCACTTTTTCTGGGCAACTCTGGTTTTAATGTGATTTTATTTTTGTGGTAGCAGTAAATGTGAATTCCTGGGTCATTAGACAAACTCATTCAAATAAGAAATGCATATTCAAATAAGAAATAAAAAACGTAAAAGTTTATAATTAGTGATAATTTATAAAACATATTCCCGACTTCTTTAAAAAATATGCAGTGTCAGTGAAAATTAACTAAGTGAATATTAAACAGTGTATTCACTCATACGCTTTGCTGTTGGGAGTGACTATTGATACAATTTTTTGAAGAGTGTAGGGATAATATGAATCGAGAACCTTAAAATTATTCAGCTCTTTTGATCTAGTAATTAATCCACTTCTAGGAATTTATATTAAGCAAAGAAATCAGAAATAAACAAAAAGATTTACGTAAAAGGATGGTCTTCAAAGGAAAAAAACTGAAAACAATGAAAATGTCTAGAAATAGGGAAATTGTTAGATAATTTATAGTGAATCCATATGGAATAGTCATTCATTATTCATTCAACAAATATTTATGAAGCACCTATTATATGCTAAGAACTTTTCAGATACTGGGGAAACAAAAACTGAACAGACCAGTAAGATCCCTGCCCTCAGGGAACTTACAGTCCAAAGGAGAAAAATAGCAAAAGCCAAGCAAACAGGTAAATAAAGATAATTTCACCAAGTGGTAAATGCTAAAAAGAAGAAAAAAATAGCATGTGCTGGAGGTATTAGAAAGCAAAGAAACATCTTTTCATAGCACGTTTAGTGGCAAAAGTTAGAATATAAAACATTAAGATTAAACAATATAAAATCACACATTTAAAAAAATCTTCGAAGAGGCCAGGCTTGGTGGCTCATGCCTGTAATCCTAGCATTTTGAGAGGACGAAGCAGGAGGATTGCTTGAGGCCAGGAGTTCAAGACCAGCCTGGGCAAGAGCAAGACCTCGTCTCTACAAAAAATTAAAAATTTCACCGGGCGTCGTGGTGGGTTCCTGTAGTCCCAGCTACTTGGGAAGCTGAGACAGAAGGATCGCTTCAGCCCAGGAGTTTGAGGTTGCAGTGAGTTATGATGACGCCATTGCACTCTAGCCCAGGTGACAGAGACCCAGTCTCAAAAAACAGATCCTTAAAAAAATTTTTAAATATTAATAAAAATTATTTCTAGGTTGTGGAATTATGGATGTTGTGTCAGACAGGATAGGCTAGGTTCTGCTACAGTAACACATAACTTTACTATCCAGGGGCTTTAAACAGTGAAGGTTTATTCTCAGGCACACAAGTTCTATTGGTGGTTCTAGGTGACTGTCTTGGCCAGCTGTCCCCCATCTGAAGGTTCAGTGTTACACGGCCATAGCAGCACATGCTTTCATGGTTCCCGAGACAGGGGCAGAGAGAGGTAAGCAGATGGCTCTCTCACAATGACACAGACAGTCCACTAATGCCTGATTCAGATGCTTTGTCACAGAATGAATCAGCAGGGCCATTAATAAGTACCACAACAGCATACAACACAGACAGTTTCGGTTTTCAGTGTGTCTTCCGTTTTCATGCAGGTAGCTTCTTTCTGGCTCAGAAGCTGGTATATGGTGCACTATAGTGATGTTTTCTACCTCTCACCAAGCAAAGTTCTTTAACCTGGGTGGGCAAAGAGCATCAGGGATGCTATGGAAGCCACAGATGAAAGGTAGAGGAGGGAGCTCTCCTGGGTGGTGCTCTGTGCAGTCCAACCCTCCTACCCAAAACATGGACCGGAATGCTGAAGACAAGTGCATTCATTTTCTATGATGCATCACAAGTAACCAGAAACTTAGCAGCTTAGAACAACCCAGGCACTGGCAATTAAATGCTCTTACCCTTCAGTGACACATGATCTTCCACTCATATTTCACTGGCTAATCCAAGCCACATGACCATGCCTAATTCCAAGGGGATAAGGAAATACCATCCACCCACATGCCTGGAAGGAGAGGAGAAGGAGTGACTGGTGCAAGAGGTAATGTGGGTCACAAGTAGTTTTTACTTTCACTTTTATACTTTTGTATAATACATTGTCTTTAGTGAATATGCATATGTTTGTAACCAAGAAAAAAAGGAGTTTTCTTTGAAAGAAAGTTGACTCAGATTAGAAGCAAGTTATTCTGTGACTTGGTAATTTCTTGTGGGACACTGTACTCAAACTCTGAAACTGTACCCATGCCCCTAAGCAAAAAGGGGTAGCCTGGGGCTTTCTGATCAATTCCATCAAGTCCTTGAAGGTGACAGGAATTAAGCATTTCCTGTGTGCTCTTTTCCTTTAAAAGCTTAGATGTCCTGTAGTTGTTACATATAATATGGTTTTAATAACAGGATTGGAAAAGGTCACAATGGAATTATTAATTTCTAAATTTGGGGTCCTGACCTCTGTGGGTCAGCATTTGTATGTCAGTCTTGACTATCCAATTAAACATTCTGGCAGAAGAGAAAAACTTAAAGATCTCTCTTCTGTAGTTAGTACTAGAAGAGAAGGAAGTGAGAGCAGAATCTCTTCCCAGCATGCAGCACAGTTTTGTGCACCTGTTCATAGCAAGTGCTTAACTCATTTTGGTTAAACTGAGTTGAGAAAATTAATGTAACACAAGAAACAGACATGAGGCAAAAAATTAAATGGTTGTTTACTTATTTTAGAGCAGTGGTTCTCAACTGGAAGTGATACTGCCCCCAGGGGACATTTGAAAATGTCTGGAGACATCTTGGGTGTCACACTTGGAGGGTGCTACTGGCATCTAGTGGGTAGAGGCCAGGGGTGCTACTGAACATCCTACAGTGTACAGGACAGCCCCTCCCCTGCCCACCCCCCCAAAAAAGAATGATTTGGCCCTAAATGTCAGCAGTGCTGAGGTTGAGAGAGCCTGCTTATGCCAGGTTCAGACCTATTGCTTGGAAGCATCTCTGAGATACAAAATCACTCCAGAAACTGAAGTTTTCTGCTCACTTGCTTATCAAGCAACATAGAATCCACTCAGCCTCCTGGATTCTCACCATATTCCTACTAGCTTTCTGGAATAGGGTGGGGTGACTTCATCTTCCCCTGCTCCCTCAGCACTGCGGCGTCTATACACACTGATGTCATAATATTCATCTACATGGAAGCCTGGCGTAGACATGCAGCATTAGTCGTAGAAGCTCAACAGTTCCTCTAGCCAAATCTCCCTCTTGGTTCTGATTTAAATAAAGCCTTTCTTCAAGAGCTCATCTAAAAGCAATCCAGTGAAATGCTACAAAGTATGCCAAATCCAATTACTTTCTGCGTTCTTGCCTAGTATTTGGAAAAACCAATCCTCCCTAAGCCACTACGGTCATTCAGAAAACATGCCAAGGTGACCACATTAAAGGAAGTGGAATTTTAATGAAAGTTCTGACATCCACAAAGTACTAATGAAAGGGCAGGGTTGGCCTCTTAGTCATGAGTCTCAAGCGTGCTCAGAATAAGAACAAACATTCTTTGTTTTGAGGCAAATGGCTCTCTCACAATGACAGAGACAGTCCACTAATGCATGATTCAGATGCTTTGTCACAGAATGAATCAGCAGGGCCATTAGTAAGTACCACAATAGCATACAACACAGACGGTATTGGTTTTCAGTGTGTCTTCTGTTTTCATGCAGGTAGTTTTCTTCTGGCTCAGAAGCTGGTATATGCTGCACTATAGTGATGTTTTCTACCTCTCACCGAGCAAAGTTCTTTAACCGGGGTGGGCAAGGAGCATCCTGAAGCCACAGGTGAGAGGTAGAGGAGGGAGCTCACTTGGATGGTGCTCTCTCCCTGTGCAGTCCAACTCTCTTACCTAAATCACAGACAGGAATGCTGAAGACAAGTGCACTCATTTTCTATGATGCATAGTAAATGACCACAAACTTAGCAGCTTAGAACAATATACACTTATTATCTCACAGCTTTTGTGGGTCCTTAGCTGGGTCCTTTGCAATCAAGGTAGGAGCAGTGGTCTCATCTGAGACTCAAGGACTTCATCCAAGCTCATTCAATTGTTGGCAGAATTTAGTTCCTTCAGGTTCGAGAATTGAGAATGTCGGCCTAGAGGCCCCCCTTCCACAGGTTGTTTACAATATGGTTGTTGCTTCTTGAAGGCCAGCAAGAGAGACACCCTGCTTCAAGTCTCTTATTTCAGGGAAGGGCTGGGCCCTCTTTCAAAGGGCTCTCTCAGTTAGGTCAAGCCCACCCAGGTTGATCTCCCTTTTGATTAACTCAAAGACAACCGCTTAGGGACCTTTATTGCATCTGCAAAATCCCTTCACCTTTGCCCTACTTTATTATTTAGAGGCAAGTCTCAGGTTCCACTGCCACTAAGGGGAAGAAGACTACACCAAGGTGTGGACGCCAGGGGGTGGGAATTATGGGAATCATCTTAGAATTCCACCTCCCACAATAACATTTATAAATCTTGAAGTTGATAGCATTGACTTGGAAGAAAGTAAAATATGTTGGCTGTCAGAGTCCATATCCTATCCAACAGAATGACAGCTTGGAATAATAAGTCAAAACTAGCAAAGAGGAACTTAAGACCCTTACTAAGCTTTTAACATGGAAGATCTGGCTTAAGATTTGGTGGTTTTGATTGTTTATAAGCACATAAGTAATGTTTGTGAAGTGTGATTTTTTTTTAAAAAAGCTCATAATGCAATTTATAGAGCAATAATAAATATATAATATCCAGATCAAGAAAGAAAACATAAATAATAGGCTTGGTACTATATATGCCAAACCACATCTGGAAAATTTTTTTGGCAGTTCTGGCCTTGACATTTTAAGCTGAACATTGCTCAAATGAAATCTTGAGATGAAATCAGATGAAAAATGTTTGAAGGAACTATGGATGTTTATAAAAGAAACTGAAGAGGAAATGGAATTGCAACCCCATAAGAGAGGGAAACAGAAATCAGACTAATAGATGAGAGTTACAAGGAAACATATTTCCCTTCAGCATAAGAAATAGAGTTCCAATATTTAGAGTCATCTACAAAGGAAATGACTTAAGGGGAAGGGAGCTCAGATTCAAGGCTAAGCCCATTCATGATGCTCTTGATTCCTTTCCCGCTTCCATTAATTACACCCTTCTCGCCTTTATCTTTGCCCAACCTCATTTTCTCCTTGGCAATCATGCATAGGTTTCTACGGTAACATACATAAAGCAAAATTCCTCAGCCTCTCATTCCACCAAGCTACTGCCTCTTTCTCCCATCCTCTCTGAAGCCTGACTTTCTGAGATAGTGGTGTGCACTTGGCATCTGCCCTCCGTAGCCTTCGCTTTCCTGGCAGCCACCCAGTGTGGCTTCTGCTCCCACCAAGCCACACAGACTGATCTTTGTAAAGTCACTGTGGATAAGTCCAGGCAGTGCTCTTTGTAATTTCTCTTACATGACACTGTTGACAACACTGTTTTTTTTTTTTTTTAATCATCTCCTTCCTTGGTTTCTCTGACTTTACATTCTCTTGACACCCCTCTGGCTCCTCTGGCCATTCCTCTAAGCCTCCTTTGTGATCTCTCTTATATATGATATATATGATGCTCCACCACACTCTGTCCTGGGTCTGCTCTATTCTCATTCTACCTGGTATTGTTTCTAAATGGTATCCCTTTAACGACTCCCATTGCTCTAGCTGCCATTTATACATTATGGTGCCTTACTTGTAGTGTAGATCTCTCTCTTCTGAAATCTATGTCTCTTTCTCCAAAGACCAACTGGAGGGCTTCATTGGAAAAGCCCAGGGTAAGCTGAAACTCAATGAGGCCAAACCCTAACTTATAATCTCCCACCTCGGCCCACGTCCCATACCTTCCTCCTTAGGTTCCCCATGTCAGAGAATTATTGGCAGGATGTCATCCGGGACCCCACCCTCATCCTTACCAGTTATCCCTATTCCATCTGTCTGCAAGTCCTGAAGACACTCCCTCCAGATCCAGCTAATTTTCTCTATTCCTACTGATGCAACCTTGATTCAAGCCATCAACATCTGCCTGGATTAATGCAATAGAATTGATCCTGATACCCTCTTGCCTCTCTCAAAAATTCTCTCTATATTACAGCCAGGGTATTTTTTTTAAAGTTTTTTTTTTAAAAATCAGACTGTGTTCTTATCCCCATTCCTCTATCATATACATGATATGTCCAGTCTTCTTAACTTGGCATTCAAGGTCCCTTATGATCTGGCCTCTCCTTGCTCTCCAACCTTATCTCTTGCCATCCCCATTCCCCTGTATTCTGGTCTCCAGCTATATTATGCCATTAATGGATCCCTGTGGCAGCAATTAGTGATCCCTGAAAAATCCATTCATTCCCCTGCACTTCATGGGCACATGGCACCCAAATAGAGTCAGAGATCCTATGTCCCTAAATGACTATGAGGAAGGCCACTTATCTAATCACCTGATTGGATCATCATGTGAGCCAGAAATAAGTATTTTATTGTTTTTAGTCTCTCAGATTTGGGAATTGTTTGTTACAGGAGTCAGCCTACATAGCTAACACAACTATCCACTTTAGAAATGTTAGGTGACAGAGTAACACACCTCTGTAGTCTTTAAGTCACTGTATTTGAGGTCTCTTTGTTACAGCAGCTTAGATTTACTCTAACTAATATACCCTCTACGACAAAACTGGATGCCCTATGTACTCACCCTGTCCCAGCACTTACTGCACTGAAATTGTCTCTTTGTCCATACTCCCCCATTAGCTACTGGATAGCAAGGGCTGCACCACTACATAACTTTATCCACAATACCCAGCATCCCCATCTCCAACATTAGCATTGTCAACTTCACTGGCATTTATTGAATGATTATCTTTCACCAGGGACTGTTCTAGTATTTTATGTAGATTTATTCATTTATTCCTCAAAACAATCCTTTGAGAGTAAGTACTCTTTTTTTCCCCATTTTATAGAGTGGGAAACTGAGGCCCAGACATATTAAGAACCCTCCCCATGTCCACACACCTAGGAATTGAAAAACTAAGATATGGGCCTGCAAGCTTAAGCAGTATACTACATATTGTAGGAGCTGAATAAATCTTTCTTAAATTAATAAACTGAACTGATTAAGTAAATGCTAGTTGGTTCGCTACAGAAAGGATTTTTGCTGTAATGACAGATTGGACTATAGAAATATTTCTCAACTGTCTTTGATGAAGGACTTTTTAAAATTTCTAACCTATTGTGGTCGGATATTTGTGTATAATACAAAATCATGTGTTTGGCTATCATAGCAATATCAAATATAATAAAAGTTTCTAAATACTTATTCCATTTCCCTACTTAATCGTCATAACCCAGTAAGAGATTATGAAGTGGCATCAGTCTGTGGACCACGCTTTGAGCTCCACTGGACTAAAGAACCACTGGGGTCCCTTCCAACTCTAAGATGATGTGTTCTGTAGTATTGGAACACAAAACCCAAGGGGAGAAAAGTATTCTACTTTGAGAATTTACAAAGAGCCAGTGGGAATCATGTATTCTAAACTTACCATACAACACAGTGGTACATGCTAAATGCTCTGGTAAGAAAACCCCACTTACATCCAAAGAAATACAGAATACATGTTCCTCAATCTTAGAAAGCATAAATCTAGTAGGGTTCAACTAAATAACCCCAAAATGTGGAAGAGAGAAGAGCATGGTTTAGAATATGTCCTGTAAGAAACAGAAGACCTCATTCAGGTGGCAATTACTAAGGGTTATTTCAAATACGGTAAGACATTCTATGGAATACAGACAATCCTCTACTTATGATGGCTCAACTTATAATTTTTTGACTCTACAATGATTCAAAATGCATTCAGTAGAAGCCGTACTTCCAATTTTGAATTTTGATCTTTTCCTGGACTAGCAATGCTGTCTTGAGATGCTGGGCAGTGACAGCAAACTGCAGCTTCCAACCAGCCAAACAACCATGAGGATGAACAACCATGCTCTACAATGTACTGTGCTACCAGATGATTTTCCCCAATTGCAGGCTACTGTAAGTGTTCTTAGCACTTTTAAGGTAGACTAAACTAAGCTATGATGTTCCGTAGGTTAGGTGTATTAAATTCATTTTTGACTTAGGATAGTTTCAACTTATGATGGGTTTGTTGGGATGTAGCCCCATAGTAAGTGGAAGAGTGTTTGTACTTTTTGAAATAGCTTTTTTTTAATTGAGACTGTTCCATATATAGTGAAATCAAATATAGGCCAGGCATGGTGGCTCATGCCTGTAATCCTAGTACTCTGGGAGGCTGAGGTGGGAGGACCACATGAGGTCAGGGGTTCAAGACCAGCCTGAGCAAGAGCGAGACTCCTTTCTCTACTAAAAAAGAAAAAATTAGCTGGGCAACTAAAAACAGAAAAAATTAGTCAGGCGTGGTGGTGTGCGCCTATAATCCCAGCTACTTGGGAGGCTGAGGCAGGAGGATTGCTTGAGCCCAGGAGTTTGAGGTTGCTGTGAGCTAGGCTGATGCCACAGCACTCTAGCCCAGGCAACAGAGAGAGACTTTGTCTCAAAAAAAAAAAAAAAAAAAAGAAAAGAAATATATCCAAGAAATGTTTTAAATGACAAAAAGCAACCAAACGATAGCCAACCTGAGTAAATTGCTATTGCCAATTATATATTCAATAAGGAACTTGTATCTAGAATATATTTAAAAATCTTACAACTGATTTATAAAAAGATAAATAATCCAATTCAAAATTGGCAAAGGCTCTAAATAGAAGTTTCTCTAAAGAAGATATAAAAATGGCTGATAAGCACATGAACATATGTTCAACATCATTAGTCATTAGGGAAATGCAAATCCAAATTACAATGAGATCCCACTTTACACCCGCTCGGATGGTTATAATCAAAAAGACAGACAATAACAAGTGAAAAAATTGGAACCCTCCTACACTGCTGGTGGGAATGTAAAATGATGCAGCCACAGTGGAAAACAGTCTGGCAGTTCCTGAAGATGTTAAACACAGGGTTATCATATGATCCAGCAATTCCACTCCTACATGTATACACAAGACAAATTAAAGCATATATCCACACAAGTGTTCACAGTAGCATTATTCATAATTGCCAAAAAGTGGGAACAATTCTAATATCCATCATCTGATGAATGGATAAATAACATACAGTATATTCATAAGATGTAATATTATTTGGCAATACAAAGAAATGAAGTACTGATATGTGCTACAACATGAATGAGCCTTGAAAACATCATGCTAAATGAAAGAAGCCAGACACAAAGAACCACATATTGTATGATTCAGTTTATGTGAAATGTCCAGAATAGGCAAATCCAGAGACATGGAAAGTAGATTAGTGGTTGCCTAGGACAAGGGGGAGGGGGGAATGAGGAGTAATTGCTAATGGGTATAGGGTTTCTTTTGGGGGTGATGAAAATGTTCTAAAATTAGATTGCGATGGTGGTTGTACCTGTAGAAATATATTAAAAACTACTGAATTGCATTAATATACTTTAAATGGGTAAAATGTATGTATGTGAATTCTATCTCAATAAAGTTGCTAAAATAATTGCTATTACTATTCTCTTGGAGCAATTCAGAGACAGATAGGCAAGAGGGATTATTGGCCTTTTAAAATAATTTCTATGTTTTTATGCTTGGCTAAACTTAAGCCATGACATTGTTCACTAACTCCACCAGCATTACAAATAGTAAAGAATTAAAAGTGAGGGCAACTTCACCCGCACAGGCACAGCTTAGTGAAATGCCCCAGGACAAGGAGAATTAGTATAATATAACAAGTTGATGCAAGAAAATGTTTTAGTAAAACAATAACTTGCCATTTAAAATACAAGTTCCTCTCCTGCCTCTGTAAATTAACAGTTGGTCAGCTATTTGTATTTCTGAAACTGAAGGGTTTTGGCAGTTCCCAATTGTGAGACATATAAAATATTTCTGGAAAAATATATTGAAGAAGAACGATCCCCTAAAGTCCTATAACAAGAACTTACTCGAAGCAGGGAAGAGGTTGAACTATGCTCCATGTCTATCACTTGAATGCATGACTTAGCCATTGTAAGTCTCTTCACACTCTGAAACCAAGACACGTCCTTCAATGTTTTAGCCTGAAAGAATTTCAGATTTAGAGAAAAGTTGTAAAAATGGTAAAAAGTATTTTCTTGGATGTATTATCCATGTACATATTCACTGATTTTTAATAATCTGCCACATTCGCTTCATCATAATCTCTCTCTCTCTCTTTCTCCGCCCCCCACACTTTTTTCCTGAACCATTTGCAGACAACATACTCATTTACTCCTTAATCTTTCAGTATGTATTTTCTATATTTCCTAACATGCCCTAGCATACTCCCAACATATAATCTTACATAATCACAGTGCAGTTATTGAAATTGGGAAATTTAGCACTGATACGGCATTTTTATCTATTGTCCATATTCTGATTTTATTGGTTGTTCCAACGATGTACTTTATAGCAATTTTTTCTAGTACATGATCCAGTCCAGGATCACACATTGCATTTGGTTGTCAGGTATATTTAGTATCTTCAATCTAGAACAATTCCTAAGTATTTTCTTCTGTCTTTCTTCCATATTTTTATTTCATTCATTATCTTTAAAGTGTATGGGCCACTTATTTTATAGAATGTTCCTTTATATGGGTTTGTCTAATGTTTTCTCACGATTTGATTCTAGTAGTACATTCTGGCCAGAATACTACATAAGTGATGTTGCATCTTTCTCAGGGTCTCATAGCTGGAAGCACGTCATGCCCATTTGCCCTTATTGGTGAGGTGGATTTTGGTCATTTGGTTAAAGTTTGGTTCCTTCACTGTATAGATTTTCCTTTTGTAATTAATAAGTAATTGATGAGGAGATACTCAGAGACTATGTAAATATCCTATTCCTCATTAAGTTCCCATACTATACAATTTATCAAGAGAATTTAAAATAAGTCTCATAATAAAACAAAGTCCCAAAACTCTTGATACATAAAGAGAGTACATTCTCAATACATGTTTGTCTGAGGTTATCTTGGATTACAGACTCAGGTGGGCAGGAACTGGTCCATGAAGCTTACTTGGTACAGAAAGCAGTTGTGATATGTGTTCACAATCACTCTGAAAAATTCTTAGCAGCAGTGCAATATGAACTCAGATTGGATATTTCAAATATGATAGATCTATCCTATGGATTCTATGCAACAAATTTTAAAATGGAAACAGTTTCATATATACTGAAATTTAAATATCTCCAAGAAACTTTTAAATGAAAAAAGTAGGGTATATAAAAGTATGCACAGTATAATTCCATTTATGTTTTCAAAAACTATATTTGTACTTTTACATATTAATGTATGTAAATTTATAGAAACTAGCCTGGGAAGAATACACACCAAACTGCTAACAGCAATTGCCTCTCTGGAGGCAAATGGGAAATTGGAGAGGGGGCTGTGCTTGGTCTGTAGGGAATAAGACATTCACTTTTTAGTCTAGACACCTCCATTTTTAGAACAGGAATATATTTGTTTTACTAAAGCATATATATTCTGAAGACATGTATTTGCCAAAAACACTTATATTTGCATTATTTTCAAGATTTCCTTTTTTGACAGAGTGATTACTATTCATGTGAATAAAAGGTCTTGCACATAGATAAAGTCTCCTTTGCCTCCATCTCACTGATATACATATGTGATATGTATATGTTATACGAATACTGTCATGTATACAGTAACAAATATATTTATGCATATACAATATGTGTATTATGCTTCCCCAAAATTAAAAACTAAAGGGTCATTTTCTACCATTCCCCAAAATTTATGACTGTCACAGTTGGTGGTTATTTAATCTGTATTCTCTTTATATATCAAATTTAATATGAATATTACTCATATTATTTTTTTATTTTTTTTTTTTTGAGACAGAGTCTCACTCTGTTGCCCAGGCTAGAGTGAGTGCCGTGGCGTCAGCCTAGCTCACAGCAACCTCAAACTCCTGGGCTCAAGCGATCCTCCTGCCTCAGCCTCCCGAGTAGCTGGGACTACAGGCATGCGCCACCATGCCCGGCTAATTTTTTCTATATATATTTTTAGCTGTCCATATAATTTCTTTGTATTTTTTTAGTAGAGATGGGGTCTCGCTCTTGCTCAGGCTGGTCTCGAACTCCTGAGCTCAAACGATCCGCCCACCTCGGCCTCCCAGAGAGCTAGGATTACAGGCGTGAGCCACCGCGCCCGGCCTACTCATATTATTAATATGAATTACTCATATTAAATTTGTCAATACTCTAGCAAATCGATAATATAATTAGCCTCCAAGAACATGTACTCAATAGATCCCTGACATTTAGTGAGGTAGAGCTATGAGACAGTGAAGAGTTAATACCATCTTCCTGGATCTTTTCTATTGTGATTTATATAGATAGTGTCACATAGCACTTTACTTATAGTAGCTGTTGTTTTTTAACTTGTTATTTATGGAAACTATCAAAAATATACAAAAGTAGACTGTACCTGAATGTGCCTATCGCTCGGTTTTAATAATTATCAACTCACAGTTAAATTATTTTTAATTTATTCCTCTCTACCACCATGACTGTTGGGAAACAAGTCTCCGTGGGTCTCTTGTGTTTCTGTATGTCTTGTGAGCACAGGCACCAAATGCCTTTATATGGATTGTCTTTTCAAAAGTATTTGTGTAGCAAACAGTGTTGAATGAGAAAGATAGTGTCTCTTTTCAGAGCAGAGGGCAGATTTGTTTACTGATCAGTACAATAAAGATAATGTCTCCCTCCAAGGAAGGCAAGGTCAGGCAGGTTTGCTCACTGCCCATTGTAAAAGATTCAGGTTCTCTAAGCTCAGGGTCCCCTGGCTGTGATGCAAACTGACTACTTACACAACATCCATCTGGGCCACTTCACATTGCCTCCATGGGACTTGGAAAGCAAGAGGAATCTGATTTGAACATAAAACTCATGCTGTTTGCTGTTCTGTGAATAAGAAAGTCTTTTTTTCTCTGACCCAAGAGACCCAGGTCTTTTGCCAGTATCCATAAAATCAGCAGACTAACTTGTGAGATTGCCAGTAGTGCAAAATCTGAGACTCTTCAAAGTTCTTGATACTCACTTCCTCTCTCCCACATTATTTTGAACAAATACCAGTTGTTACATTATTTCATCCATAAATATTTTTGTAGGTAGCAACTATTTTGAATATTATTTGAAACCAATATAATCAAAGATGGTGGAACTTAATTCCATGCAAGTGTTTACATATAATGCCAACACCTCCGGGATCAAGTCTGGTAACTATAGATCAGTAATTCCTTCCCCCCAGAGAAACTCTTGGGACTAAATATGTCTCAAAACCCAGGCTTTTCAGATTTTAGGAGTGTCAGAGAACGTAGACTATTGAATAACATTTGTGATGGGGCCTGAGGCAGTATACAGTAATCAAACATTAATATTTTTTCCAGGAAATATGAAGATTCACACCAAGTAGGATAAAGAGAAACTATAAATAACCTCTCTTCAGTTCAGCTCAAATTTTGTCACCAAATAAGTTACAAAAAAACTTTAGCTTGTCAGATTTTGGGGAATTTCAGAACTTCAGACAAGGAACTATGGACATGAATTCTTTAATCAAGTTCAAGATTTAGGCCCTCAGCATCCTGATAAGCAAAACTGTTTTTTTAAAAATACTTCACAGACCATTTATTAATGAGTTTGGCTTTTTAAAAATAGAGACCAAATGAAGTTCCTTAATGTGTTGATAAGATTTCAAATCATGTACGAATTTCACTGTATAGTGACATGTGATATTCTATCATGTTTCCGTTTTGAAAACATTAAACATTTCTGAACTTCCCTGATCAAAGTGGAAAATTAATAATAAAGTCATTTGATGAACTCAGATGCAACAAAGGACACGTACAACAATTAGAAGGGAGGATGTTTAGCCAAGAATGAATAAAAATAGGGCCTGGACCAGAACACTGCAGTCTAGAAGGTTAGGGGTTATTTACAGCTATGTTCACCCAGCAAGAGGAACAAGGCATACAGTCCATACAAAAATCATGTTCATGTAAGATAGAGAAAGCGGGACACCCCAAGAAGCCTTTTCCTTCTGTTCCCCAGCCAAGGACAGGGATGTATATGCTGGTAAACTTGAAGCTGAAATGCATGAGTCTGTAACAAATGAGACTGTGGTCCCAGAGCACTCATCTGCTCTAAAAATATATCTACACCTTTAGGTTTGATGGGTTGCATCTCTGAGTAGGTAAAAAGAATGTTACATCATTTATTGAGTATCTACTATGTGTCTGACAATTTTCCAGGTGCTTTTTGTACTGCTATCTTAATAAAATATAAGAAAAGTAAAACTCAAGGAGATTGAATTAATGTGAGTGAATGAATGAATAACTTTATGTGGACAGGCATTTGTTAGTGATTTGCTAGATGCAGCATTGTTATATACATTTCAATACATAAATGAATGACAAACAACTCCAGCCTTCAGGGAGTTCCCAATTTAGTGGGAGAGACAGCTATGTAAGTACATAATAATAGTGTAATTTTACATGTGCTGCTTTTATGGCTCAGAATTAAGATGGGAAATTTTTTACCCATGAGAGGCTGGGGATAACTTATTCCAGTTCCTGCAAACATTGAAATTTAAGACTTTATTTTATATTCAAAGAGAAAGTAAGATGTCATTTGACAACTGCCTTGTGGTCAAGAGGGAAGAGGGTCTTTATGACTCTCAGGTAGATAAGGGGAAGCTGGACCTTGTGTCATAAATAGGCAAATTCAGAAAGCTACAGAAAAGAATGTTGGTACTTGCCTTAGAAAGGAGTCATAGTGGTGTTTTTGCCTTGTATTTTTTTCAGGAATACATGAAGAATCTATCATTTTGGTGCAACTTTAACTCTCTAACTGTGAGTGCTATCTTCTTATTCAGTGACCCACTTCTCTGTCACTAGAGACATGAACCAGGAGCTGTGATAGTGTAGGGGATCAGAAAGTCAATATCATTCCCTTGTATGAGCTCTCCTAGCTCATCTTATCCATCTACTCATTCTAAGGATTAACAGCAAGCAAATCAACCTATAGTTTGGAGAATGCCCCTTCTTATCAGGAAAGAGAAAGACTTTTTGCCTAGCTCTCACAACTTGGAAACTCTCCTGACATTGCAGATTTCTCAAAGATTTCAGACAATAATTTCATCTATTGGCTCTTTTGCTTGGCTTGGTGCAAAGAATGCAGGCTTTGGGTTCAAATGTCAGCTTTGTAATTATTTCCACTATTTCTGAACTATAGTTTCTCCCTAGCATATAGAAGTTTTTTTTTTACACAACCTAACACTCAAAAAAAAAAAGAAAGAAAGAAAAGAAAAAAAACCTAAATAGAAGACAATTAGCATAGTAGAGAACTCATCAGTCATTAGATAATGGTATCCCATAGTCATTATTTTGAAGAATGTGAAATTGAAGGATGCCAAAAACAATTAAACCCAGAAATAAATATATGCTCCTGTCACAGAAAGAGGAGGCATATTTGTGAAAATGTAATTGAGGTGACAGCAAAAGCAAAAACCAAGATAATTAAAATCAAAATAACACAATTATAATTGACAGTTAAGCACACAGACTGCTCTCCACATCACTATGGACAACTCTATGGACAATATCTGCTGCCACATTAGACTCTGGCCTTAAACTAAGGTGGCATAAGCATCAGTTTCTCTGCTGGTCTGGACGCTGACCCCTAGTTACTCTTGTACTCCACTCAGGAGAAGAAACATGTTAAGTAGGCTCTGATTGGTAAGAGGAGGGTGATATCTTCAGGGGAGTAGGGACACTGCCCATCAAAGTGGGCCTAGTGGAGCTTCAGGTGGCCAGAAGCCACCAGGAACTGGCCAAGTTCATTAGAGAAATAAATACCACAGAGCAGGAGAGGGGCTTCAACTACATTCCTAATGACAAAATGTGCATGTTTCAAAGTTTCAAGGACCAGTCATGGAATTCACATAAATCGACCCCACCCAGCCCAATGATAATCCAAAGACTATCTTTACTATGCCATCTCTACTTACTGTGAGACTTGAACCCCCTCTGCTTCCCTTTGGCATTAAGATTGAGACATGGGGACAGTTAAAATTATTTCTTTTCCAGCCACTTAATGATTTTTCTCTGTATTTACATGATCAACAAAATCCTGATTTCATACATCTCAAATCAGCAACATTTCTTCCTTTACCCAGGCTCTTCTTCCTCCCATCACTCTGCTTAGGGAATTCTTTCTCATTGCTCACTTCCCTGCAAAACTTTCAGCACCTCAAAGTAAAATGCCCTGGCATCCACTTTATCATTGTACTCCAGAAACACTACTAAAGTACTTGTATTATGAAATTTTCCATACCGATTTTTTTCTTCATGCTTATTTCTATCACTAATCTGTAAATGCCTTTAGTTATGAATAAAGTTTGATTCGTCTCTGGGGTACAACCTGGGTGTATCATGATGCTTGGCACCAAACAGCCAGCTAATGAATGCTTATGGATTAAAGAAAAAAACATTAAATAATTTGGGCTTAAACTTTTCTGTCTCTCCTATATATCCATTCTGTTAGTAGTTCAATCACAGTAGTATGTTTTACTTTTGTACTGCCAGGTATTGTGTTATCCATTTTGTATTTTTCTTAAATTCTTATTATTTGTCGTAGGCAGCCTCTGACATGGCTCCCAATGATTCCTCACCTCCCAACATTCACAACCTTGTGTAATCCCCTCCCTCCAGTGAAGGCTGGACCTAGTAACTAATAGTATATGGAAAAAGTGATGTCACTCTGACATTAGGTTACAAAATAGTGCGACTTGCGTCTTGCTAGCATGTTCTTTCTTGCTGGTGCTCTCTCCTGCCCTCTCACTTGCTGGCTCTGATGAAACCAGCTGCCATGTTGTGAGACACTCTATGGGGGGTCCCATGTGGCAAGAACAGAGGGAGGCCTCTGGCCAACTGCTCATGGGAAACTGAGGTCTCAGTCCACCAACCATGAGGAACTGAATCCTGCCAACAACCACATGAATGAGCTAAGAAGCAGATCCTTCCCAGTCGCTTCAGATGACTGCAGCCCTTGAGAGAACCTAAAGTAAAGGATCCAGCTAAGACACAGCCAGATTTCTGAAGCACGGGAACTATGAGATCATAAATGGGTGTTGCTTTAAGTCACTAAGTTTTGAGTAACTTGTTACATAGCAATAGATGATTAATATGTTATTTATAGATCAGCTAGGGGTCACAGATGATAAAACCCAACTTTTAGCAAAATGCCCAGTTTGGCTGATTATTAGGTTTAGTCCATAACATAATTATTGATTTATAATATGCAGAGAAAATTATTCTTCAAGATTGAAAACTATGTACAGTTGGCCCTCCATATCTGCAGGCTCCACATCCGTAGATTTAAACAAATGCAGATTGAAAATACAGCATCCAAAAATACAGGGTTCTGCAAGGCCAACTGTGGGACTTGAGCATCCCTGGATTTAATTATCACAAGGGGGTCCTCGAACAAATCTCTCACAGATACCAAAGGATGACTACATTCCATTCATCAAAATGGCTCATACCTGATTTTATTATTGGGTGCATACCGTGTGCCCTGATTTTGAGGCACAATTTCTGCCTTGCTTATATGATTTTATTTGAGTCTGTGGAAGTGCACTGTTGAACAAGAAATTTACTGTCCTCAGAAAGCTCACATCTAGTGAGAAATAGACATCTAAACAGATAATTACTTGCTTTCATTTCAAGTGACAGAAACAATAAAGGAATGCATGCATCGCAGGCCTATGCTTGCTGAGACAAGACAACTAACCCAACTTGAGGAGTGCAGATGTCCATCAGGACCTAGGTAGGATCTTTGAGGATGCATGAGAGTCATAGAGGTAAAGAGGAATAGGAAGAAGAAAGGAATAAAGAAAGAGATTTATCTAAAGAAATTTCCCAGAGCAGAACCTTTATGCAAATAGCACTAAAGATACTCTTAATAAATGAATTACCCTTTTTACGAAATGTGTGTCCCATTATTCTTATAGAAAAAGCAAAAACAAATGAGAGTAATCCACACAACTGGATCAAGGCAATTAGAAACTGGGCTTAGGATAATTTCTTTAAGTGGTTGAAGCCAATGCCTTAGTTTATAAAACTGGAGTTGTCCTCTCTCCTTTATTTATAAATCTGAAGTGAACTTTAAACTCTCTTAATAAAAAGATAATCAGAAATCTCACAAATTACTAGCCACATAATTTCATTTCTCAAACACTAAGGCCCTGACTTCTCTCAATTAACGTAATAATTACCACAAAGAAATCATCCAAGGTACTTTTAAAACTAAACAAACACCAGCTTAGACTAAAAATGAGTAAATAAAACAAGCGTCTAGTGCTGGATGTACAAATTAATTTTTAATTGGCTATTAAAAGGGTTAATCAAGTAGTACGTGTGCAATATATTTAAATTCTAGCCCCTCGAGTTCAATTTCCCTAGCAAAATGCCTACCCTTCTTATACTTCTTGAAAAAAGCTTTCCCATTCTCCAAACACCTTGCTTGATTCCCAAGGTGTTTTACTGTGATGGTAATTCTATTTTGTAACCAATTCACAGGGAAAAAAAACACCCTTTTATGTTTGAGTGGAGCTAAGTTCATAAACTTTGAAAGCCAAGCTATTTAAGCATGGTTAGAACCAAGGAAAACTCAGGGCATCGTCTATGATATGCTCAGTTATTGCCATGCAGTTCGGTAGTTAGACATGCTCCCTTGTAGAGGCCAAAAGGTAATACAGGGACACACAAAAACCTCATTCATATTGCAAAGAAGCTGGAGGTAGAGATGGACAGGACCTTGTGAACTCCTCCCTCTTCTCTCTAGCTTGGAGCAAGGAAGGGAAGTCTCTGGGGGATGCTGGGAACAGAAGATTGTTTTCTCTCTCTCTCTCTCTCTCTCTCTCACACACACACACACAGATTGTTTTCTCTCTCTCTCTCTCTCTCTCTCTCTCACACACACACACACACACACACACACGAGCACATCTCTATACACCTCACACTCTCCAATCCCACAGATCAGCCTTACATACCCTACATTAAAGAGCATGGTGTCTTTTACCTGTAATCTGCTTGCTTGGAATTCTAAACTCAAAATCCCTTTGGATGAACATAACAGGAACCATTTAGGCAGTCTACTATGTGCCTGGCACCTTTAAAATGTTATCTATTGGGACACCTTCCCAGGGGGCCTTCATCCACCATGTAAGAAGTCCAGCTGTCCTGTAGCTCCCCTGTGTTCCAGCCCCCAACTGTTTGGCTTTCCCCAGCCCAGGCACCAGACATAAGAGTGAAGGAGCCTTTGAAATGGCTCCAGCCACAGCCACTGTCTGACTGAAGCCACCTGAGAGATCCCAAGACAAACTGCCTGGCTGAGCCCAGTCAACCTCCATATTCATTTTTTTTTATTTTTTATTTTTTTGAGACAGAGTCTCACTCTTTTGCCCTGGCTAGAGTGAGTGCCATGGTGTCAGCCTAGCTCACAGCAACCTCAAACTCCTGGGCTTAAGCAATCCTTCTGCCTCAGCCTCCCGAGTAGCTGGGACTACAGGCATGTGCCACCATGCCCGGCTAATTTTTTCTATATATATTTTTAGTTGGCCAGATAATTTCTTTCTATTTTTAGTAGAGATGGGGTCTCGCTCTTGCTCAGGCTGGTCTCGAACTCCTAACCTCGAGCGATCCTCCCACCTCGGCCTCCCAGAGTGCTAGGATTACGGGCGTGAGCCACTGCACCTGGCCCCCATATTCATGACCAAAATAAATTATTGATATTTTTAAGCCCCTGCTGTGGGGTGGTTTGACAATTAGTTATAGAGAACCAGAATAGTCTTTGAATAAAAAGAACATCTGACTGAGTCTTCCGTCCTCGCACCATTCTCCGGATCATCTCAAAGATCTGAATCGTTTGGCAGTCACACCCCACTCTCCACCTCCGGCACTCACTGTATATTCCTGCTTTGGCTGCACATTGAGCCAACCAGGGCAACCTTGTCAGAGAGAGCAGGACTGTTCTCGGGTTAAAGATGAATGTAGCTGTGCTCACTTGCCCAAATACATGGGTGCCTGTGTTTATCCAATATAGCATCACATGAGCAGTTTAGTCTGCACTTCACCTTGGATTCCAAGATTTTACTCCCAGACATACAGCTGTTCTGAAATATCTTCCAATTACAACCCTCCCAACTCCATGCCCTTAGCGAGAACACATGCTCCCACACCTTTTTGTCTGCTTATTACAGCATATTAAACTAGTGCCAGGTTTGAACTGACAATGCAATTTGGGAACACATTCTATTAATAAAACTATTACTTCACCCCCCAAAATGCAGAATACTTAATCTTTTAAGAAAACATTCCAAATTAAAAATTAATCAGCTAGCTCAAGGAAGTGTATTTCTAAGATTCAAGAAAGAGTTCATGTATGCTATGAGAGCTTAAGGTTACATTGTATCCATAAAAAATTACTTTTGCTTCAGAGAAGAATTTCCGTTATAAACTAGGGGATTAAACACACAAGCACATGCGCACATACACCTACAGACACACACACAGACAAACATACTTGTGGACAAAACTTAGCAAAAAAGAAAACTTGCTTTCCTATAAGGCAACCAGAGGCTGTGTCAAATTTCTCTCCAGTAAACCACATAAACGAATAAGACACACATTAACCAAATTGATAGATGGTGGGTTATCAGTGGAGCAATCAAGGCTTGATCAGTAAATTTTCCCAGCAGGACCAATCCAATGTGACACAGTAGGAACCTGGCAATCTGAAGTGAGCATTGCAGAGGCATGAAGCTAACTGCTGTAAATGGCAGGTTGTTTTCTTGTATAGGTCTCTATGAGGACATGGGGGACAATGCTATAAAAAGAAGCACTGTACATTAAGAGGAAAGTCTCGTTTTTCTGCTTAGCTTTTTTTCCCCAAAGTGTTTTAAAATTAAATAAACGTTTCCCCCAATTGGGGTGCAATGACAGCCTACTAATGTCATATTTATAAAGTCAATCTGGCACGTGGAGACCAAGAATTGGCTTTACAGACAGAGGGCCTTGTTCAAATCCCAGCTTCTGGTACCCACTAGCTGTGTAAACTCGTACAAGTTACGTAACCCCTCTTATCTTTCATTCTTTTTTTCCCCAATTTTTGTTTGTTTTATTTCAAAATATTTTTTTCTCAATTTTTGCTTTATTTCAAAACATGGTGTTTTTGTTACATGGATACCTTGTATAATGCTGAAGTCAGAGCTTTTGGTGGGCTTGTCACCAGAATAATGTTCATTGTACCCCATGGGTGAGATTTTATACCTCAGCACCAGCCTTCTTGGTTTCTTATGTCCTTTATATTGTTTTGTTGCCCATGTGTACCCATCTTTTAGCTCCCACTTATTAGTGAGATCATACGGTGTTTGGTTTTCCATTCCTGGGATACATCACTTAGGATACTCATCTCCAGTTCCATCCAAGTTGTTATAAATGACATTATTTCATTACCTTTTATGGCTGAGTAGAACTATGTGGTATATATATACACCACATTTTCTTTATTCACTCATGAATTGACGGATGCTTAGGTTGATTCTAAATCTTTGCAATTGTGATTTGTGCTGCAATAAACATTTGAGTACAGGTGTCTGTTTTATAAAATGACTTCTTTTTACTTGGGTACATACCCAGCAGTGGGATTGCTGAATCAAATGGTAGGCCTACATTTATTTCTTTGAGGAATCTTCATACTGTTTTCCATAGAGATTGTACTAATTTGCAGTCCCACCAACAGTGTATAAGCATTCCTTTCTCTCTGTATCCATGCCAGCATCTGTTGCTTTTTGACTTTTTAATAATGGCCATTCTCATAGGGATAAGGTGGTATCTGATTGTAATTTTAATTTGCATTTCCCTGATGATTAGTGATATTGAACATTTTTTCATATGTTTGTTAGCTATTTATCTATTATCTTTCAAAAAACTTTTGTTCATGTCTTTTACCCACTTTTTGATGGGATCATTTGTTTTTTGTTTTTTTTTCTTGCTGATTTGTTTGAGTTGTTTGCAGATTCTGGATATTAGTCCTTTGTTAGATGTACAGTTTGTGAATATTTTCTCCCATTCTGTAGGTTGTCTATTCACTCTGTTGATTATTTCCTTTGCTGTGCAGAGGCTTTTTAATTTAATTACGTTCCATTTATTTATTTTTGCTGTTGTTCTAGTATTTGCCTTTGTGTTTTTAGTCATATTTTTTTTGCCTGGGCCAATGTCTAGAAGAATTCATCCTACATTTTCGTCTACAATTTTTATGGTTTCATGCCTTACATTTAAGTCTTTTATCCATCTTGAATTAATGTTTGTATATGGTGAGAGATAGGGGTCCTGTTTCATTCTTCTGCATGTGGCTCTCCAATTTTGCCAGTACCAATTACTGAATAGGGTTTCCTTTCCCCAATGTATGTTGTTGTCTGCTTCATCGAAGATCAGTTCATTGTAAGTAGATGGTTTTATTTCTGGGTTCTCTATTCTGTTCCATTGATATATGTCTCTACTTTTATACCAGTGCCATGCTGCTTTGCTTACTGTATAGTAAGCAGTATAGTAGTATAAATTGAAGTCAGGTAATGTGATGCCTCCAGATTTGTTCTTTTTGCTTAAGATTGCTTTGGCTATTTAGGCTCTTTCTTGGTTCCAAATGAAGATTAGGATTATTTTTTCTAGATCTGTGAAATATGATGTTGGTATTTTGATGGGGATTGTATTAAATACGTAGATCACTTTGGGCAGCATGGGCATTTTAATAATGTTGATTTTTTCAATCCATAAGCAAGGGATGCTTTTCAATTTGTTTTAGTGATCTGCGATTTTGTACATCAGTGTTTTGTAGTTGTCCTTGTAGAGACCTTTCATCTCCTTGGTTAAGTATATTCCTAGGTATTTTACTTTCTTTGTAGCTATTGTGAATGGTATTGAGTCCTTGACTTGACTCTCAGCTTGACTGTTATTAGTATATAGAAATTCTACTGATTTGTGTACGTTGATTTTGTAACTTGAGACTTTGCTGAATTTCTTTATCAATTCTAAGAGTCTTTTGGTGGAGTCTATAGGGTTTTCAAGATATAAGATCATATCATCAGCAAATAGGGATAGTTTCACCTCCTCTTTCCTGATTTGTATGCCCTTTATTTCTTTCTCTTGCCTGATTGTTCTGGCTAGGACTTCCCGCACTATGCTGAATAGAAGTGGTGACAGTGGGTACCCTTGTCTTGTTCTAGTTCTTAGGGGGAATGCTTTCAACTTTTCCCCATTCAGTTCCTAAGGAGTTCCTACATCACATAGAACAACGACTCTGGGTATTAGGATACTTTCTATTTTCAGCTTCAGTTAAGGCAAAGACATAAATAAGGCCCTGTTTACCACATAGTATGTACCACTGACTTCACTGCCATTATGGAAAAAAGAAATAATGTCTTGAAGACCATGAAACACAGATGCTGAAGTTTAGAGCACCCCAGGATGCAAGGCAGAGCCACAGATAAAAACCAAACACAAACATGTTTTAGCACCTGATACATCATGTGTTGATTGCCAAAGCACTAAATCCCTGTAATCCACTCTAGGAGAGGCCCTCAGGACATAACTTGGGAGCTTATTTGCTCACAAACTTGACATCTTTGATGATCGAACTTTTCAGACCTCATGGAGTTGAAGTTGAAGAAACTTGCAAGAAGTCAGTGTACTATCAAGAGTTGTGACAGCTGATATCTGGCAGCCCAGTATGTTATCTTGTACAGTGGCTCCCAATATCCACCTAAAGATTTAGAAAGGAAAACCCTACTGATTTGTACTCCAGCAAAGCATTTAAGTTTTCTAAATTATCACCCTGAATCACTATAGGAAAAAAATCATTTTGGTCTTGTTACCTTCTGTGTGATGTGTAAGAACAATATATGACACATTTTTAAATCATTTCCATCAAAAAGTATTTAAAAGTGCAATCTTCAATACCTAGAAAATGTACACAAATGAAATAATTTATTCCTTAGAAGTGTGATATTGCTTTAGCTCTGTATTTTAAGGGACTCACATATAGAATGTCTACTAAGTATAAGACATTTTGGGGATAAACACTCATAAAACAATATAGGAAATGTTGTTTTTCTGCCCAGATCCCTTTACTCAGTCCATGCATCCATCCTCCAGATGCTGTGAATGTTGGCTGTTAATGACTCACAGCTGCTCCCTTTTCTAGAAAATTATCATTGTCTTACTGGGAGTTGTGTTGCTAGGGAAGTCATCTCCTGAAAGGGGCAGCTTGTTTCCACTAAGTGACAAGTGTGTACAAAAGCTCTTCTATCCCCTACCCCTGCCTATCGGTAGAACCAACTTTGTAGTGCAATTTGTACTCTAGAGCTCCCCAACAAAATCTGACTGAGATGGTCTCTATCTGAGATCACATCCTAGCTTGACTCCTGTCCTGTCCTGCTTCCCCAAATCCCCTTCTCCTGAGAAAACTTCCTCCATAGGCATTTGCAAAAGAATCCACATCTCAGAGTTTACTTCTAAAACACCCAAACTAAGACAGACTTAGATTTTTCTCTCAAGAATATAAGCCATATATAAAAGTCAACTCGATTATTAATTGAACACTGCATGCAGAAGGTTTAAAATGGAAAGGGATTTAGACATGTCCATTACCAGCTAAGATAGAATAATATGCACCAGATTTCCTTTCTTGCCAGAAATGCCTAAAAATGGACAAAATGTGTGAAAAAATTTTTTTCCATTACACTGGACATCAGACAAGGAAAGGCAATAATCTTAGACAAAATACAAATGAGATGAGCTATATGATTGTCTCAGCTTACTGCATGGATAAAGGAACCCAGGATATTTCTGGCAGATTTACACATTGAGAATATAGAGCTGGAAGGCCAGGGAGGCTAAGACAGCAAGAGTTGGACAGAATACCAAAGAGGAGAAGGTTGTACAGAAAGAAAACTTTGAAGATCTGCAAAGTGTTCCTCTTGAGTATTCAGCTGAGCACGGGTCAGCACACAAACATGAGGAAAGGAACCCTAGAGAAGTTTAAAGGGAGAAATCCCTGGAGATCACACAGAGCCAAGAATAGTGCCCATTCCTAGCAGGTTGAGTGGAAAACTTATAACTCATAGGGCATTGGGTAGAATACTAAAAAGAGTCTTGCTTGGGTAGTGGGGAAAAATATCACTAGACTACACAGTGCTCTGATCTCACATAACAATACTTAAAATCAAGACTCAAGAGCATCAAGATATTTCTAAGTAACTTAACCACACCCCGGAATAAAGCTCAAGAATATTTATAGGAATTCAGAAATATACAGCATCCTACAAGGTAAGGTTAAAGATGTCTGACATCCAGTAAAAAATTACTAGGCATACAAAGAAGCAAAAAAAGACTCAAAATGAAAAAAATCCAATCAGTGAAAACTCACCCAGAGATGACACAAATGCAAGGATTTTTAAAAAATTATAACTGTATTCCCTATGTTCAAAATATAGAGGAAAGATTGAACATACTAGAGACATGGAAGATTTGAAAAAGACCCAATTTAAACTAGAGATTAAAATTACAATGTCTGAGATGAAAAATACACTTGATGGGCCGGGCGCGGTGGCTCACGCCTGTAATCCTAGCACTCTGGGAGGCCGAGGCGGGTGGATCGCTCGAGGTCAGGAGTTCAAGACCAGCCTGAGCAAGAGTGAGACCCCGTCTCTACTAAAAATAGAAAGAAATTATATGGACAACTAAAATATATATATACAAAAAATTAGCCGGGCATGGTGGCGCATGCCTGTAGTCCCAGCTACTCGGGAGGCTGAGGCAGTAGGATCGCTTAAGCCCAGGAGTTTGAGGTTGCTGTGAGCTAGGCTGACGCCACGGCACTCACTCTAGCCCGGGCAACAGAGTGAGACTCTGTCTCAAAAAAAAAAAAAAAAAAGAAAAAAAGAAAAATACACTTGATGGAATTAATGGCAGGTTAGATATTGCAAAAGGAAATGTTAGTAAATTTAAATATTTAGCAATACAAACTATCCAAAATGAAACAAACAGAAGAGGAAGGAAAATAGAGTACTAGTGGTCTGTGAAACAATTTCAAGTGGACAAATGCACATGCAATTGTCATTGCTGAAGGTGGAGGGGAATGAGGAGGACAGAAAACATATTTGAAGAAATAGTGGACAAAAATTTTCAAATTTGATGAAAACTATAAGCCCACAGATTCAAGAAGCTGAACAAACCCCAAGTGCAAGAAACATGAAGAAAATCACAGTAAGACATCATAATCAAATTGTTTAAAATCAGTGATAAGGATAAAATATTAAAAGCAGCCAGAAGAAAAAAACACATAATAAGTACAGGGAAACAAAGATAAGGATGACAGCAGGACTTACATCAAAACAATGCAAACCAGAGGACAATGAAGCAACATCTCTAAAGTACCAGAAGAAAAACACTGTCAACCTAGAATACAGAAAAAGCAACTTTTAAAATGGATGCAAAATAAAAACTTTTTCAGACATACAAAAGAGGAAAGAATTCATCACAAGCAGACCAAGAACATTACAAGAAATATTAAAGAAGGAAAATTGTAACAGATGACTATCTTCATCTACACACACAAAAAAGAACACCAGAAATGATAAATATATGAATAAATTTAAAGAAATTTTCTTATTATGTAAGTCTCCTTAAAAGATAATCAACCATTTAAAGCAAAAATAACAACAATGTATTGTGAGGTTTATAACATGTGTAGAAGTAAAATGTGTGACAATAATAGAACAAGGGCCAAGAGGGTAGAAATGGTATAGTGGTGTAAAGTCCTTATACTATATAGGAAGTAGTATGATGTCACTTGAAGGTAGACTGTGGTAAGTTAAAGATATATACTATAAATTGTAAAGTCACTATTATAATAACACAATAAAAAACTAAAGATAAAAAGCCATATAGGAGATAAAATAGAATCATAAAAATTATTCAATTAATCCAAAATATGGGAGCAAAAGAGGAAAAGAGAGCAAATAACAGATGGGAAAAATAGAAAATAAATAGTAAAATGGTAGATATAATTCCAGCCATATCTATAATCACATTTGTAGTGGACAGACTCTATCATGGCCCCCAGTTATCTCTATCTCTTATATTCATGACTTTGTGTGTAGGTGTGACTTGTGACTTGCTTCTAACCAATAGAATATGGTCAAAGTGATGGGATGTCACATTCATGATTGTTATATAAGATTATAACTTCCATCTTGTGAGTAGACTTTCTCTACTGACTGTCTCCCTTGCTAGCTTTGATGAAGTAGGCTGCCAGACAAAGAAGCCCACATGGCAAGGAAGTAAGGTTGGCCCTAATTCTGATAGCATGCAAGAAACTCAATCCTGCTAACAACCACATTAGCTTGGAAATAGATTATTCCTCAGTTGAGCCTCAGATGAGACCCTCAGACCTTCCTGATATCTTGATTGCAAACTTGTGAGATATCCTAAAACAGAGGACCCAGCTAAACTGTGCCTGAATTCCTGACCCACAGAAACAGTGAGATAATAAATGGGTATTGTTTTAAGCTGTTAAGTTTGTGGGAATATTATTTTGGAGCAATAGATAACTAATAAAACATTAAATTTAAATGGTTTAAACACCCAATTAAAATGGAGATTATCATACTGGATTAAAAAACACCCAAGACCCAACCACATGTTACTTTTAAGAAACCTACTTTAAATATAAAGATATAAGTAGTTTAAAAATAAAAAATATAGAATGGAAAAACAAGCATCACATGTACTCACCAGAAAATTGGTTTCCTTGATCATCACCTAAATACAAATCTGGAAACGACACCAATTGGACATCAGACTGAGGTGGGGGGTGGGGGAGGGGATGGGGGTATGCCTACACAATGAGTGCATTGCGCACCGTTTGGGGAGTGGTAACATTTGAAGGTGCTGACTCGGGAAAGGGGGGGTGGGGAAAAAAATATGAAACTATTGTTTAAAAAAAAAAAAAAAAATTTAAATAAAAAAAAAAAATATATATAAGAAAAGCTATCCCATGCTAATTCTAATATTTAAAAAAAGAAGCAGGATTTGCTATATTAATATAAGACAAAGTATATTTCACTGTAAATAATATCAATAGAGTAAAGAGGGCCATTTCATAAATAGTCCAATTCAGCAAGAAGACATGACAATCCTAAAGTTCTATGCACCTAATAACAGAATTATTACATTAATTAAAAACTGACAGAGGTATAAGGAGAAACAGACAAATCTATCATCAGACTCAGAGATTCCCCCCCATCCTTTTCTCAATAATTGAAAGAACAAATAAACTGAAAATCAATAAGGACATAGAAGACTTGAACAACACTACTAAACAAGTTGATCTAATTAACATTTATGCAACACTTCAAAAAATTGCAAAATATACGTTCTTTTCAATTGCACAGAAAACATTTACCAAAATAGAGCATCTTCTGGCCCATAAAACAAATCTTTTGTCTCTTTTTCCCTGCGGTATTCTTAAATTAAAGGTGCTAAAACCACAATCTCTACCTTTAACCTCACTGAAATTGTCACTGGGATCTCAGGGGAAGGATGAGCAGGACAAACCTCTAATACAAAGTGTACCAAGTGATTGCTTTGGGAAGGAAGATTTCAAAGAGGCAGAAAGGTTGAGGGAGGGAAGACACTAGTTCACTTTCTCCAGAGCTCCAAGGGTCAGCTGAATTAGAGGCTTTAAACATGGTGTGTTCTAAATGACACCCCATGGGTCTGGATTAATGGATGCTCAAAACAGTCTTTCATTATCCAAAAGGTTGAGGTCCAGTTACTTTTGACTCAAAGACATCATATATATTATCAAAGTTTGTTTACATAAGATGGCATTTAGATCATCAGTAACACTACAAGGTAATAATAAAAAAGCCAAGAAACCCAATATCTCACTGGGGGAAATATTTCCATCAATACTTTTTATGGTGACATTACTGTGCCCAGGGGAGAAAAAACTCAGCCTCCAAAAGAATTTAAGATAATGCTGGCCAGGCACGGTGGCTCACACCTGTAATCCTAGCACTCTGGGAGGCCGAGGTGAGTGGATTGCTCGAGGTCAGGAGTTTGAGACCAGCCTGAGCAAGAGTGAGACCCTGCCTCTACTGAAAATAGAAAGAAATTATCTGGCCAACTAAAAATATATATAGAAAAAATTAGCTGGACATGGTGGCACATGCCTATAGTCCCAGCTACTCAGGAGGCTGAGGCAGGAGGATTGCTTAAGCCCAGGAGTTTGAGGTTGCTGTGAGCTAGGCTGACGCCACGGCACTCACTCTAGCCCGAGCAACAAAGCAAGACTCTGTCTCAAAGAAAAAAAAAAAAAGATAATGCTGTATAATTGGACATGCTCTCCCCACATGAAATCAATCAATAGTACAATTCAACATGGCTACAATGTTGAATCAATGATTAGCTGTAAAACCAAAGCTATTAATGGGGAGATAACTCCCACAGAGTTGCATTGATAGTAAGTGAACAAGAAACACCATAAAAAGAAAAAAGACTGTTTCTGTATTGGGTTGCCATAGAAAATCCTCAGGTATGTACAGAGCATAAGTGATTGCGTGACAGTTCCTGGAACAGGTTATGAAGATCCGAAAATGCTTCAACTTATTCAAATTCACTTTGGCACTCAGTGCCATTGGGCAATTTTGTAAAGAAAAGAAAAATATCTGTGTAACTATAGCAAGGATTATTTTTATAGAGATAAATCTCTTGCAGATTGATATAATCATTCTGGAGGACAATGTCTATCCAAATGTAAAATGTGTGTACTTTTAGCCCCAAAATACTCATGCTCAGATATGTCCACAAAATCAATCCCTTATACATGTCCCAAAAAAGATATGTATCATTTAGAACCTTTTTTTTCCAGCAAAAAACTGAAAATCAGTGCAATCCAGCTCAAACAATAAAGGGAGTTTGCTGGCTTACAGACTTGGAAAATTCAAGCATAAGATTGTTCATAATTTGGGCTGTTTTGGAAGAGATGAAGAAAATACTGACAAGAGAGTGGAAAAGTGATACAGAATGAGATGGTAGCTAATATAGGATGCATTATAAAACTAATTTTCACTGGGGACAACTAGAGTTTAATTCCACTAGGGAAACCCTGAGAACCAGTGTAAAAACATATGGCTCAGAGGTAATCTATCCCAGGGCACAGGGTTGAGAGCTGCCCTTGAGGGACATTAATTTCATTCTG
The DNA here is from genome assembly GCF_041146395.1 of Eulemur rufifrons. Lineage (NCBI taxonomy): Eukaryota > Metazoa > Chordata > Mammalia > Primates > Lemuridae > Eulemur > Eulemur rufifrons. The sequence continues at coordinate 132,096,509 of NC_091012.1, forward strand.
CTGAGTGGGAGCCAAAGAGGACTCCAGTAGTAAGAAAAACCTTTCAGACAAAAAATTCAGAACTGACAGAAGTCAGGTTGTGTGCACTGAAGTGGTCAAGACATGGATATGGGTGAGGCACCGACAACACCTGCCTCAGACGGACTTCGGAGTTGGGTGTCAACAATGTCATCAATATTCTCTCCTCTCCACTTTGATATCCAGTGTTAATGTCATCCAAACAATTCTTTCCATGTTGGTCATTAAATGAGTGTCAGTCCCAATTGGGGCCACATATATTGTGGGATATAGAAAGCACTTCAGTGTCAAGGTTCCAAGCAAACATGCTTCTATTTAATCTAATTGGACTGGATTGAGGCAGAGGCATACCTTTGAACCAATGACTTTGCTACATGGCTTAAATCAATTCATGTCTACTCCCAGAGATAAGGATGTAGGCTGTCTCCTGTAAAGGCACATAGAAAAGCTGGGTACTGTTGATAAGGGAGAAGCTGGGAGTGGATGCTGGGTAGGTCAACCACAAATGTATAGGAATATATGTGTAAAGATGTTAATTACAACCTTCTTTGTAATAGCAAAAACCTAACAACATCCAAAGTGTGCATCAATAGGGGACTTATAGTTAAACAAATTATGGAGTATTCTTACTGTAGATATTAAGCAGTAGTAGATCTTTATGTTCCAATATAGATGGGTCTCCAAGATATATCATTAAATGAAAAAGCATATGCAAATCAGTGAGTAAAGTAAATCACTTTTGTAAATTAAAAAGCCAAACCCACCCAACTACTGAATTTCTGATCTCCAGAAACTGTGGAATGATAAATGTTTCTTGTTTTAGGTCAGAAAGTTTGGGATAACTGTTATGCAGAAATAGATAGCCAATACAATGGTCTAACAGGAAAAGCACAGCTACAAAGAAAAGTTCAATATGACTCTTCTATTTAAGTATACATGAAAATTTTCCAAGTAAATTTAGAAATAAAAATGAGTTTTGATTTAGAAGTTTACAATAAAATTCTTTTAAAGCTTCTACATATTCTGGGTTACAAAGCACTTAGAAGAAGCTGGAATTTTCCATCAGTCCCAATGAAGATTATATATCCTAAAGACTCTGTGAGGGAAGATGAAGCAACTCACTAGATAGAGACTGGTCATACATGTGAGAACACTTCACAAGCATCCCTAACTTCTGCTTCTACCTTCATCATTTCAGATTTAAAGAAAATCTTAGGTAAGATAACAGTTGTAAAAAATCTATATCATAAATAGCCCATCCCCTCCATAAAATATATGTTTACCAAAATCATTTAAGAGGATTAAAGCCACAGAAAAACAAAGTTAAAACTATAGCAGCAATCTTCAAACTTGGGTTATACTTTTAAAGGCTTTCAAAGGGGTGTATGGCCATAAATAGTTTTGAGGAATCAATTTCAACTCAACTTCCACACATATGCAATCTCCTAAAATCTGTCTGCCTGAGATTTGCATTGTCTTAGTCCATTCCTGCTGCTATAACAAAATACCTTAAACTGGGTAATTTATAAAGTACATAAATATATTTCTCACAGTTCTGGAGGCTGGGAAGTTCAAGATCAAGGTACTGGCAAATTCAGTGTCTGGTGAGGGCCTGTCCCTCATAGGGTGTCTCCTTGCAGTGTCCTCACATGGCAGAAAAGATGGAAGGCAAAAGGCAAAAGGCACAAGGCACTAGAATGCTCCCTTGTGGAGCACTCATTCACGAGATCCTCATGACTTAATGACTTTCCCAAAGGCACACATGTTAATACCATCACCTTGGAGTTTAAGTTCCAGTGTATGAATTTCAGAAAGACACATACATTCAAACCATAGCAGGCATTTTACCTGGTCTTCTTCCCAACCTCCCCTTTCACAAGAAAGCCATATTTCTCTGGAATTCCAAATCTTATTGTGTCTTTCAACAGAGCGTAAAAACTTCAAGGGCACCAAATAGAGGAATAGTTTAAAATATCAGTGTTTGCAAACTTCATTCATTCAAATCACAATAAACTCCCAGAAGGACTTCTCTCTTTCCTATCTCACACATGTTTTTATTCAATGAGAAGCACAGAACTTGTATTGGGATATACTATAATGAAAAGCATTATAACATGGGGAAGGGATTATTGGGATTGATAACAAAGAATTTTCATTTAGCAACCCCATCTCTCAGTTCTGCCAACTGTTGTAAAATAATGTATTGCTCCTGAGAATAAGCCCCTTGAGACTACTACTGAACAATGACATGAAATCACTGTCTTACAATGCCATTTATTTACAAAAGATTCAGACTCAAAAACCCCTCAGTTTTTAAACGAGGAAAGCTAAGGGTATTAGTAAAAAGGTACTGTCATTAAAGTTGGCTTGGAAACCTTATTTATATTAGTTTTCCTCTCTTGAAAATACTGATTCCAGGTGCATAATTCATTCTTTCACAAATATTTATTGAGTAGTTATCTATTTGCCAGACACTAGTTTAGATTCTCAGATGTGATAGTGAATAAAATTAACAAAATTCAATGTTCTCATGGAACTTATAGAGACAAGAGGCAAACAAATTAAATAAATGGTATATAAATATTAGAAAGTCATAAGTATATAGAGAGTAAGAAAAAAAAAGAGAAGAAGGACAGGGAATGTAAGGGGGCACTGGGAATTTTAAATAAGGTGCTCAGGGCTGGCTCCATTTAGAAGATGACATTTGTGCAAAACTGGAAGGAGATGAGGGAGCCAGACTTGTAGCTGTTTGGGGAGAAAGTATGCTAAGTCAAAGGGGAAGAATGTGTAAAGGCCCTGGGACAAAGCATGTGTGCCTGCTCAAAGGACAGCAAAAAGGGCAGTGCAGAGAGGAGTAAGTGAGAGGAAAAGTAGAAGAATGAGAGGCGAGAGGGGTAATGCAGTGCTAGACCATGTGGAACCTTATAGGTTACTGCAAAGATTTTGACTTTTTCTCTGGGTGAGGGCTTTGGTAGTGACAAATTCTGACTTGTGTTAACAGGCACACTAGCCACTCTATTGGGAATAGACTATAGAGAGCAAGCACAGATCAAAAAGTCCAGTAAAACAGTTACTGCCATAATCCAGAAAGAGACCATGTATGTTTGGTCCAAGATAGTAGCCAAGGAGGTGATAAGAAGAGGTGAGATTCTGGACATATTCTGAAGGTCAAGTCCATAGGATATGCTGATGGACTGGATGTAGAATGTGGGACAGAATAGTCCTACATCTTAGAGAAATTAAATTCAAAGTTAAAAACTGTCCCAGAAAGGAAACTCCAGTGGTTTCACTTGGAAACTCTATCAGATGTTTATGGAAAAATTGCACCAATCTTACCAAAATTCCTTCAGAAAATAAAGGATGAGAGACCACTACCCAATTCATTTTGTGTGGCCAGCATCACCCTAATTCCAAGACCTGATAAAGGCAGTCCAAAAAGAAATTTACAAACTAATCTCCTTCATGAATATAGATGCAAAAAAATTCTTAACAAAATATTAGCTAATTGAATTTAACCATATATAAAAAAGATAATATACAATGACCAAATAGGGTTTATTTCAGTAATGTAAGGTTATTTAACATTTAAAGATCAATCAGTGTTATTCACCATATTAACAGAATAATGGAGAAAAACTATATAATAATTTGAATAGACACAGAAAAAAGTTCAAAATTCACTCATCATTCAAACTGTCAGCAAACTAAGAATAAATGGGAACTCCTTCAACCTAATAAAAAACATCTTTTAAAAACCTGCAGCTAACTTCATACTTAGTAGTAAAAGTCTGAATGTGTTCTCCTAAGACTATTAAAAGGCAAGGTTGCCCACTGTCATCAGTTCGATTCAATATTTTACAGGAGGTCTTAACTAGTTCAATAAGGTAAAATGAAAAATAAAAAGAAATAAAAGGCAAAACGATTGAAAAAAGATTGATGACATGATTATTTATACACAAAAGCCAGAAGAATCTACAAAACAAATGCTAGAACTGGTAAGTGAATTTAGTAAAGTCATAGGGTACAAAGTTAATATAAAAGAATAATTACAGTCACAAACTATTGGAAACAATTTTAAAAACTGATTTCATTTACAGTATCAAAAATCATGGAATAATTCAAACATATAATGTAATGTAACATATAACATGTATATAACATATTATTAATATACATACCTATAATCACTGGGATGGCCAAGTGGTTAAGGCGTTGGACTTAACATCCAATGAACACATACATACCTATAATACAACAAATAACATAATAAATATAACAAAAGGCTTCTAAGATCTCTACACTAAAACAAATAAAGCATTGCTGAAAGAAATTAAAGAAGATCTAAATAAATGTAGAGATATACCATTTCATAGATTGGAAGACTCAATATTATTAAGATGTCAGTTCTCTCATAAATTGATCTGTAGAAGCAATGCAATTCCATTCAAATCCTCAGCAGGTTTTTGTAAAAATTGATCCACTAGATCTAAAATTACATGAAAAACCAAGGGACATAGAATAGCCAAAACAACTTTGAACAAAACGAACAAAGTTAAGAACTTACACTACCTGACTTTATGACTCACTATAACACTAAAGTTATCAAGGCAGTGTGGTACTAACATAATGACTGGCAAATAGATCAATAGAACAGACTAGAACCCAGAAATTGACCCCCAGTTATACAGTGTCTCAGTCCATTTTATGTTGCTATAACATAATTCCACAGACTAGGTAATTTACAAATGATAGAAGTTTATTTTGCTGGTAGTTTTAGAGTCTGGGAAGCCCAAGGTCAAGGGGCCTACATCAGGCGAGGGCCTTTATGCTTCATCATCCTATAGCAGAAAGTGGAAGGGTAAGAAAGAGGGAAGGGAAGGGCTGAACTCATCGTTTTATCAGGAACTCACTTGCATGATAACTAACCTACTCCCACAATAACAGCATTAATCCATTAGTGAAGGCAGAGCCCTCACAACCTAATCATCTCTTAAAAGCCCCACCTCCCAACACTGCTGCATTGGGGATTACATTTCCAACACATGAATCTGGGGGGACACATTCAAACCAAAGCATACAGTCATCTAATTTTTTATAATGATGTCAAAGGAATCTAATAGGAAAAGAATAGTCTTTTCAATAAATGGTAATAGAATAATTGAATAGAATAATTGGATATCCATATGGAAGGGAGGAAAAAAGAAGAACATCAGTCCTTACCTCATACTATACACAAAAACTAATTTGAGATTGATCCTAGACTAAAATATAAAAATTAAAGCCCTAAAGCTTCAGAAAACATGTATCTGACAAAGGACTGGGCTCCAGGATATATGAAGAACTCCTAAAATTGAATAATAAAATGCACGTATACAAATATATATAGGCAAATATTTGCTTAGACACTTCACAAAAGAACATGTACCAATGTCAAAAAGCACATGAAAAAGTACTCATTATTAGTCATCAGGGAAATGCAAATTTAAGAAACAGTGAAATAATACATATCCACTGGTATGGCTAAAATTAAAAAGACTGACAATAACCCAATGTTGACAAGGATTTGGGGCAATCAGAACTCTCATATATTGTTGGTGTGACTGTAAAATTGTACAACCACTTTAGCAAAAGGTCTGGCAGTTTCTTATAAAACTAAATGTACACCTACCCTATGATCCAGCAAGTCTTCCTAGATATTGCCCAAGAGAAATGAAAATATATGCCCACAAAAAGACTTGTACGCAAATGTTCATGGCAGCTTTGTTTTTAATGGTGCAAACTTGAAACAGCCCAAGTGTCTATCAATAAGAGAATGGATAAGCAAACTATTTATTCATATAATGGAATACAACTTAACAATAGAAGGATTGAGCTACTAATACACACTACAAAATGAACGAATCTCAAAAACACTCCGAGTGAAAGAAGCCTCACATAAAAGAGTGCATATTGTATGATTCCATTTATATAAAGTTCTAGAATGGGCACATATCGTCTAGAGTGGAAAATAATCAGAACACTGTTTTCCTGTTGGAGGGAAAGGTGAGAGATGGGGACTGAGTTTGCCTGGGAGGAAGCATAAAGGAACTTTTGGAGTGATGGCAACATTCTATACCTTGATGGGGGTTTGCATTCATCAAAACTCAGCAGATTCATGCTTAGGATTTGTGTGTTTCATTGTGTGTTAATTTTACAATGAAAGAAAAGCTTTAGACAAATACTGAATTCTAAGTAGTAATATACATGCCAAAGTATACAGAGGTAGTGTACAGATGTCTTCAATTTACCTTGAAATGCATCAAAAAATAAGATGGGTTGATATAGGTGATAAAATAAGTATAGTAAAATATAAATGGTAGAATCTAGGCTATGGTATACAAATAATTCACCATAAAATTCTTTCAACTTTACTGAATGTTTGAAATTTTTCGTGATAAAGCCATTTTAAAAATTAAAATTATATACATAGCAATGTTGATATCCCTTTGAGATAATTAAAAGAGATTTTCCCCAACAAGTATAATACTTGTATATTGATCTGAAACTCAATATAAAATAATTAAGCAGGTCTAATTCATCAGGCACTCATTAATTCATTCAAACATTTAACATTTATTCAGCATCTATTACTTGCCACGCACTTGAAAGAAAGTAAAAATGCAAAAGAGTCCACTCAATACATAATTATCTACTTTCACCACAGTCACCCACTTGGAAAGGAATGCTTTGGGGAACTGACAGATGATGAGAAAGCCCTTCATTCACAGCTATTTTTTAACGTTATATTTTTCCGATTAAAGAAGCCATTTTCAACATGGAAAATCAATACTGTTAAATCAGAAATAATTGCACAAATGCTTGTGTCAATTTTAAATTGTTCCTTGAATTTATTTTCAGCCTTGGAAGCAGAAAAATTCAGACTTAAGGAGAGGGCCTACACTAACATAACATGTGATTTTTAAAACGTTGGTATTACACTGACAGATTGAGAGGGCTCTAAATGTCATTTCCTCACAAGAAGCTATTATGCACAGTGCTTGCACAGGGCTGGAGGAACTAGCAACACAAGGGGGAAAAAAAGGTTTCCAAGGCAAAAGGGCTGCTTATTTCAGAGCTAAACCTTAAATTGCCACGCCTCAGGGTCTTGACCAAGAAAATGAGAGCCAGCCGACGCCTCCACCTAATAATAGATCTTGTTTCCTTGAGTGACATTGGATTTATTAGATACATGCTTTTAAACACATGATTTTCCAGTGTAATTCAAGTTACATCTTAAGGTGGAACACAAACACTGTGTTTCTGTATAGAAATATAATCTGGTCTATGACTCTATTGCTTCTCTTGGACACAAAAGCAACGTTTTAAGATGGGAATCAGAAACAATCCCGGTAATGTGCTGCTCTAATTCACATTACGACACTAAATGTGGCTCTGAGTAATTTAAATGTTAGAAAATACGTAACAGTGAGACAGAGGCTGAGAATCTGCCCACCAGAGAACTTGAAGCGCTGCCTCATGATCTCACTCTCAAGCAGCACAGAACGCTTTGAAATGTACTTAGACTTCATGACTCACTTTCCCCTCTTTTGCCCTGGGGATTATCCTACTTCCGGTTTTGTCCAAATTAGCCATCAAAACTTCTACTATTTGCAAGCCTTGCCAAAACATCTTCTTTTCCTTCAAGGGCCTGGAGGAGGATTCTCTTGAATTTTATCTTCTTCATCTTTCCTTTAATCTCTCCTCTCTTCCCCAAGTAAGAGGGAAGCTTTGAAGGGGAAAGATGTCCCAAAAATAGCTATTTTATAGATAAAAATGGAACTGGGGAGAGACACTTGTCAGCGTTTGCTTCAGAGGTGAAGCAGGTGTGGGGGAGAGTGACAATTCTGGATTCTCTAAATTTGAACTTTGAGTATTTACATCTTGTAGGGGCTGAAGCCACTAAATGTCCTTCTCCTCTCCCTGCCACTTCTGCAAAATACTGCCCAGTGTCTACACAGTAAGAGCCCAGAAATCAGCTTTTATCTCTCTCAGTTCATCAAGGTGCCTGCCAACAAAGGGAATAATAATTAAAAGTACACTATAGCTGGGTGCGGTGGCTCATGCCTATAATCCCAGTGCTTTGGGAGGTCGAGGCAGGAGGATCACTTGAGGCCAGGAGTTCAAGACCAGCCTGGGCAATAGAGTAAGACTCTGTCTCTACAAAAAAATAGAAAAATTAGTCAGGCATGGTGTTGTGTGCCTGTAGTTCTAGCTGCTCCGGAGGCTGAGGTTGGAGGATCGCTTGAGCCTAGGAGTTTGAGGCTGCAGTGAGCTATGATCATGCCACTGCACTGCAGCCTGGGTGACAGAGACCCTGTATCAAAAAAAAAAAAGTACACTATAGAGTTGTACCCTGACCACTCCCCAATGGATCTCTCTTTCTCTCTCACTCTCTCTCTCTCACATACACACACACACATACACACGTGTGCACGCACACACACACACACACACGCAAAGATGCTTTTCCTATATTCATCCCAAGGGCATCACCATATCACTGGTTCTAGAATGTGAGTAGAAACCATAAACTAAGATGCTGCTCCATGACACAAAAGCAAAAATCAGGTCAGAACTTAAAAGTTCCATTTATTTTAATGTGGTTCTTAAATCTCTATCTGGTCTGGTAGCTCATAAAGTGTTGACACTTTGTGTCTCAAGTCACAGGACAACAGGACATAGGACAAAGTCATAGGACAAATGCCCTTCATTCCTATCAGTCCCCACCCTACAATTCATATCCTGAAATTGACCCAGGCGACTGGTCCTTACTTTATCCACTGCTCTCATTTCTCCTGATGGCTCTCTTGACATTCCCTTAACAGGAAGAAAGCATCTCTCCTATTCAGTATTACCTCAAAACAGGTGTGGACTAAATTCACTATCTTTCTCCTCAATCTTAATTCAGCTATTGAGCCAATCCAAAACTCTTTATATTACCCTTAGTTCTTGCTTACTCTGCTGTCTTTCCTCCCAAACTATTCTTAATGTTTTTCCAATTTTTATGTATGAACTCATTTCTATTCTTTTTGTAGCACCTCAAAAAGCCATACTAAGGGTTTACTTTGGAAATCTATGGGTATTTCTTAGCCACCACTCAATGAGAAAAACAATCAAATCCTTCCCTCACTATTGGTTAAAAATTCAAGAGATCACATTTGTTGTTTTTTTTTTTTTTTGAGACAGAGTCTCACCCTGTTGCCCAGGCTAGAGTGAGTGCCATGGCGTCAGCCTAGCTCACAGCAACCTCAAACTCCTGAGCTCAAGGGATCCTCCTGTCTCAGCCTCCCAAGTAGCTGGGACTACAGGCATGCACCACCATGCCCGGCTAATTTTTTCTATATATATTTTTAGCTGTCCATATAATTTCTTTCTATTTTTAGTAGAGATGGGGTCTCGCTCTTGCTCAGGCTGATCTCGAACTCCTGAGCTCAAATGATCCGCCCACCTCGGCCTCCCAGAGTGCTAGGATTACAGGCGTGAGCCACCGCGCCCGGCCCACATTTGTTTTTACAAACAATACTTTCATCTCATAATTGCTGCTTTAATAAGGATTCTTTTCGGTTGCAAGTGACCAAAATCTAGTTCAAATTTACTTAAACATGAGAAGGAATTTTTTTGGCTTCTTTCATTGACAAATCCAAGAGTCATCTGGCAAGAGGCAAGAAATGAGTCTCTTTCCATTTCCTGGCCCTTTCTTCTTCTATGTTGGTTTTATTCCCCAGCAGTCCCTTCCCCACACTCTCCATGTGGTGACAAAGATGATCACCAACAGTTCCGGGATCAAATCCTACCTGCTTAGCCCTACCATGTGAAAGAGACATGCATTTCCAATTGCCCAGCAAAAGACCAAAGGAAAGTAATGGAGATCAGTGGCCAAGGGTTGCCTGTGGTCCCCATGCCCCAGACAATAGCGCTACACTCTGCATTTCTTCACTTGGCCTCAGCAGAGCAGCTGAGCGTTAAGTCAGGCCAGGGAGCACACTGTAGCTAGAAGGATAGTAGGTTCAAAGACATCAGCTCTGACTTCCTGTGGGACCCACTTTATCCCACCAGCCTGCTTTTGGGAAGACACACAAAAAAATCCCGCTGCTCTAGCAATGGGCAGGTTCCAATTGAGGAGTCTAGGGATGAACCCTCACAATGGTGAGACCTAGGGAACATCGGTGCAAAAAACTGTGACTTTCTGTAAACATTGGCCTCTGCTTTGTTCTCTAACCCAGAGGAGTGAGTAGCCATGAAGATTTCAGACAAAGAAAAAATGTGTGCAAGCCCCTGGGGACTTGCAGTTCTCCCAGGTTACACCATGCAAGCAGTCAGAGAGAAAAGGTACCTACACAAGATTATCTGGAATGAGGTTTGATGATGGCAGCAGTTATTTATTTAATTCAAATCTCTTTTATGCTTTGTTTTAAGTTCTAAAGTTCTGAATCAAATTTTGTGATTTTCATTTAAACATAGGATGTTGGTTTTAAAATAATTATCCCTGAAATTTTATTAAAATAATGCAGCTATAAGTAAGGAGCATTACTTTCAAGACCTCAATTTAAAATGAAATTCACACCTTCCAGATTTTAATGCATCATAAGCCACCTATTTCATAAAATTGCATCCATTTTGCAAACCTTATATTGCCCCATGGAAGCAGCCCTTTGAAAAGGAATGAGGTATTTGATTCTCTAATGTCTCCATTTAGCTAATTATACACAGGTTTTCATACATCATTCCCTTAAAGTATTATAAAAGCACTTTCTAGTATGGTTCTAGTATGGGTGGGAAATGTTAAAGGCATTAATTTCATTGAACTACAGGAAAATTTCAGATGAGAAGATAAGAAGATAAGAAAAATGAGACATTTTCCTCCCGCTTATCGTGGGCTCAATTGCATTGAAACAGCTAAAATTTTGAGAAAAGAGATAACCTCTGTCTTTAAGAAAAGCTACATATAAAATAAAGATAATTATTGCAGGAGTGAAAGACAGTTTTTGCGTCAAATAAAACATATATACTTATCAAGTTATATATATATTGAGATATTCATACTAGAGTGACCATTAAAAACTCATTTCTAAACAACGAGAGGAAACTAACCTCTAAATTTCGCCCATTTTCATAACGTTGAAGAGCCTCAGGCTTAATAAATTCAAAAAAGGTAGAAATTGAGGGAAAGTCAAAATGTTGATTTAAACAAGAATTGTCATCATATAAGACAGAGAAAATGAAAATAAGGATAAGATTCTAAATTCTTTTATTTCCTAAAAATATTTCCCCTATCCTTCCTAAACACTGGTTTGATGTCCATATATGAGAATGTGATAGCCAGTCTCCAAAAGGATCCCCCAGTAATCCCTGTGTCCTAGTTCACACTGAATAGGGCTGACCTGTGTAACCAAGAAGATATTGCAGAAATGATGGAGACATTGAAAGGCTGGGTCATAAAGACATTGTGGCTTCTTCCTTGCACTCTCTTGGATCGCTCACTCTGGGGAAAGCCAGCTGCCATGTCATCACAACACTCAAGTAGCAATTGGAGGGGCCCATGTGGCAAGGAACGGAGGCCTGCCGCCAATAGCCATGTGAGTGAACTCTCTTGGAAGTGAATCTTCTAGCCACATTTAAGCCTTCAGATGGCTGCAGCCCCAACTGACATCTTCACTGAAATCTTATGAGAGGCCCTGAGGCAGAACTACACAGCCAAGATGCTCCCAAATTCTCAACTCACAGAAATTATGAGATAATAAATATTTGTTGTTTTAAGTCACTAAGTTTTGGAGTAATTTGTTATGCATAATAGAAAACTAATACAGAGGATTTCAGTATACTTTAGGTCTATAAATGGCATAGAAATATTTTGTTAAAATCAATTGATGAATTGTTAACTAGACAGATGATGTTCTTTCTGTCCAGGTATCTTTGATGGTTGTCACATAGGACTCTAGCTTATGAAAGTCCTTTTAAGAACAGTTACAAGGCCAGGCACAGTAGCTCATGCCTGTAATCCTAGCACTCTGGGAGGCCGAGGCGGGTGGATTGCTTGAGGTCAGGAGTTCGAGACCAGCCTCAGCAAGAGCAAGACCCCGTCTCTACCAAAAAAATAGAAAGAAATTATCTGGCCAACTAAAATATATATATATATATATATATATATATATATATATAGAAAAAATTAGCCGAGCATGGTGGCGCATGCCTATAGTCCCAGCTACTGGGGAGGCTGAGGCAGTAGGATCGCTTAAGCCCAGGAGTTTGAGGTTGCTGTGAGCTAGGCTGATGCCACGGCACTCACTCTAGCCCGGGCAACAGAGCGAGACTCTGTCTCAAAAAAAAGAACAGTTACAACTTCAAAAAAAAATCAGAATTCTTTGATAATCCTTCACAGAGCATTCCAATTGTTTTATTACCACAAATAGTATGGTATTAGAGAGGTTTTCCTATAGCTGGACTAAGCATTCCTTGTTGTAGATGACAAAATTGAGGTTTATATTTTGTTTATGCAAGAAATACCATTTTCTAAAAGTTGTCTGGAAAAGACTTAGGGTAATTGGTGGTGGTGGTGACACCACAGCCATTAAAGATCATTTGGAACTACCAAAAATTCTTTCATTTTCTTTGATTATCATGAATTCAATCAGAAAAGACTCAGTAAAACAGTAAAATCCAAGCACAGACTTTTGAACCCCTAAAATAAGCATGGCTCTGTGAAAAAAATATTAAAAAGATAAATATGGCCGGGCGCGGTGGCTCACGCCTGTAATCCTAGCACTCTGGGAGGCCGAGGCGGGTGGATCGCTCGAGGTCAGGAGTTCGAGACCAGCCTGAGCAAGAGTGAGACCCCGTCTCTACTAAAAATAGAAAGAAATTATATGGACAACTAAAATATATATATACAAAAAATTAGCCGGGCATGGTGGCGCATGCCTGTAGTCCCAGCTACTCGGGAGGCTGAGGCAGTAGGATCGCTTAAGCCCAGGAGTTTGAGGTTGCTGTGAGCTAGACTGACGCCACGGCACTCACTCCAGCCTGGGCAACAGACTGAGACTCTGTCTCAAAAAAAAAAAAAAAAAAAAGATAAATATAAAATAGAGTCTGAATGAATAGGTGGAACACAGAGAATTTTTAGGGCCATGAAACTGTTCTGTATGGATATACTATATGCTGTACTATAATGGTAAATACTTGTCATTATACCTTTGTCAAAACCCATAGAATGTACCACTCAGAGTTGTACCTAATGTAAACTACAGACTTTGGGTGATAATGATGTGTTGGTTCATCTATTATAACAAATGTATCACTCTGGTGAGCCATGTGGATGGTGAAGAGGCAGTGGGAAGGGAAGGGGAGACATGGGAACTCTTTCCATTCAATTTTGCTGTGAACCCAAAACTGCTCTAAAAACTAAAGTCTATTAATAAGAACAGGAAATAGTCTCTGCCATCCAGAAACCTTAATTATTTGTTCAAGAACTAGTCACTTAGTTTTTCTTTTTCCACCCTTTTACTTTCCACCTTTCTGCGTCTTTATGCTTTATATGTGTCTCTTATAAACAGCACATAGCTAGATTTTGGTTTTTATCTAACTTCACAGGCTCTGTCTTTAATGAGAACTTTTGAACCATTTATATTTATTGTTACTACAGATATATGTGGATTTATTTTCATTATTTTGAATGTTCTATCTTCCCTGTCTTTTTCTTTGCTTCTTTTTTTCATCTTTTATATTTTCCATTTATTTGGAAGATATACATCTTATTTCTATTCTTCTGGTAAAAGATTTTAATATATCTACTTGACTTTACTATTTTGGGTAAAATCACATGTTTAGATTCCTCCTCAACAATTCAAGGTACTTAGAACCCTTTAACTCCATATAGACCCATCCCAATGTTCCATAACAGGTCATATACTGTTTAATTCCATTTTATTTTAAACCCCAAACCCTTCCCCCGCAAAAAACAGCCATTCCTCTTTTTATAGTGGGTTTTTTTAAAACTGTCATTGGTTATTTAAATTTACCAACCGTTCTACCAATCCTTCGCTCAACATGGCTTCGTAGATCCTTCCTTCTAGGCTTGATTTCCTTGTTATAGAAGTACATCCTTTAGTGTGAAGAGTTTGTGAACAGTCAACTCTCTTAGACATTATCAGGGAAAATCTTTATTTCACCTTTAGTCTTTATAGATTGCAGTACTATTTTTTAAAAATATTTTCTGGCTAGTCATTTGATTGTTCTTCCTTAATCTACATTATCCCTTTGACACTTAATTCTCCCTTATTCTTTTAATTTCATCCTTCCTGAACCCACACTGGCAGGTGTTGAGCATTCTTATTTTATCCTTCATGTCCCTTTAACCTCTGTTTCACAATTTCTCTTCTTTTTATCTATATGAGCTGAATTCTGGGTAAATATTTAAACCTATATTCCAATTCCCTAATTATTTCTTTAGTTATGCCTTGTCAGTGGCTAAACTTGGCTCAGCTATGAATAAAATTTATATAGTCAAATTATTGAGCTAAAATTGCATTGAAACTATTCGGAGAAAATGAGTGTATAGGAATTGTTCACGAGTGTAGAGGAGGTGAAGAGATCTAAAAGAGAGGTGAATCCTGATCTAAGATAGTGGAAAATAATTAGATATTGCCATAACTTAAAGAAATGAAGGTAGCAATATAAACATGTTATTTAAAGCTATAAACACCAAAAAATTAAAAATTAAGAAGTTAAAAATGTTTCCCCTAAAGAAGGAAAAGAGATTAAGTGGGGACAGGGAGAGGAGCTGGGAACCAATATTTATTCATGATAAGTCTTGGAAGGCATTTGACTCTTTAAATTATGCACAGGAATAACTCATAAAAAAGAAAAACTAAATTAGATAAAAGAGTGACTGAGTGGAAGTGAAACTGTTGAGAAGAAATGTGCAGATTTAAAAATCAAATAACGAGCAGGACATGGTGATGCATACCTGTAGTCCCAGCTACTTGGAAGGCTGAGACAGGAGGATCACTTGAGGTTAAGAGTTTGAGGTTGTCTGTAGTGTGCTATAATTGGGCCAGTAAATAGCCACTGCACTTGAGCCTGGGCAACATAGTGAGACCCTGTCTCTAAAAAAAAAATCAGATAAAAATTAGCATGTTACCCCAGTTGTGATTTGAAACTATAATAAGAAGGTTAAATGACATTCTCTAGGTACTTGCAGTCAATTCAAAATTGTTGCTAACTATGAATCTTCGACCATTATTTTGCGATGTTGAAGTTTGTAAAAAGAAACCCCCTAACTTACATTTGTTTCTGTATCCCCTGCTGTAATTTATAAAGTTTGCAAAGTATAGAAGCACCAGTGGGAAAACTCATGTAAATAAAATGGCTTGATATTTTTAACTACTGTAATTTGGAAAATGTTATTCTTTTTTAAAAAATATTTTTCTCTTGGCTGGGCATAATGGCTCACTCCTGTAATCCTAGCACTTTGGGAGGCAGGAGGATCACTTGAGGCCAGGGTTCAAGATCAGTCTGAGCAAGAGTGAGACCCCCGTCACTACAAAAAAAAAAGAAAAAAGAAAAATTAGCTAGACATTGTGGTGCACACCTGTAATTCCCAGCTACTTGGGAGGCTGAGGCAGGAGGATCACTCAAGTCCAAGAGTTTGAGGTTGCTGTGAGCTATGATGATGCCACTGCACTCTAGCTGGCGCAACAAAGCAAGACCCTATCTCAAAAGAAAAAAAGAAAAAAAATTTCTCCCTTTAGAAAAATAACATGGTTTCTAATTACAGAGTAAATAATTAATTTTACTGGTATCATGACATATTTGGAGACAACTGTCCACCATTAAATTGTTGTCTACCTGCCTGGTTAATAAGACAACTTTCTGTCCATATAGGCAGAGTGGCTGATGGAGAAACAAGGTGGTAAATTCTGATAAAGCACCTGTTATGCTTTTCCTAGGGACTTGCTAGAGGTTTGTAAATGGGAAACTGGTCAAGAAGTGAAAAAGTTCAAAGCATCACTATCCAAAAGAAATATAATGTGAGCCATATATGGAATTTTAATTTTTATGGCATTTACATTAAAGAGAAACAGATGAACTTAATTTTAATATCGCTTTTGACTTAATCCAATATATCCCAAATATTATCATTTTGCCATGTAATCCAATGGTCCCCAATCTTTTTGGCACCAGGGACCATTTTCAAAGAAAACAATTTTTCCATGGACTAGGGAGTGGGGGGGATGGTTTCAGGATGATTCAGGCACATTACACTTATTGTGAACTTTATTTCTATTAATATTACATTGTAATATATAATGAAATAATTATATAACTCACCATAGGTTGCAGACCCCTGATGTAATCAATAAAAATTAATGAGACACTTTACCTTTTTTGGTATGAATTCTTCAAAATCTGATATATATTTTACACTTAACAGCACATCTCAATTTGCACTAGTCACATTTCAAATTTTCAACAACCACACAGGTGCTTAGAGTCTGCCATATTCCAGGGCACAGGTAGAAATT
The DNA here is from genome assembly GCF_041146395.1 of Eulemur rufifrons. NCBI lineage: Eukaryota > Metazoa > Chordata > Mammalia > Primates > Lemuridae > Eulemur > Eulemur rufifrons. The sequence continues at coordinate 132,113,086 of NC_091012.1, forward strand.
ATCACCTTTTATATCCAAGGAAGACTCAAAATTGAAGAAAGAGAATTTACTATGGAACATATCAGAAAAGCAGGAAAGACTGATCAGGTGTGCCTCAGTTAGCATTGCAAACAAGAGGGCTTCCCTTTCTCTCTAAGTCCAAAAGTCCTGTTGACCAGCATTGACCTCTATCAGGAGTCAGCAAACTTTTTCCCTAAATGGCCAAATAGTAAATATTTTAGGCATGACAGACCACACAGTCTCTGAGACAACTAATCAATTCTGATGTTGCAGCATAAAAACAGCCATAGACAACACATTAAGCAAGTGAGTATGGTTATGTTTCAATAAAACTTTATTTATAGACATTGAAATTTGAATTTTCTATGATTTTCACATCATAAAATTTTTTTCAAACATTTAAAAATGTAAAAACCATTCTGAGCTCATGAGGCCTACCAAAACAGGTTGTGGGTTAGATTTGGCCCATTGGCTATTGTTTGCCAATCCCTAGAGGATGGGGATTAAGAAAGGGAGTGCAAAGAGTGTTTTATTACAGGATGTGGGAGACCAAAATATGTTACCCAAAAATATGCATTGTTGAGCTAAAGGCAATTAAGAAGCAGATGCAGCAAAGCTTTTCTCTGCCCTCCTCTATTTACCTAAAAATAGGATATAGATTTACAAAAATAAAAGGTATCCTGCCCCCCACCCAAGAACACAAAAATTAACCACTGAGGAAAACAGCAGACTCTTATGGTCTGGAGACGGTACCAGAGGAATCTATATTAACAAGCTTTACTAACTAGCGTTTATCTACCATTTATTTGCCTTCTCCCAAGGTGCTACCCCTAGAGACTCAATGTCCCTTTCCTTTGTCTTGTCACTACTCTTAAAAATTTCCTGTTCTTTGTTGAGGATGCTATATAAGCTGGAAATCCAAGCCACCTCTTTGAGAACTCCTCTTTCCCTGGGTGTCTCCCACATACATGTGAAATATACATGTTAATAAACTTCTGTTTCTTTCTCTCTTATTAATCCACCTTTTGTTACAGGAGTTCATTCCAACTAAGAAGCTATGGGGTTTGACGAAAAAATTATTTTTCTTTTCCTATAAGGACAGTTGTTGAAGATTAAAAACTAGAACTTTGGAATCTAGGGAAAGAAAAAGTGAAGAGAACTCAGGATGTAGTGTCTAGCCATCTCTGTTTTGAGCCTAGTTCTTACAGGAGTGAGTTCTTATATCCCAGTCATATCATTGATCTTCTCTGGCCCTCGGCTTCCTCCTGCCAGTTAGATGATTACCATGGCAACCTTAATGAGTCAAACAATAGCTCATATGCTTACACCACATTAAATCAAAATTAGCAATATTTTGAACAAAATTTTGGCAAATTTACCATTTAAAATACAAGAGAAATGGCCTTGTTGAGAAATAAATAGGATTGCAGAGACTTATAAATAGTTTTGACACTGCTATACTAATTTGAAAACAATTCTTACTATAAATAAGTCAATTATTATTAATCTATGCAGCACAATAAAAGGAAATTGAATGTGACAATCCCAGAGCCTCATTCTAATTGTTATTTATGTTTTAAAGAAATAATAGAAATATCTTGAAATATTCAAATTTTTTAGACTCCCCACTACAATTAGCCCAAATATGTACAGTTTGTGCAGTATTTCGCATTATTTCTTATTTTGCTTTGTTTTACAGTATTTCACAAATCTTCCATTAAATCTCAAGAAAGCAAACTCAGCCAAACCCCTAACCTAATGTAAAATAGCTATTTGGACATAAAACCTGAGTTTTCCTTGGTGAATCAGCTTTCAGAATTAGTATGTAAATAGGAAAATAAGTTGTTGATACTACTTCCCTATTAAACATTAAGGTGATGACTTCTGCCGTAACAACCTAGCCCAAGAATTTCAACCAAAAATAAGAAAGCAACAGAATTGGCTACGAGTTGCAAGTTGAAGGAGACAGTATGGATTGGCCTCCCCCAAACTATTATTGTCCCATCCCTTTTCTGTTGACTTTCTCTATCATAAAGACTGAAAAGCTAAAGCTGATTTCACTTCCAGTGTTAGAGTTGGGCATATGGCATGGTTCTGGCCATGAGATAAAGGCAGAAATTCCTGAGCAGAGTTACTTTATTTGAATAAAAATAGGAGAAGTCCTTTGTCCTTCCCTCTTCTCCCTGCCTGGAACATAGACGTAATGCCTGGAGGTACAGCAGCCATCATGTAACTGGGGGGACAAAAGCCACTTCCTACGAGTGGCAGAATAGGAAGCTAGAAAAATCCAGAATCCCTAGATGTCATGCTTGAGCTCCGGACAACAGCCTGGCCTGCCTTCCTTGGTATTTCTTGTTTTGTGAGAATAAGAAAAATGCTTTCTTACTTACACAGTCACTATTTGCTGGGTTTTCTGGATTTGTTGTTGTTTTTTGTTTTTACAGCTAATTGCATTTGTAATTAATAAACAAGTAAAACAAAGTAGGATTTACTTGCTGTCTATTACACACTAGTATTAATGGTTCTCAAACTAGAGCATGGATCAGAATCACCTATAAGATTTATCAAAATTCAGATCGCTGGGCTCCCAAAGTTTCTGATTCGGTAGGTCTTGGAGGGCTCACAAAAAATTGCATTTCAAACAAGTGCCCAGGTGATGCTGCTGTTGCTGCACCAGGGGTCTCACTTTAAGACCTACTGGATCATACAATAGCATTTCATAACATAAAACATAACACTACATAATATAGCATGGCATAACATAGCACACCACAACACAATATAGTCATATATTGCTTAATGACAGGGATACGTTCTGAGAAATGTGCTGTTAGTCAGTTTCGTCATTGTGCCAACATCATAGAGTGTACTTACCAAACCTAGCTGGTATAGCCTACTGCACGCCTAGGCTATATGGTATGGCTTATTGCTCCCAGGTTACACAGCTGTACAGCATGTTACTCTACTGAATACTGTAGGCAACTGCAACACAATGGTAAGTATTTGTATATCTAAACATACCTAAACATAAAAAAGGTACAGTAAAAATATGGTATAAAAAATAAAAAATGGTACACCTGTATAGGGTACTTGCCATGAATGGAGCTTACAGGAGAAGTTGCTCTGGGTGATTCAGTGAGTGAGTGGTGAGTGAATGTGAAGGCCTAGGACGTTACTGTGCACTACCATAGACTTTATAAACACTGGACATTTAGGCTACACTAAATTGATTAAAAAAAAATCTTACTTCAATAATAAATTAACCTTAGCTTGCTGTAACTTTTTTACTTTAGAAACTTTTTATTTTTTTTTTTAATTTTGGCTCTTCTAATAAAGTTTAAAATGCATTGTACAGCTACACAAAAATATTTTTATATCCTTATTCTATACGTTTTTTCACTTTTTAATTTTTTTTAAATTTTTGCACTGTTTTTTAACCAAAAAAAGTTAAAATTTAGACACAAATAGACACATTAGCCTAGGCCTACACAGGGTCAGGATCATCAAGATGTCAGTAGGCCACAGGAGTTTTTCAGCTCCATTATCATCTTATGGGACCACCGTAGTATATGCAGTCTGTCATTCACCGGAACATTGTTATGCAGTGCATGACTGTATAACATAAACATCCTACTTCTCCAGTTCCTATTCCCCTATTGCTTTGCTTTTTAAAAAATAAATTCTGCCCCAGTTCTGATCTCCAGATCAAATACTCCTTAGTAACCTGCACTTAAAGTGTAAAATAAGTCGCAAAAAGATCAGCAGATATTATAGTTCTGCTCCTGCCTGAAGCTAAAAGATAGGGAAGGAGCCGTCTAGCACTTGCCAGGCTAGACTATTTGCCATGTCACTTCCTGGCACATAATTATGCTGCTTGCTGACAACTATTCTACTTTCTGTCCTTCCATAAGTTGTAAATGATAGTTTGGAAGCTGGTGGCTGAAAATTCTGAAAAAGAAACCTTTACAAAGAGAGGCAAGGATAAAATCACGGTCAATTTAAAGTGGTTACTGATAAGCTGGCCCTGAGAAGCATCCTCAAGTTAGCATACTGTGAAAGAAATGGAATTTCCTGTCTCTTCCTCTTCCCCACCTCTGCTCCTGCTACCTAGAGTCTCAAAGCATGTGATTCACTCAAAAACTAAACTTCGCTGGAGTGAGTTGGAAAGCCTAGTGCACCGAAGCTTTTCTTTGTCTGTTAGAACAACACACAGTTGAATTTTACACGAGGGTAGAGAGAAAAGCTTCTATCATGCCCACATGTTGCCCTATATTCACACCTTGCACCCACCTCCCAAACGACATGCTTCAAAAGTCTATCAAAAAAGCCATCTTTTAAAAAAGCAAATCTGCCATTTTCCAGGTCTAATATTTGGTCAGCTTTGGCTCACTTCCCAGAAACTGGTCAAAATAATCCTTCTGCCCTAGTAGCTACACGATTTACGACATGCTTTGTTAACCTCCTAGGGGAGATAGATCCACCTAATTCACCAGTTTCGCGTCCACTCCCCATTGTGCCCAGAGTCTCAGTGAGTGGGACGAGATAGCCAGCCTGAGTTAAATAACCAAGCCTGGTCAGGCTTCATGAAAATACACAAAACGGAGACCAGAGCAAAGCTCCTTAGTCCTTATGGGAATCACATCTAAGACCTTGACCTTCTTTTGCCACTACCCAGCCTGCTGAGCTAACAACCCATAGGCCCCAAGAATAGACTTTCATGATTGCCTCTATTCCTTCAAACATTTGCAGACCTTAGCACCCTCAGGGATTTCTGGTTTTACACTCTTTCCAGCACCTAATTTTGCCTTCCAACAAGTTTTGATTCTTTGCCCTTTCCCATGAGAAGCCTGAGAATAAGGACCAGGGCATAGAGCCATCTCTCACTGTTCCGTCTCCTTGATCTAACTTACCTTTTCAACTGCAGCCAAGGCTCCTAAGTTTCCCTGTAAACCAACCCCAGCTGCAGACTTTTGAGGGTATGCTCTGTGCAGGGTACTGTGCTGAGGACGCAAATTGTAAGAAGTCAAGCATTAAATGGGAGGCACAAAGCATCAGTGCAGAGTGACTGTAGAGGGGGAAGTTATCCTCAAATACTGGGCCTCAGAGAGGACATGACCTTGCAGGAAAGAGAGAACATAACTGCAAGAAACTTCTAGAGACAGGATTCCAAGGAAGGGGAACATCAGAAGCTAAGGAAGTAGTGAGGTACGGTGAAAAGAACATAGGTTTTGGGGTCAGACAGATCTGGGTTTGAAGCTATTGCCTAGATGTGTGAATTGTGTGAGATATTTCATTAATCTAGAGGCCTCAATTTCCTCATCTGTGGAGACATAATAATACTCTCTTGAAGTGTTGTCCTAAAACTACCCAAAAACAAACAAAAAAAAGATGTAAAATTTTCAATGTAGATCTCAATCAATGGACCTATTGCTATCAAAGGCCTAGATGTGGACCTAGACATGAGGTAGAAAGAAAACAACGAGTAGGGCCAGTTTGGTTGGAGTAAAGGCTTTCCACAAAGGACTAGGGGAAACATTAGAAGAAGAAAAACAAATCAGGCCAGGCATGGTGGCTCACACCTGTAATCCTAATGCTCTGGGAGGCTAAGGTGGGAGGATCACTTGAGGCCAGGAGTTCAAGACCAGCCTAGGCAATAGCAAGACCCTATCTCTACAAAAAATTTAAAAAATTAGTGGAGCATGGTGGTGCACACCTGTAGTCCCACCTACTTAGGAGGCTAAAGCAAAAGGATTGCTTGACCTCAGGAGTTTAAGGTTGCAGTGAGCTATGGTGATGCCACTGTACTCTAGCCCAGGTGACAGAGCAAGAGTCTGTCTCTGTCTCAAAAGAAAAAAAAGGGGGTGAGTTCAGCCCCGTCTTGTTTTCTCTTGCCCTTTTACCTTCTGCCATGTGACGACACAGCAAGAAGGCTCTTGCCAGATGCTGACACCTTGATATTGGACTTCCCAGCCTTCAGAACTGCAAACCAATAAATTTCTGTTTATTATAAATTACCTAGTTTCAGGTATTCTGTTATAGCAACACAAAATGGACTAAGACTCTAAGTCTAGTCCCAATTCAAGGGAAGGGAACACAGACTCCACCTGTCAGTGAGAGGAGTAACAAAGAAGGTTGCCATCTTTAATCTACTGCAAGCACCTACTCTGTGTCAAGCATTATACCAGTCAATGGAGAATCTGCAGAGATAAGAACATACAAGGTCCCTATTCTCCTGGGTTATATATGTGCTTTTCAATATAAAATGGAAACTTTTTCTTATGGGATTATGTATTTTCTTTGTTCTTTTAAAATAGGGCCCTTCTTAGTCCCCCAAAAGGATAAACTGACCCTATAAAGGGCCAAATAATAAATAGTTTGGGCTTTGTGGGCCATATGATCTCTGTTGCAACTACTCAACTCTATTGTTTATAGCCCCAAAGCAGTCATAGACTATATGTAAATAAATGGGATAAAACTGTATTTATAAAAACAGACATTCATTCATATTTGGTTTGCAAACCATAGTTTGCCAACCCCCTGGCCTATCAGATAGTAGGTGCTTAAATAAATATGGATTGAATGGATGGATTTTCTTTCAGATGGGGTCTTGCTATATTGCCCAAGCTGGAGTGCAGTAGCTATTCACAGGTACAATCATAACACACTGCAGCCTTGAACTCCTGATCTCAAGCCATCCTCCCACCTTCAGCCTCCCGAGTAGCTGGGACTACAGGTGCACGCCACTGCACCCAGCTAAATGGATAGATTTTTAAAGGCTGGAATTTAAAGAAGAAATTACAAATAAATACTTGTATGAACTTTCATTCCCTCAAATGCTCAACCATTCCCTTTCACACAGGTTTCACACAGCCCAAACTGACATTCATACCAGTCCCACAGAGCCTTGTGGATATCAAGGGCCTAGGCACAAAGGAATCATGCCATGTGACCTATAGTCTAAGGGAATCAGCCCAGATTAAGAAAAGCAGTAAAAATATTCCAAGTAGACAGATCAGAATTTGTGGGAGATCAGAAACTCAGGTTAAGAACTCAGGAACAAAGGGACAGTATATCAGTTTTAGCAAATGATTTTATATACCATGTTTCATCAACTCTGAGATATCATTTATGGGGGGAATACTGCCAATTAAACAATAAAACACCCTAGCCTATAAGAGGTATCCCAATTTCAGAGCGGTTAAAATGTGAAAAAGTGAATGCTGATGAAATATCATAATTTGCTCATTTGTCCAGGTAACAAACCAAAGCAAAGTACCATTTGTAGAGTACCTATAAGTCCCAAGGACTTTCCACAAATTTTTGTGACCATCTTCACATCCATTTAAAGTAGCACATTATCCTCTTTGCTCTCTACACTCCTGTCCCCCTAAACCACTTTTAGCTTCTTGGACAAGCCATTCTCTTCCCACTTCAAGTGAATTACAAATACTATTGCCTCTCCCTGGGCCCCATAGTTCATCCCTATACAACCTTCAGACATCGGCCCTTTTGTTTCTATCTTAAGAAAACATTTTCTAAGCAAGATGTTCATGATACTGTAGTTCAGAAAATCTAAGATGTCATGAACTGTAAGACCCACAATTATTTCATATACCACTAAGAAAGAAAAACATGCTGACAATCAAATCCTGCCCTACTATTAATCATGATGCTCATCCAGTTTCAAAGACATCAAATGTTATGGGGTGGGGGTGGAAATGCCTGTCTTGGACCTGATGAAATCTGTAGCTTGGTACAAGTCAGTGATTTTCAGAAAGACTTAATACCTGAGCTGAAAGGTGATGTCACCTCCCATGCTATTTGTCTTTCAGTACATAATATGAGATAGAGAAAATTTTAATCATGAGAATTCCTAGGGAAGCCGCAAGTGATGGAAAGACCCGAAAGCCTGCTCCTTGTTAGAGAATTTGGAAGGCGGCCAAACATGAGGGGAGAGTTGGGGGGGCGGGGCAAAGAGAGAAAGGAAATCAGCTAAGAGCTGCTGAGATAATGACAGGTTGTACAGGAGGCAGTGTAAAGCCCTCCTCTATGAGAGCCCCAAGCTGTATTAAATCCCCAAGCCAAGCAGCTTGCATAGTTTTTTTTTTTTTAAAGTGGTGAAGGGGGCTTGAACTCTGGTAAGCTCATGGCAGAATCAAAGTGATCAACGTGAATTCAGCAATAGAGCTGGAAAAGACCTCATGGAAGTCAAACCTGGAACTGACAATACAGTGGGAAGAACCCTGCATTTGCTCAAGCTATGCAATTGGGGGTCTCGGCCACAGTAATTTCCCAGAGCAGGAGGTGGCTCCAGGTGATCTGACACACATGGCTTCATCTTCTACCTGCCTGGGTAGCAGAGGACCTGCCACCATGCAGAATGCAGCATTAGAATTCACCTGGAGGTCAAGAATCTAGAACCCAGAGAAGTTAAAGGAATTTGACCCATGGAGTACCATTTAGGGATACATAGCTGGTGGACACTAACGTTTGCTAGAAATAATGATGCCGTGATTTGCAAAATGTTTACATGAGACCCAGAAAGTTTTGGAAGGATAGGTCAGGTTGTCCTGTGCAGGTGTGCACACCTGGGCTTAGGTGGCAGTATAAATATGTTTTCCATCCAGTCTCAAATAAGTGTCTTAGTGACTTTAAGTAGAGTGTCTTCATAATGAGGCTCAGGAAATTAACCCCAGCTAGATGAGAGACACAGAACATTCCAAGAAGTAGAAGACACGGCCCTGGCTCTGGTCTGCTTATACTCTCCCTAAGTGTGGGTAGCAAGGGCTCAGTGGCAGCCCTGGGGAGACAAAGTTCTCTAGCACTAGAGGCCCTGGACTGACATAGGGTTTAGATTCAGGATGGCAAAGTAAGGGCAAGCAGGTAAAGTGTGAAGCAGGCTGGGCGGGGGCTGTGGGAGCCCCATCTAAAGGGGAACCAGGATCAGCACTTTCTGCCTATTGCGACACGAGGAAGTAAGGATGTGCTGCCAGATCTTCCAGTGAAGGACATAAACGAAATCCTGATGTCCATGGTAATTTCCTGGATCTCTATGTTGATAACTAATTTAACTTTTTTTTTGAATACTCTGACACCAGTCTGAAGAAATGAGTTTTCCATCAGGCTTCCCATTTACCACCTCCAGGCAAGGTCTTTTAGGGGAGTCTAGCTTGTGACAAGCAAAATTGTCTCTGGACATGTCCAAGTGTCCCTTAGGGCTCAGAATTGCCCCAGTTCAGGTCCACTGCTTTAGAGGATGGGTCCAAAGGACACCAGTGATTGTAGGGAGACCAGTCAGGAGGTGATCACAGAAGCCCAGGGAAGAGATGTGAGTTGGACTAGTGTGTGGTTCTCAGGAAGAAGAAGAATCATAGTAGCTAACTTTCTTCATGACAAGCTATTTCGTAGGTATTATTGGTTCCATTTTACAGATGAGAAAATTGAGGAACAGAGAGTTTAAGAAACTTGCCCATGATGAGAGAGCCAAGATTCAAGTGTGGGCAATCAGGATAGAATTGGGATATATTTTAGAACCAGAACCAACAGGACTTAGTGATGGCATAAAGAGGGAGAAGGAAAGAGGAAATGACAAAATTACTCCAGTTTGGCTTAAGGAATGGTAGATGAAAGTGACATTTACTGAGTAAAGAATGCTGTAAGAGGAACAGATTGTGAGAAGGGAGGGAGTCAAAAATTCCATTTCAGGCAATGTTCTATGGGAGACCAGAGTATGCCACCCCAAAATAGGAAGGATTATTGAGCTGAAGACAATTAAGAAGAAGCAGATACAGGAAAGCTCTCTGCCTTCCTTCTTTTTGCCTGAAAGTAGGATGTAAATTTACAAAGACAAAAGGCATCCCCCCTCCTCTTTCTACCAGGGGGAACAAAGGTTAACCACTGAAGACAACTCAAGACCCTTATTAACATGTACATGGTACCAGAGGAATATTCATTAACAAGTTTCATTAATTAGCCTGTATCTGCCAGTTATTTGCCTTCCTTCAATTTGCTACCCATAGAGACTTAAAGTCCCTTTCTTTAGTCTTATCACTGTTCTAAAAATTTACTGTTCTTTGTTAAGATGCTATGTAAGCTGGAATTCAAAGCCGCCTCTTTGAGAACTAATCACTCCCATGTATATATGAAGTATACATATTAATAAACTTCTGTTTGTTTTTCTCTTGTTAATCTATCTTTTGTTAAAGGGGTCCTTTCCAACTAAGAACCTGTGGGGATTATTCTTCCCCTACAGTTCTGGAAATGAAAGTGAGATTTTCTGGGACATCCTACTCATTCCAGAGCCTGCAGATGTGATCCTGGGAAAACTGGCTGAAGCTGGTAAAAGGTAAGAATTTTTACCAAAGTCGGGTCTCTCTGATCTATCTGTAATACCCGATTGAGAGAGGAAGGTAAAAAATTCTCCTTGTCCCTTCCTTTTCAAATTCAGATTGGCAGGAGAAAAACATTTGTAAGAATTAATTTGAATTGTTACTTCTTGGTCTTTGGGTGCACATCTGTTATTGACCCTTTCTCTCCCATGGACAGCTGTTGTTTTTCGGTTTGTCTTGTTTTAGTTCCCAAGAACTTGGCTTAGCTTTCCACCTGTTGAGGGCACATGGGTTATCAGTCCTGCACGCGCAGGCAGCCAACCAAAAGGCAGGAGGCACCCAAAAACATAGCCGAACAGAAATGTGGGTTGTGTCCCATTTGAGACAACTCTCAAAGAGTTGTCTAAGTCTTTCTTTTGACCATCTTTGGGAGTGGCTCTGGATCTTGAGAGGGCTCATCTTTACACCCCTTTGGAGATGGCTCATGTGTCCTTGGTTAATCCACAAAAGGCTTATAGGTTTTAGTCTTGAGTCATTTGGTAGATATACCTTTGGTTTAAAAAGTTTGGTTTGAGGCCGGGCGCGGTGGCTCACGCCTGTAATCCTAGCACTCTGGGAGGCCGAGGTGGGCGGATCGTTTGAGCTCAGGAGTTCGAGACCAGCCTGAGCAAGAGCGAGACCCCACCTCTACTAAAAATAGAAAGAAATTATATGGACAGCTAAAAATATATATAGAAAAAATTAGCCGGGCATGGTGGCGCATGCCTGTAGTCCCAGCTACTCGGGAGGCTGAGACAGGAGGATAGCTTGAGCTCAGGAGTTTGAGGTTGCTGTGAGCTAGGCTGACGCCACGGCACTCACTCTAGCCTGGGCAACAGAGTGAGACTCTGTCTCAGAAAAAAAAAAAAAAAAGTTTGGTTTGAAAGTTTGGTTTCTGATAATCAGAGCCTGATGGGAGCTATTTTTTAAGGCTTCTCTGTTCTCTCCACTCAATCATGCCTCTACCATGAGGACTTCTTAGTGGACTGAAACCCTTCTTCTTGAACCCCTGGGGACTATATGCTCTGACCCCTCTGTCCACCTCCTTTCTTGTTGGCATGATTTTTGCTAAGGATAATGTGGAACCTCATTGGCTCCTTTAGGAAACTTAAGATCTCCCCAAATTGGCTCCTCTAAGCCTCAGTCACTTGGACTTTAGGATCCTACTCTTAAAGGACTTGGGGTTCCCAAAAGCAACTATCTGAGGCTGAAGAGGAAAAAGATTAATTAGAAATCAACTGGCACCTAAAATTTAGTCCACAGCCTCCATGGGATTGACCTCTGATGTTAATCAATTTGCCCCAAGACTTCTTCTTGGTGAACAACTTGTGCCCTTTCTCTGTGCCTTTGAGATATAAATTTTCTACCCTGTCTTACCTGAGAGCCATCTCTTTTAAAGTGCAAACTTCAGTGAGATGACTCATCAGAAAGATGAAAAGAAAGAAAAAAGCTTTTTGGAAATTGGACAAATGAAAAATCTTAAAGATATTTTTCACAAATATCAGCAAAACACTTTGGCTGTCTGAGCACATAACCTTAACTTACATCATCTGCCAAAAACATAATTTGGATCCAGCTATTCTTTTATAAACTAGTGAGTTCTATATTAATTTACCTGCTCTGTGGCTAAAGTTTTAGAATGAAAATTATAAGATCTTTGTGCCTGTCTGGATGGTTATGTATATGTGTGTATATATACACATTTGTATATACGTTTGTATGTTGTGTATGCATGACATTTTTCTACCTCCAGAAAGGGTGTTAAATCATAAGGGTGTTATTGTCAAATAACAAGTGATGCTAAGCCTTCTATAATATTACTAATATGAGGATTCAGAAATTGTATGAAATTCCTAGAAATCTGATATGTCCTGGCATAATGTTATCAGTCATTTCAGTTATTATCTAAATATTATATTTCATAGAAATAAAAAAAATCCTTGTCAATTGCTCTATAATGAGATCTTTTTTTTTTTTTTTTTTTTTTTTTTTTAGAGAGGTCTCACTATGTTGCCCAGGCTGGAATGCAATAGCTATTCCCAGGTGCAATCATAATGCGCTGTAGCTTCAAACTCATAGGCTCAAGCCATCTCATCAGATCCTTTTGTTATTTTTTTTCTCATCAGATGCTTAACCATTGCCATTTTAACTCTTGTCATCCACAGAAAGTTAATTCTGTTACTCTGGTACTTTTATGAAAGCTTTTGCAAGCAACTATAATCCTAAACTGTTTAGTCTTCAAGGAGATTCATGGAAAGGACTCTGACAAGTACAGGTTTCTGATAAATTTAAAATCATACCATTGAACTGGGAAAAATTTCCAGAACTCTAATGAAAAAACTGATTGGTTCATAAAACTACTAACCCAATATCAAGCAGAACATAAATTAATTACATGGGACTGAGTGAACGAATGAAAAAGAATTATGTTTTTTATGGCCTTTTTGTTTGAAACTTTGCTTGTTCTTTAATGTTTTGTTTTCCAGATTTAAGGAAACTTTTTTCTTTTCTTTTAAGCTACCTATAGCTTACAGCAATTTGGTAAATTACACTTTTGTAAATGGAATTGAAACATTTACTTTTTCTCCCTACCTGATCCCTCTAGAATTCAGAAGCTATTAGTGAGTATTCTTATTTTTATGGAAATATAGTTATTTGCAGAAGTTCAATAAGAATCTGTTTTCTTTATAACAGGACATAATTGGAAACATTGATTATATTACCAAGGCATTTGACTAGAATGTCATATTTGAGAATGTGTATAGAACTAGATGTGACCAGACAATTTTAAGGAACTCAAGTTGACTTTATGGAGCCAATAAACCCCCCATGGAAAAACTGCCTTGGGTGCCTAATTTAAACAGGTTTCCAGCCTTACAAATGGGAAGGGATGTCACTTCCTGGAAGGTCCACCAACCTCAGGATGTCCTGAAAACTTGGAAAAGACAAGAATTCCCCCAAATCTATAGGTATTGCAGGCAAAGTCTGATGGCAAGTTTTGGCTTGGCTTCCTAGCCTCAAGAGGCTTTTAAAAGTCTAATCTGAGATTCCTTATGAAAAGTTCCGGGAAAGCAGAATTAAAAAGAGCCTAGGTGGTCGATCACTATTTTTGCTGAACTTATGTTCAGGCCAAGTTTAATGAGACTAGACTTATTTTGCAAACAACTTAGTCTTACTGTGATTATCTTCAGTAAAAATGGGGGTGATTGTAGAGAGAAAAAAATATGTTTCAGAGGAAATCTATAGTGCACCTGTTGTAGATTCTAGCCCTGTTCATTGTTTTTGAGGTGTTATGATCTCCCTGTAAATGGGACTGGATCTTGAATCCTTTTAGTTTCCTCCAATATCTCATTACAACTCTCCAAACTGTTTCCAATTTTCTTCCACCTTTCTAATTTGGAATCACTAAGAACAAAAAGTGCCCTTTTTTTGAAGCCCTGCAACCTGAAGCTGGATGACTTAATACAGACTCAGAGAAATCACCTCAACAACTTAATGTATGGACAACCTTCATGCTTGTTGCTCTTATGGGCTATGCAGAAAGTTCACCAGAACATCTCATGCAAACTGCAAACCAGGAAAATCCATCAAATTGCCACTGCCCACCCTAAGTCCAACTAAAGATGCTTTGAGCTCAGATCTAGAAATCTCAACTGGCTGCCCTGTGGACTCAAAAACTGAGTTTATAGTTTATGCTATTAATCTTTGTTTTTCTTTTGTTTCCATAGAAATCCTCTTATTAAATACCTGTTTGCTCACACCAGATAGAAGCCTAACTTTGATGGATGCCCACATGCAACACCACCTACTGAAATGCAACACAACTATTTAACTGAACTGACCTATTCTCAGGACGAAGTGACTGATTGAATAAGATACAGGACAATGTACTCAAATTTGTTCATTTCTGCTTGTTTCGATCTATGGTTTTTTCCTCCTTTGCCAATTTCTTATTTTGAAACTTTTAACCTAAATCTTTCCATAGATACCAATCCTAATTAATATGTGCAAACTTTCTAAAAATAAAGTTTCAAAGGGAGGACTGTGGGAGGCCAGAATATTCTGCCTCAAAATTTGAGGGATTATTGAGCTGAAGACAATTAAGAAGAAGCATATACAGGAAAGCTCTCTGCCTTCCCTCTTTTTGTCTAAAAGTAGAATGTAAGTTTACAAAGACAAAAGGCATCCCCCCTCCTCTCTCTATCAGGGGGAACAAAGGTTAACCTCTGAAGACAACTCAAGACCCTTATTAGCTTGTAGATGGTACCAGAGGAATATTCATTAACAAGCTTCATTAACTACCCTTTATCTGCCAGTTATTCTCTTTGACCCAAGTTGCTACCCCAAGAGATTCAAAGTCTTTTTCCTTTATCTTTTCACTCTCTAAAAATTTCCTGTTCTTTGTTGAAGATGTTATATAAACTGGAATTCAAAACCACCTCTTTGAGAACTACTCATTCCTTGGGTGACTGCCATGTATACGTGAAATATACATGCCAATGAACTTCAGTCTGCTTTTCTCTAGTTAACCTATCTTTCGTTAAAGGGGTCCATTCCAACTAAGACCCTATGGTGGTTATTCTTATCCTACAGCTACTTTTGAGGTGCCTGTGAGACATCCAAGTGGAGGGATCAAGTAAGCAGTTGGAGAAGCTCAGAAGAATGCTAGGTAAAAATTCGGGAGTTGTCCCCATTTAGGGGTTTAGCTCCAGTTGTGGATAAGATTATCCACCTAGAGTAGATAGTGAAAAGTTATGTGACTTCCCAATTGCTTTTGCTGTTCCCTTTGCTTTCTTCTCTTCTAAAAATTCACCAGGCTGACTGACAACTCTTTAAGGATACATAAAGACCAAGTTTGACCCTTCTGCCATACCTTGCTGTTCCATTATTTAAGATACCACCGTTATTTGGCATTTCTCTTTCCAGGAGACCTGTAACTCAGAGAAGTCCATAGCCTGTTCTCCATATGCCAGGCCACAATATCTCTCAAAACTTCAGGTTGCAAAATTAGTGATTAAGAGTTCCATCTCTGAAGTCAGAATGCAAGGGTTTGAATCCCAGTTCCATAATATACCAGCACATGAATTTGGGCAAGTCATTTAAGCTCTCAAATCCTCAGTTTCCTCATCTATAAAATGAGCTTGATAACAGCTCCTGAACTCATCGGTTTGTTTTGAGAGAGAATGCATGCATAGCACATAGCAGAGTGCCTTGCCCATAGTAACTAACTGTTAAATAAATATTAGCTGGTCTTATTAATTCAGATGAATCATAATGAAATGGGCTACGTTGTTTGTAAAATTTATTTTAAGCAAGGTCGATTCAAAACACTAACAGATGGGAGAGAGAATGACAGTCCCTCAGTATAATTAGGTAGAGAAACACTAGAAAGCGGTGCATTTCTGTAGTGTGAAAAGTTAAGATTGCAGCTGTTCATGTGGTAAGATGCTGTCAGGAACCCTGAAAGAGCTCTCTGCCTCATGCTCACACTTCACGTTTCCTAATGGATAAAATCAATTAGCATAGGACAAAGCCTTCCATGCCAATGTTCAGGGATTGAGGGAGGAGTAAGGCAGTTAATTTGATCCTCACTGAGTTGAACTGATTAACAATTTCTTTCCATCAGCTAGATTTGCCAAAGGGAAAGGGAGAGGCAGTGTACTTTCTGGCTTCTGGAAAACAAAAGAAAAGAGCTAAGAGGCAAAAACCCAGACTACAAATCTCAGCTCCTTCTCAGATCTATGGGCAAGGAATGATTTAGCATTTTGGACGATAAATGGATTTTCCTCTTTGGGACTGAGATGATAACAAAGAAACAAGCCTGGCCTTAAGGCTGAGATGCAGAGGCCCTCACCCTCACTGCTCATCAGAATCACCAAGTGAGATTCTGAATGATATGTATGCCTGGGCCCCACCCTCAAAGATTCTGAGGCAATTGGCCAGAGTAGGGCTCAAACATCAATATTATTAATAGTTCCCAGAGTCAACTACACACCAACCAAATGGCAACAATTAAAAGACAGACAGAGAGAGAGAGAGAGAGAGAGAGAGAGAGATATTGACTGGCAATACCAAATGTTGGCAAGAATATGGAGCTACTAAAACTCTGTTGTTCTGCAAGTGCATGTGAGATGTAAGGGTATAAATAGGTACGACCACTTTGCAGAACTCTTTGTTAGTTTATTACAGAGTAGACAGATATCTACCTTGTGACCCAAACAATCCACACCCAACTAAAATGAGTGCTCATGTCCACCTCAACACATGCACAAGAATGTTCACAGCAGTTTCTTTCACAGTAATACAAAAATTATAAATAATCTAAATGTCCATGTGCAGTAGAATGGGCAAATAAAATGTAATAGATTCATGCCATAGAATAATAAACAGCAATGGAAAAATAATAAACCTCTGATACATGCAACAGCATGAATGAATCTCATAATGCTGAGGGAAAGAAACCAGATACAAGAGTACCTACTATATGATTCTACTTATATGAAGTTCAGAAACAGGCAGGACTTTTCAAGATGACAGAGGTCAGAACAGTGGTAACCCTTGGAGGAGGCCACTGAATGGGAAGTGTTTTTCCAGGATGCTGAGAATGATCTGTGTCTTGACCTAGGTAACGTAACACAGGTGGATGCATATATAAAATTCATTATGTTGTACACAAGATTTTTGCTATGTGTGTGCATGTGTGTGCATTTATTTATCTATTTTAAATCTCAATTATAAATAAAAAGTGCCTCAAGTGATTCTCACATGTGACCACCGTGTTTGCCAGAGTATTGCTCTCCTAACCCACACCCAGTTTTACCCTTTGATAGCGGATTTCACTATGTCATACTTTATGCTTACAAAACCATCCACAACACTTCAGAGAGGCCAACAGAGAAAGCACTAAGTGCATCATTTAAAATTCTTAGCAAGACATTAGCTTCATTAATTCAGCTTTTCTGCACTCACCAATTACTAATGGGACCTCAGAATTCTTAAACTCTGCAAGCAAGGTCTGTATGTCCAGAAAGAAATCTATGGCATAAACAGCTGAGCTGAGTTCTTAACAGTCCCTTGGTTTAGAATTTTCTTATATGCATTGCAAGTCCAAGCAAGGAGTTATGGAATATTGGAACTATGTATAAATCTGAGAAAATATCCACTCTGAGGCCCAGACAGGTGAAGTAATTTGTCCTATGTCACCCAACAAATCAGTAATCTCCTGATGCTCTCATTACGTTGATGTTTTGACACTTTGCCAAAAACATGCATTTCTCAATAGAAGCACTGCCCCCAGTCACCTGGAGATACATTGGTAGTGATAGCAGAGTCCTTGGGAGATTTGATTTTTGTTCATTTAACATTTTTCTATCCAGGTATTAGCTAAAAATGTCCCTTTATCTTTAGTATTATGCATTGTCTGTTGACATGGCACCAGTAATCTTGGCGCCCTTGTATGCTCCTGGTCATTTATCTGAGGGTGCTAAATTACCCCAAACTAACCCAATCTGGAAAGTGAAGAGAGTGAAAGAAGGGTGGAAGTGTTACAGAGTGCACTAAACGGATATAGGATTCTAGTCCAAATTTGCCTCCCACCTAATCTTGAGCAAATCACGAAAAGTCTAAGAGCCTCTGTTTGCTAATCTATGAAATGGGAATATGAGCCATGGTTGAAATATTTCACTGACTACTGTAAGTATCCAATGAGGCAATGTTTGTCCCCAAAGCACAAAGCTTCCACCCTTTTTTTGCCTGCCACTAAATGTGCCTGTGAAGTCAAGGGAAGAGAACAAAGCTGGAAATGTGCTGATGGATGGTTTCTCCACTAAAATATTTTCTAGCAAAAGACATCTTGTTAACAAGCTACTCTGTATACTATAACATATATTTCACAATTTATCAACCTCCTGTAGGATGTCAAAATAATTGGCCTATAATATTTCTAAAATATAGTCAGCCATCTCGAGATTTATTACATGCATATGCATTTACATAATTATGACTGAATTTACACATCGTGCATCTTTCCAGACTTTAGCTTACATTACTCTTTCTTTTAAAATCCCAAGCCTTGTTGTAAAATGAAAGAATCTCTAGGCATGGTTACCATTTTCCTCAGCATAAAAATACGTGATAGAGGCTGTTCTCTGTGCCGCCGCCTTTGGCGGTGCAGAGAGTAGTCACTGGCAAAAAAAAAAAAAAAAAAAAAAAAATACGTGATGGAAGCAGTATTCCACTGTTAGCTTATAGGTGACAGCTTAGTAAACATTGACAACCAAACTTGGAATTTCACTTCCATTGGTCAGAGAGAGAAGAGATGGTCCCAGATTTGCTGCCCAACTCTGTCATGGCAGCTACCCCAACCTCAGTAATGTGGTAGAATACTTGCTGAAGCTTTGTTGCCACCACCATTTTATCTGCTATTGGAAAAAGATTTCACCTACCCCAATCCAAGGTGAGTGGAAAGAGAAAAGAAGTGGCTTAAATAGATATCAATGGCTGGCACTGCCAATTGGCTGCCCCAAAGCCATTCCCAAGCCCATTCTCCCTTGCTGCCTCACACTACAGAGAGTAAAAAGTCAAACTTTTTCCATATTCTTTGCAGAATTGCTGTATGACCCAGCTCTGGCCCATAAAATACAACTGAATTTTTTAGCTTTTTTTTTTTTGTCCATAGAGTATATCTTACTAGGAATATACAGTTAAACTACTGAGTTAAAGTCATTTGAAATCTTTCTTCTCTGTGCTTTTGCCACTAACTGTACATTCAGTTTTGTTCATTTTATTTTGGTTTTGATTTTTAGGATATGATTTTTCAATTTAATCTTATTTAGAGTTATGTAAAATATTTACATGATTCCAAAGTTAAATCTATAAAACCAGGTATATCAGAAGACCCAGTTCTTATCCCTATCTTCTCTACCCATTTTCCTCCTTCTTCCCATATGTAGCCATTTTAAAAGCTTTTGGATTGTTTTCCCATTTTTAAAAATTGTTAGATTTAATTAGGTTTAGATTTTTCAGAAAATTCAAAGATAGTACACAGAGTTCCCGTATATTCTCCACCCAACTTCCCTTAGCACTACATCTTACTTAACCATGGTACATTTGTCAAAACTAAGCCATTAACATTGGTACAATACTATTAACTAGGCTACAAACTTTATTTAGATTTCATTGTCATATTGTTTTTGTGACACTAATGTCCTTTTTCTGGGCCAGGATCCCATCTAGGATACTGCATGACATTTAGTTGTTGTAACTCCTTAATCTTATCCAATCTGACACAAGTTGTCAATATTTCTTTGTCTTTCATGAATTTGACAACTTTGTGAAGTACTGGCCAGTTATATTGTATAATAGTCCTGAATTTGAGTTTGAATTTGAGTTCTTCATGATTAAATTCAGGTAATGCATTTTTGGCAAGAAAACCACAGAAGTGGTACTGTGCCCTTCTCAGTGCATCATATCAGGAGGCACATGATGTCAATTTACCTCATTACCAATGAGGTTAACTTAGTTAAGGTGATGTCAGCCAGCTTCCTTCACTGTAAAGTTACTATTTTTACTAAATACTTTGAAGGAGATCCATTTAAGCTATGCAAATATCTTATTTTTACTTAAACTTTCACCCAGTAATTTTAACATCAATTAATAATTCTTGCCTGAAATATTTATTACTGTAGTGTTTGCTAAATGGTAATTTTCTATTTCCATCATTCCTTCTATATTTATTAATGGAAATTCTTTTTCTTTTTCTTTTTCTTTTTTTTTTTTTAGGCAGAGGGAGGGTCTCGCTCTGTCTCTCAGACTGGAGTGCAAGGGAAGTGGCACGATCATAGCTCACCATGGCCTTGAACTCCTGGGCTCAAGTGATCCTCCTGCCTTAGCCTCCCAAGTAACTGGGATTACAGGGGTGAGCCACCACACTCAGCCTGTTAATGGAAATTCTACTGGAAAAAAAAAAAAAAAACCTTTTTCTTCTTCTTCTATTTATTAATTAATTCAATTATTTAGTATAGTCAAACTTGTGGATATTTATCTTATTCCATTACTATCTTTATTTGTTTTTTTGCTCATACCATCCCAGATTTGACCACTGAGAGCTCCTTTGAGTTGGCTCCCATGTCCTTTCAACATGTCCCCACAATTTTTTAGGACTTTTACTTTCTGATACCACAAGCTGTTCTGGACTCTTCTTGTATTTTCCCTGCCCCAGTCCCAAAATTACTCATTTCTCCAAGGAGTCCTGGTTCCTTTTATTGGAGAATGGTAATATTAAACCAAGATTTGGGCACTATGTGTACTCCTTGCTACTGGAATGTCATTGAACTTTATAAAAATTAATTTCTTTTGTTCTGCAAAAGACACTGTTAAGAAAATGAAAAGATAAGCCACAGGCTAGGAGAAAATATTCACAGAATACATATCTGATAAAGGACTTGTACTGACAATATATAGTTTTTAAAACTCTCAGAACTCAAAAGTAAGAAAACAGACCTCTAATTCCAGCAAATTGGAAGAGGATTTTTTGAGGCCAGGACTTCAAGACCAACCTAGGCAACACAGTGAGACCCCGTTTCTATAAAAATTTTAAAAATGAGCCAGGTATGGTGGTGTGCCACTGTAGTCCCAGCTACTTGGGAGGCTGAGGTAGGAGGATGGCTTGAACCCAGGAGTTTGAGGTTGCTGTGAGCTATGATGATACCACTGTTCTCTAGCCAGCAACGGAGTGAGACCCTGTCTCAAAAAAAGGGGGAGGGAGAAAAAATAAAACAACCTATTAAAAAATGGGCAAAGAATTTGAACAGACTTCACCAAAGAGGATACATGGGTGGCAAATGAGCATATGAAAAGATGCTCAGAAACAAAACCTGACACTATCAAGCATTGATAAGGAGGCAGAGCAACTAGAACTCTCATAGTCTGCTTGGTGGGGCTGCAAAATGGCATGGAAAACAGTTTGGTAGTTTCTTATAAAGTTAAACAAACACTTAACATATAACTCAATAATCTTGCTTCTAGGAATTTACCCAAGAGCAATACAAACTTATGTGCACACAAAAACCTGTCATGCATATGTGTATGATTCATAATCATCAAAAGCAAGCTGAAAACAACCCAAATATTCTCCATTTGAGAATATATTAATATAAACAAACTGTGGTACACCCATACAATGAAATACTCCTTAGCAATAAAATGGAACAAACTACTGATACGTGCAACAACATGGATGAATCTCAGATGTATCGTGCTAGATAAAAGGAGCTAGACACAAAAGGCTGCATTCTATCTGATTCTATTAATATTTACATGACATTCCAGAAAAGGCAAAAATATAAAGACAGAAACCAGCCCAATGTTTACCAGAGGCTGGGGGCTAGGGGAGAAGATAATTAGAAAGGGCCAGTAGGGAACCTTTTGGGTTGATGGAAATGTTCTATATCATGTTTGTCATGGTGGTGACATAACTATTAGATATAACATGTCACATGTGCTTGTCAATATCATAGACTAATATACCAAAAGAATGAATTTTCCTATATATAATTTATTCCTCAGTAAAAAAGAAAAAAAGAGAAGTAGGCAGTAAGGTAGACAAAAAATTCCAATCACACTTCTGAAACTGCAATCCAGATTAACTATGTTTTGTCAAAGGCTGCCCACAACACTTAACAGGAAGCCATTTAAATTTTCTATAACTATCATATTTATTTATCTATAACGACAATTATTCCTTTTGTGTTACTGTGATTGTAGGCCCTGAAATAGCCATGAAACATCATGTGGATAAAGCATTTTGTACATTTGGAACAGGGTTTTACAAGAAAAGATGAGAAAAGCAGCTATTCTTCTATACTAATGAAAGGTGTAAGAAGTAAACCATGTTAAGAGGCTTAAAGGCCTGAGCTCTGGAAATCTTAATTTAAGAGACACAGGTGGGCCGATTACTCCCTTTGAATAGAAGGCAGGAAGTCTTCCCCAGCTTTGTTCAAGCCAGTGAGTCATTTGGATGAATCTGTTCAGAACAACAATTCCTCAGGGGCAACAAGCATCACTCATTACAGTGGCTGGGAAGGGCTGGCCGCCCACTCAGAAGAAGCGCTTTCTCCTCTGTCTCCCTCTAAACCTGAGATCAGGTATGTTCTTGTCCTAACGTCCTCCTCCTCTCCCCCAATCAAGCCCACATCTCTTCTCCATTCGGCACCAACGCCTTACTGCCCATTCCGTACCGATTAGACAGGCCTGCAAACTGCGGCCCACAAGCCAAATCCAGTTTGCTCTATGTTTGTGCGACCAGTGAGTGAGGAGTGGTTTCTTACATTTTTAAATGGTTGGAAAAAAATCAAAAGAAGAATAATATTTCAGGAGATGTGAAAATTATATAGTATTTAAATTGCACTGTCCATAAATAGAGTTTTAGTGGAACACAGCTCCACCCATTCCTTTCTGTAATTGTCTCTGACTACTTTAGCACTACAGCCGCAGAGCTGAGAAGCTACAGGAGAGACCAAGTGACTCGCAAAGCCTAAAATATTTACTCTCTGGCCATTTGCAGGAAAAAAATTGCTGTCCCCTGATTTAAGCATTTTCATCCGGTTGCCTCTATGTTGATGTCTAGACTATAAATTTATAAAAAGGCAAGGCCCCACAGTATCCTCTACACACTAGATCATGTCTCTGTGACATCATAACAACTCATGCTCTTGCACAATATTTTTCACTGCTGCTAAGCAGAATAAAGACATGCAGCATTGCAGTAGGAAAAGAAATCATTTGAAGAAAACAGGGGATACCTTGTTTCTGAAACTATTCACTTAAATATTCCACAGTCCCATACACTCTTATAGGAAATTTGTAGTGTCCAAAACAGTAACTATTCACTAAATATTACTTCACAATATCCAGCCATTGGAAGAACGTTTTACCAATCCATTAACTCCACAAGTTACATTGTGTTTTGAATATGCATAAGTAAAAGTGTAACAATCGTCTCCTGAGCTGTCATGACACCGTTATACTGATTCTGAGCATTTTTCTATTCACCTGTTTATAGTCTAGCATTGCTCATACTATCTTTTGATGCTGAACTGATTAAGAGGTCAAATGATACAACAAAAAGAGTGCTGGGACTAGAATAGGATTTAGAATCCAAACATTTGCATTTAAATTTTGGTTCTAGGCCAGGTGCGGTGGCTCACGCCTGTAATCCTAGCACTCTGGGAGGCCGAGGTGGGCGGATCATTTGAGCTCAGGAGTTCGAGACCAGCCTGAGCAAGAGTGAGACCCCATCTCTACTAAAAATAGAAAGAAATTATATGGACAGCTAAAAAATATATATATATAGAAAAAATTAGCCGGGCATGGTGGTGCATGTCTGTAGTCCCAACTACTCAGGAGGCTGAGACAGGAGGATCCCTTGAGCTCAGGAGTTTGAGGTTGCTGTGAGCTAGGCTGATGCCACGGCACTCACTCTAGCCTGGGCAACAGAGTGAGACTCTGTCTCAAAAAAAAAAAAAAAAATTTTGGTTCTAGCACCTACATTGGATAAATTTCTTAACATCGTAGGGCCCTGATATCCTTATCTGTAAAATGGCAATAAAAATTACACCTCGTGGGACTTCTGTGAAGTAGTATTAATTATGTGAAAGCATCATGTTTGTGTTATGACGATGATGATATGGTTCACTCTGTAATATCTTCTAGCCCCTTCCCTTCCATTCCCTCAAGTTCACTAAAATAATTTCTCTGCTACTAGGAAAGCCAATCTGTTAAGTAAGAGCTTTCTTCAACCAGTGTGGCCAGCAAATCGTTACAAATATCAAGTGATTAAACTTTTTGATTAATTGTTCCTATAAATTTGCTTGACTAATAATTGGCCCTTAAGCGAACAAAGACTAAGCAGTTTAATATTGCTTTTATTCTGTGCTAAGGAAAATAGTCTCACTTTCAATTAGCAGGATCAAAGATATCTCACTAATAGATGATGATCAATTAATTATGAGCTACACTGCTGTGAGGAGAAAGTATTCGCTTCCCTCTCACAGTCTTCTTATCCTTCAAAAACATTGGGGGTGTATCATCAAATACAGGAATGATTATCACATCTTATAAGTTATCAGTAGCCATTTAAAATGTGATTAACCATTTCCATGGAAAACATACCTATTAAGGGCCATAAAGGGACAAATACAATTGGCCCTAAATGCTGTTATGAATAAGGTCAACTCCTATGCACATGAGTGCCAATTTGATTCACGTTGAAAAATGAATGTTGTAACATTTTTACATTCAGAAAATTCACCTCTCAATTGCTTGAGCCCAGGAGTTTGAGGTTGCAGTGAGTTATGATGACACCATTGCACTCCAGCCAAGGCAACAGAGTGAGACTCTGTCTCAATAAAAAAAAAGAAAGAAAGAAAGAAAGAAAGAAAAGAAAAGAAAACTTACTTCTCTACTTAAAGGACCCTTCAAAGGGTTTTCTTTGATGACTGATTATTGCTGAAATCTATTGCCAGAGAACCAAAACACAGATGCATGGCTATAAAAGAAATCGGAACAACACAAGCCTGTGCTTCCTTTTTCAAGACTAAGAATCACAGGTAGAAGGGATGAGATAAGAATGGCAGGTGGGGCAGGTCAGGAGGCCAGTCAAAGCAGCCAATTCAATGGTGACAAATCCATTTCTAACTAAATATCAGTGATGGATTCATTTATCCACTGAATAACCGTTCCGGGTATAACTAATGTGTTCTAGGCCATGCTCCAGGCATTGGGGATTTAATTGCACTGAACTGGGAGTCAGAGGCCTGAGTTCTAGTCCTAACTCTAACACAACAGTTGTGTGAAATGAGCAAGTGTTGTTCTATGGGCCAGTATTTGTGGGGTTTTTTGTTTGTTTGTTTTTGGGGGTGTTTTTGTGTGTTTAAATAGGGTCTCTATCAACCGGGTTAGAGTGCATTGGCATCATCATAGCTCACTGCAACCTCCAACTCCTGGGCTCAAGTGATCATCCTGCCTCAGCCTCCTGAGTAGCTGGGACTACAGGTGCACACCACCACACCTGGCTAATTTTTCTATTTTTTGTAGAGATGGGGGTCTTGCTCTTGCTCAGGCTGGTCTTGAACTCCTGACCTCAAGCAAACCTCCCACCTCCGCCAGGGAAAGTGCTAGGATATAGGATCTCTAAGCTACCGCACTCAGCCTGGGCCAGGTTTTGAGTTCACAAATGTTCTCTCTCCATTCTAATACAATTCTGTAAGTATGCCTCTTTTTTTTTTTTTTTTTTGAGACAGAGTCTCGCTCTGTTGCCCGGGCTAGAGTGAGTGCCGTGGCGTCAGCCTAGCTCACAGCAACCTCAAACTCCTGGGCTTAAGCAATCCTTCTGCCTCAGCCTCCCAAGTAGCTGGGATTACAGGCATGTGCCACCATGCCTGGCTAATTTTTTCTATATATATTTTTAGTTGGCCAGATAATTTCTTTCTATTTTTAGTAGAGACAGGGTCTCACTCTTGCTCAGGCTGGTCTCGAACTCCTGACCTCGAGCGATCCACCCGCCTCAGCCTCCCAGAGTGCTAGGATTATAGGCGTGAGCCACCGTGCCCAGCCTGTAAGTATGCCTCTTGATTGTCCTTGGCCCAAATCGAGAGGATCTATTTCTTCCCATAAGGCAGTGATTGAAAGGTTCAGAATTCTAAAAGACATTGGTTAGAAGGGTTTGTGCTGGTTTTTTTATTAACAGAGCTCTTTTATTCTATTGAAGATTTTATACGATACAAATCTGATACTACTTACAAAGTCTCTTGGCCATCTGCTTGTGAGATTTCTTTGCTATAATTGTCTCCTATGACTCAGCAGTAAAGACCCCACCCCAGATAAGGTCATGCTCCCTAGATGAGTCTTGGCCTCAAAGATATCTGTTTTGCTCTTTAATACCTGAGCTGATTAAGAGTAATGACCTCTGAGAAAAAAAAAGTAGCCTCTGAGGTCCAAAAGTAATCTGATGTTCACAACTAGACCTTGATATTTGTATAAACTCATCTGGTGGTCACAGCCACGTCATTTTTGTTCTCGCATTGGACATAAACTCACAGACCACCAGCTTCAGACAAGATTAGTGATAGAATGAATAAAAAAAAAAAACAAGGCCACTTCATAACTTTATTTAAGCACAAAAAAAAAAGGTCACTGCTACCCACTAACTACCCAATCATAGAATTGCTCTCACTTTCTGTCAGCATCCAATCTAGACCAAACTCCTGCTTCCCCTCCCTCACCCAACTGGAACTCAAATCCTATAATATGTTCTTTCTAACACCCTCTTACTGAGGCACCCCGTGGTTCCCTGTAATGAGTAATAAACCTAAGAATTTTCTCAGATTTAAAGTCTGGGTGGAAAAAAGAATAACTACAAAAGGATAGACTTGAGTCAGAGCTACTTTGGTGAGAAAGATTATTTCAAAAGATGTTCCCAGTAGCCCTGCCCTTTGAGTTTGGAGAACATCTGACTGTATTTATTGGCAGAGATAAAGAAGCTGAGAGAAAGACGAAAGATAGAAAATCAAGGAGGGAAAATTGATAGGGCATGATTCTGTAGGAGACAGATGGGACCAAATACTCAGGTAAAGGTTTAACTTCGCAAGGAGAAACCTTATTTCTCTACAACAAGAGGAAATAAAAAGGAGAGGGTGAGAGGAATAGAACAGAATTCTGAGACAGGGAAGACATTTGTAAGTGGAAAGAAGGGAAAATAGCAGATCTTAAGCTGAATAGTCTATCTTCTCAGGGAAGTAAAAGGTGAAAAGAATCTACTGAAATTAATATGAGATGTCTTAAGGTCCATAAGGAATAGAAATAACAAAGCAAAAAATTGAATAGGAAATATGTCAGATATGAGTAATATACTCCTTATTTGAAACAAATAATTGAAAGATTGGCAAAAGGATGACTGTTGTTGATGCTGGTGATGGATATATGGGAATTGAGGAATTTATTATACTGTTCTCACTAATATTATGTATATTTGAAATTTTCATCATAAAGTATTTTGAATCTCAAAAACCTATTGAGTAATATACTTATTTTCTCTGTTTTCTTTTAGAAGAAACTAATAACTTTGCATTTTTATGTTTCCCTTAGGTCAATGGTTCTCAATGGAGAAAGGATTTTCTATTCATCTCATACCTATTACTGTCCTAAATAAAAGTTCAATCAATTCAAATGTATCCATAAGATCCTCTGTCTAATGCTTTTTAAAATGCCTGTCACATAGGTTGGTCAAGTTCTGAAATAATTTTGCTTATTTCCCCTAACAGTGCATTACTGCTTCTTGTTGAAACTAAGTATCTTTTTATTTCCTTTTTTTATTATTATTACTTAAGACAAGTTGGCTGCAGATTGGATTCTATCTAGTCCTCTCCACAGTGATGCCCAAGTAAAGAATATCATAGAGTTTCCAATCTTGCTAAATTTCTTCTTGGCACTGAAAAAACATTGAGCTGGCAAAATAAATAGCTCAAATCTCAGAAACCTATTAGAGTGAAATGAACTCCTGTATGCTTCATAGCCCTAATCATCAACTCATTTATATTCTTTGGGATTGAGGGAAACATATTAAGAAAGGATATTCTTGCCTTGTACAAAATCGTCACAGTCAGCTAGCAAGAAAGATTGAAGACTAAAGAAATAGCTTTGAAGCAGCCTCTTGGTTTCCTAAAGCATGTCAGTGATACCCAGAATTCATCAAATTCATCTTGGATGGTGAAAAGCTACTAGCAATGTGCCTGATTTTGGCCTTTAATCAATATCTCTTTTTCTGTATTATATTAGGAATAATGAATTGTCATAAACAGCACGGGGCTCAAACCAATGTTATTCTGAAAAAATAGCTAGTGGGTTTTAGAAATTAAATGGTAAGCAACTCAAAACCTTCAGATAATTTTTAAAGATACTCTATGTATTTTTTCTTTTCTTTTTTTTTATTTAGAGACAGGGTCTCACTCTGTCATCCAGGTTGGAGTACAGTGGCATGATCATAGCTCACTGTAGCCTCAAACTCCTGGGCTCAAGCAATCCCCCTGCATCAGTCTCCTAAGTAGCTGGGACTATAGGCACATGCCACATGCCCAGCTAATTTTTTAAAAATTTTTTTTGTAGAGACAGGGATCTTGCTATCTTGGCCAGGCTAGTCTCAGATGCCTGGCCTCAAGAAGTCCTCCCACCTCAGCCTTCCAAAGTGCTGAGATTATAGGCACAAGTCACTGTGCCCAGCCTATGTATCTTAAAAGTAGAGCAGCCTAACTTTCCAGCTTTAGCTCTTACCAAAGCACTCACTGATCTGCAGACTCCTGCTCAGGTAAGATGCACTAGAATGAAGAACATAAGGAATACAGTGGATGAATAGTCTGAACAGGATAGGGGGAGAGACAGAGAGAAGACCAGGGAGATTAATAAGAGAGAACTGAAAAGCATGAACTCAAGGTATGAGGAGCAGAAGACATCATACAGCCCTTGCTAAGAGGTCAAATTATTTCTTTCATATCAGGACAGCAATGCACAAACAGAAAACAGGAAATATTTCAGCCAGATATACTTTACTGGGCCAAACAATGCCTAGCTAACTTCACTCTCAATGACCTTTGACAGTAATTTGAGGAATGCAAAGGAAAAATTACTGATTATCAATGGCGGCACCCTCTGACACCATTCCTCCCTTGGCTGACATTAATCCTGAGTTGCTGTCCATAAAAGCATTTTTATGTAACAGAGAAAGAAAGCATATGCTACTTTTCTTAGTGCCTTACTAAGCAGTAGTTTCAGGATTCATTTGCATGGACTACAGACTGTGTCTGGAGCCCTGAACCTGATTTTGATGTTGAAAAGACTGTAAAGAGGTGTAATACATAACAAATCAGGGAAGAGAGAGAAATTGAGAGTGAGGTTGAAGTGGAGCTGATGGTGCTTATTTTCCAACTCCCCTTGCTTTATTAGTGGCTATAAATTATCAGCCAAATATACATAGACACACTTAGTGGCCAGAGAAGAGTCATTTCATCCTATTCTTTATGGCTTTGCTGAGTTCCCAAAAGATCTAGTCGAAGAGTCGGTGTTGGACCAACCTAGTAGAGATAGTGCTCATTGTTCTCCCCTTGTCAAATCATCCCAAAAGAAAAGTTGTTAGTGAATGGGCACAGCTGTGTCACACAGCCCCTGTATTCTCTGGGCTTGTGTGATCGATAACCATGGCCTTGGTAATGGGGGAAGAGCCTACCTTGGCCCAACTCCAAGTCCTGGTTGAAACTAAATCTTATTTTGAAAGAGTGAGGAGTAGATGCAGACAGCATTACAAGGGAAATCTTTAGATATTGTTAACTCAGCAAAATTGATTCTGGGCATTGAACATGAGGCTGCATGTTGAAAGGCAAGTGTAACTTTTGTGTCTGAGTCTCCCAGCTGTGATAAGCTGAGTAATGCCCCCCACTCCCAGAAAGATGCCCCTGACCTAATACCAGGAACCTATGAATGTGTGACCTTATGTGGCAAAAGGAATTTTGTGGTATTATTAAATAAAGGCTCTTGAGATTTGGAGATTATCCCAGATTATCTGGATGTGTCCAATGTATTCACAAGGGGCCTTGTAAAAGGGACACAAGAGGAATCAGAGTCAGGGAGATGTGATGACAGAAGTAGAGGGACACAGAGAGAAATGGAAACTATTGCTGCTGGCTTTGAAGACAGAGGAAAGAGCCAGGTGGCCTCTATAAGCTGGAAAAGACAAGGAAATGGATCCTCTCTTAGAGCACCCAGAAGGAACACAGCCCTGCAAACTTATTTTGGACTTCTGACCTCCAGAATTGAAAAATAATAAATTTGTGTTGCTTTAAGCCACAAGTTTGTGGTAATTTGTTACAGCAGCAATTGGAAACTATCAATAATATGCCAAAAGCCTATGCAGAGAAGATGAGATCAATTTCCTCCTAGTCCCCCAAATTACAATGACTTAAGTCCATTCCTTGCCAGTGGAAGTCCAGGCTTTGTTGTGACTCCTCCTTCTACAAATTTACCTTGGTTGTTTCCTGCTGACCAGTTCCCTCCTGGTTCCAGGCCACTCTGTCCCTCCACCCATGGGGCCACTGGGAACCCTGCTGCTGGCCACACCCACTCCCAGGACTCACTTCCCTGGCATTCCTGCTTCATTCCCTGGTGTTACTTTGCCCAAAACATGGTCCTGATCACCTTCCTCAATTACCAAGGCTGCAGCCTATAGTAATAAGAAAATAATAATAGGTAATAAAAAAAGAAAAGAATAATGAGTAATAATAAAACCATGGATTGAAGAAGCTACAATTGTCTTAGGTCGGGCTTGAGAATTCTTGTGCCTGTGGTTTATTGGGGGAGAGCTCTCAGAACAAGAGGAGGGAGGGAAGCAGGATGGGGCAGGGGAAGGATCTGAGACTTCCTTGGGCTCTCCTGAGTTTCAACCTGATCCCGTGGAAAATTCTGAAGTATAAATTGCACTAGAGGATAGTACTACCATTTTGAAGGCAAGGAGGTCAGCATTTTGTACCTCTGTGTCAGTCATGGCCACAACCACTCAGGAGGTGGGGTAACACACCTAAGTTCTACCCGGGGCAATTCCCCAGAGAAAGAGGCAGCTCTGAGCTGTTAACAGGCAACACTCATAGCAGCTGAGGGATGGGTGCATGGCCCTTAGGGATCTGGATGGACACTAAGAGCATTCATTACAGTGACCTAAAACAGAGCTCACAGCTAGTCCCTGAAGAGCGCCTCCTCCCATCTCCCTGGCCTCACTGCTGCTTGAAAGAGTTAACCTTATTCTTCATTTCCCCCCTTCTTTTCCCTACACCAATAAAAATGTCCTCAAGCTCTCTTTTCCCTGAAGTCAGACATCCCAGAGACATTTCTTTCTCCCTTAAAGTCATCACCTAATCTTTATTTCAGTTCCAGAGTTTTCTCAGATGATTGACAACCCCCATTCCCTAATCTTGGTCCTAGGACTCCAAGAAGACATCAGAACACAACAGCCCAACATTAGTATACTTTTCCAAGTCTGACACATAAATTTGAGTAGCATGCATGTATGGCACCAACAGTCCAATCTATACTGTACCGAGGTGATTAGCTGGGTTCCATTCCCTTTTGCAGCCTTTCACTCTTCCTTGAAGAGTTGAATATTAGTCCTCTCCTTCATTCCTGCCATCCACAAACACCTCCAAGAGAATAAGTAGTAACACACAGGCACTGAAATCAATACACCCCTTCTTAGGGAAGAAACATCACCGAGAAGTGGTATTCCTACTGCAAGTGGCAACCCATTAGTGGTCTTGAGAAAAAAATAATGAAAGAGAGTAGAATAGAAAATACCAGAGTTCATTTCAAATAATAAATGTACATGTTATTTCATGGAACAAGTTTTGTTTCCATTAAACCTATTCATATATGTATATTCAAACATTTGTATGTTTTGGGTCATGATGTATTTCTTACTATAGGTAGGTGTCAAAAAAAGTTGGGAAAAACTCCACTGACTAAACACTTTTTACTACACAGATAACCTCTTTCATTTTCATCCAGAACAGCTTGGTTTCTTAATGTCGTTGGAGGTTCATAAATTTCCATTTACTGCTGTGGGTCTTTGTTTCATGTCTATGAAAAGGAAAGACCTGTTTGAGTGTTTGTTTTCTCCAAAACGAAGGAAATTTCAACCCCATTCCATAGCCCAAAGGTGAATTGAACTCTACCTCTCTATGAAGCCTGCTTAAAACTTTGAAATTATAACATTATGAATTGAAATGGGTAGAATTGTGTCCCCTAAAGAGGTATGTTGCAGTCCTCACCCCCAATACCTGTGAATGTGACCTTATTTGGAAATAGTGTCTTTGCAGATGTAATCAAGTTAAAATGAGGCCATACTGGATTAAGGTGATCCCTAATCCAATGACTGATGTCCTTATGGGAAGAAGAAAAATTGGACACAGAGACACCCAGGTAGAATACCATATGACAACAGAGGCAGATACTGGAGTGATACATCTACAAGCCAAGGAATGCCAAGGATTGCCAACAACTATCAGAAGCTGGGAAGTGTGGCAGGGAAGGATTCTTCCCTAGAGTCTTGAGAGAGCATGGCCCTGTGGACACCTTGAATTTGGACTTCTAGCCTCCAGAAGTGTTAGGGAATAAATTTCTGTTGCTTTAAGCCATCCAGTTTGTGGTCATTTGTTACAGTAGCTGTAGAAAACTAATACATGAGTTTTCCTACCTCTACCCTCACCACAGAATTTTCAAAGATCTTGGGAAGTATTTAAATGTACTCACTTGAATATTCATAAAACATCTCTGAAAAGATAATCAAGAACGGATAATATTGGTTGCCTTTGGGAAAGGGAACTGGATACCTGCAGGATAAGGGAGGAAGACTCTTTACTGTATTACCCTTTTGAATTTTAACACATTTTAACTGCCATGTGAGTTGTATTTAACTCATGCTAGTTTTGACTCTGGGGCCTCATGAAGCATATATAACTCACACATCTCTTTACCTTGGGAGCCGAGTAGTGTGCAGGCAACTCACTCTACCATGCTGTAGCATACATGTTATCTGATGCGTGGCCCCCTGGACAAAACCCTGCAGTTGGTTGGTGAAAATCTTACTTCTTGATATTCTTATTGTTACAATTAATATTGATAATTTAATTGCACATAACTCATGCACAGAAAACAAACAAAAAAAATAACAAATTTTTCATTAAATTAGGATCATTTTGTTTTCGAAGTTTTTATTCTATTTTCGTGATACAACACTGTGGCCCCAAGGGGAAAAAAATTTTTTTCCTAGCGTGGCAGTCAATGTGTTAAACCATGTAATATATTATCTATTTTTAAAAATAAATAAAATTAAAATTGAGAAAATCTTAGATTCAAACTCAACCTACCCAGCAGTCTTCCCCTTCTCCCCAGGGATCACTGCTGATGGATGCCCATTCCATTTTTTTAAACAAGGAGGTAAAGTTACAAGAAGATGGACCTCCCTCCTTTACAGAGGGCCCATGGTTCATGGCCATTTCCCTTTTGGACCAAAAAACTGGAAAAGACTAAATGTCCTGTCTTATCCGGAAAAATCTTTAGTCATCTGCCTCTTTCCTTTAAGCTACTTGCTTAAAGATAAAAATGCTCATGAGGAAAAAAACGCTGAAAGCTGAGATAATGCTCCTATCCACAATATTCCTTAATTACTGATTTAAATGAAGATCCATTGTCACATTTTCTCATTAAAAGACATATTTTATGAGCAGATTACTTCGCATGGATGATTTAAGAAGAACAAACTCATCAGACAGTTTGAGACTGAATCCAAAAAGGTATGCATAGTTAATTATGAAGTAATTGAATTTGAAGTGTTGGACAAAATGGGCCTAAGGGTCTTTTAACATCAAAGCCTCCAGTGGAGAGGGACACAATGTAACTCAGGCCCTTCAGTAAAACACTCCCATTAGACAACTCTTCACAATATTAGTGATCAATGCATATTTCATGAATTGAATTACATTAAAAGCATAAAATGAAGAGCTACACGAGACTTTGGAATTATCAGGCACGCATCCCCAGCAATGCTCTAAGAATGGGCACCAGGTTGTCTGGGCTGGAATGCTGACTTCCCTTTAGCCATGCTTTTTCTGTGCCTCAGTTTTCTCATCTGAAAAATGGGGATAATAATATCTGCCTTTTAGGGTTGCTGAGGAGGTTAAACAAGGTGAAAAATATGTAGCAGATGCAATTGGTGTCCTGCCCAGATCCCATGTACCCAGGCACCAATCCCCCAGCTGCCCTCCTCTGCAAAATTGTCCTGGGCTGATGGCAGCCATTTCTCCCAGGAAATTACCCCACCCCATGGCCCATAGCGTATGACTGACTAATAAGGGGGTACAAAAGAGACCCCTCCCCTCAAGGCAGGGATAACTCCAAGGCATGGTTTATATTCCAGAGCCTCTCTCTAAAGAAGTAAAACCACTTCCTTACTCAGCTTTCTCCACCCCTTTCCTGTCCTGCTCCCTCTCTCCCTCATAGGTTCTTCCTGCATACAGCCTTCTAAGGAACCCAACCCAAGAAGTAGCTAAAGAGCTTAAAAATTAAGTGTATAAACAGCAAAACCATTTACATTATTATTAATCAGTCAAATCTAGGGCAAGCACAAAACCAAAGGACCTTTGATAAAATCTAATCCAACCCAGAAGGCTTACAGAGATAAAGTGAAGATACAAAACCTGAAAAGAAAGAAAATTACTTGGGTGAGTCTTAGTCCCAAGGTAACACTAAGGTAAAAATCCAGGAGCCAGAGAGAGCTAGGCTAGCCCTACTTAGATTTTTAAAAAACAAATAATAGAGACCCTATAGTGTAAGGCCTCAAATTAATATTATGTGCTACTGTAAGTGTACCCCAAGGACCATTCAGACTATAACGCTAGGCTAGCTAAAGGGAAGCCATTTTGCTTCCAGTATGCTTTTGGTTTGTTCTGTCTTAAAAGTTTAGAATTAACCTGCTGCTTGCTTACACAGCTGCAGGGCACAAGATTAGAAAACAACCTTGAGGAAAAACAGATCAAGAGTCTGGAACAAGCCAACTGCAGCCTGCTGATGACAAGATCTACCAGATGAACTACCACTTGCTGATAACCATCAAGCAAGTCATGATGACTTGCACAAAGCTTGCTTTCTGCCAAGAACTCCCTTTACCCCCTCCCTTTATAAGTTGCTTGGTAAGCAGAGGAGATGAGATGGTCTTTGAGACAATAGTCCGCCATTTCCTCAAGCTGCTGGCACTTGAATAAACCACTTTCCCTTCACCAACACTTGCCTCTTGTGTTTGGTTCTCGGATGTCAGGCAGCCAAACCTGCATTTGGCAACACTACCTTGACATCTGGGAAAATTGGGGGAGGGCTTCGAATGGCCTGACTGCAAGTTCCCCTCCCCATTGTGCTACCGAGCATAAGGCCCCTTAGCCAAACAACCCTCCTTATCACAGGGACTAAGCACAATTCCTGCTTATCCCTGAGTAGTGGCTTTCAGCTCCCCGCCAGCTTGCAGAACTATTCAAATGAGCCAATCACATCCTCCCACAGGAACAAGGAGCCACCTCATCCTCTTAATACTACAAGGCCTGCCTCCCACAGGCCTAGATGGCATGCAGTCCTTCTCTCCCAGACTGTGAGTATATGTATGAATAATTAATAAACTGTTGTCCATCTCAGCTGTCCAGTGTCAAGTGTTGTGTGTTCAGTCAGCCCCATAACCCTAGGGTGGGAATCCCATTATCACCAACAAGGTAAATACAGGACAATGAAAACAGACCATTATTATTTTTTTAAAAGACCATTATGATCAGGGCTTGAAAGGATTCTTATAGTTTGTTAACTTCTCGTTTATTTTGTGAAACTTGCCTATGTTCATATATGAAATTGAGAAAAGCCAAGTGTGTTTGTGTGTGCACATGTGTATGTGTGTGTATGTCAAAGAAACAAAGTCAAGAAAGAAGTTGGAAGACTGTCTTTCTCTGTAGCAGACACAGGAGAAAGGTTCTGTCTGTGTATAAGAGGTGGGGGTGAATAAGGCAGGCTTCAACTTGGGCCAGAGGGAGAGAGAAAGAAATGAACATCTTGTTGCTGACACAAAGCTGTGGCCTTGGTAGAAGCATCACTGTTCACCTTTAAACCAGGGTGCTTTTCATTGGAACAAAAAACAAAAATCAGTGGGAACAGACCAGAGCTCAAAGGTGAAGTAAATGAAAGCACTTGAGCAGAAATGAAAAATGAATAAAGAGCAGGTGAAATAACCATTATTCATCAAGAAATTCTAGCACGGTGATTCTTATTCATGCAGAATTTGAGGAATGAGAGTTGGTTTCTCTTGCAAGTTTTAGCTAGGGTCATCAAAAAATTTGGCTGCCTTTTAAGCATGCAGTATCTCAGCCTTGGATACTCAGCATAGTTATGAGATCACTGGGGACAAGTTGAAGGAGGTACCCATTCTTAGTGTCTTATAGGAGAAACTTTTCTTGATAATCCCCAGATCCCTTTTGGACTTTTAATTCAATTTAACTCATGAAATATACACTGAGCACCTATATTATGTGGTACATTATATGCAGTGTTTCTCCACGTGTTCACTTATGAGAGAATCTGCTCTTTTAATAAGTCTACAGTTGATTCGTATGCATCTCAAAATTTGAGAAATAATACTTGAGAAAAGATACAAAAAAGAAAAAGACATAGGTGAAGCACTGACATTAAAATACAAGATAACAAAGATTGAATCACACTATCAATGGACAGACAGGAAGGGCAGAAGCAGTTGAAAACAGGATGAACCTCTTGGGAGGTAGGGAGGCTAACCAAAGCTTTGAGGATGAGTAGGATTGAAATGGACATGGAAGGCATTCCATACATCTACACAGTGATGGGAATGAGCATTTCATTTAGCAAAGACTAATTAATTACTAACCAAAGTACAAACATCACATCAAGTACACAGTGGTTGCCATTTCAATCTGGCTAACTCCCTGTTTGAGGGAGACATTTTTTGTTACAAGTGACAAGAAATCCAATTTAA
This sequence comes from Eulemur rufifrons, assembly GCF_041146395.1. Taxonomy (NCBI): domain Eukaryota; kingdom Metazoa; phylum Chordata; class Mammalia; order Primates; family Lemuridae; genus Eulemur; species Eulemur rufifrons. The sequence continues at coordinate 132,150,082 of NC_091012.1, forward strand.
ACTCACTCAAATAAAAACCACAGCTGAGTGCCCTCCCCATTATTTCTTTATTCAGGTGAGACTTGACCTTGTAGCTCATGCAGTGCCATCAAGGACCTGGTTTCTCACTGGTATCTTCTTAGCCTTCCACGGTATTGGCACCATGGGCTTTCATGTTGATCTTTTGATTGGCCCTTCTTTGTAGCAAAATGGCAGCTCAGGTCCAAACCTCACATCATTATATTAATACCAACTCAATAGGATGAGAGATGGTCTCTTTCTATGGCCTCTGTCTATCTTTCAGCCCCATCTTAAATCATGTTCTCACTTGCTCTCTGCACTCCCACTCCATTGGCCTATTTCAAGTTCATCAAATGTGCTATTCTTACCTCTCCGACAGTACATGGGTTTTACTGGTGCATTCCTCTTTGCCTAGCTAATGCACACTCAAATTTCAGCTCCCAACTTAAACATCATGACCTATTAGACAAGGTCAACCCTTGCTCTATGCTCTGAAAACATCATGCAGTTCTTTTTCATAGAAATATATTGATATAACCATTCAATTGATGTTTGTCTCTTCCAGAAGAAGAGAAACCATGTCTCCTTTTGTTCAGCATTGTACCCTCAGCATCAAGCAAGTGTCTGCATAGTGGGCACTCAATAAACATTTGTTGGTTGGGTAGGTAGATGGATGGGTGAATGAATGGATGGATGGATGAACTTGGTTTTTAAATTTTACCATGTAACTAATCAGCTATATAACCTTCAGCTTTTTGGAGATTCAGTTCTCTCAACTGTGAAATGAAAAGGTTGGACTAGTTGACCTTTAAGATTCTTTCTGAATTGAAAGTACCAAATTCATAAAGTGTTACTGGCAAGTGAATTTCTTTAACTGCAAATATTATGGAACTAAACTAAAAAGTGATGTTTTTGGTTACTCTGCTAACCTTTTGCAAAAGTCATTTTTAATCAAATTCTGACTATGTATGGTCTCATGCAGTAGTTAGCAATCTAGAAAAATTGGGGGTATACAATTGTTACCATGCAGATGGAATTGCCAAATAGCTAATACAAGTTAGGAAAATATATGCTGACAGTCTAGGAAGATGTTAAACTAAATGTTATGGAGAAAATATTACACATTTCCTGTGCCCTCCCCCACCCCAACCCACTCCTCAAAATCATAATGTTCAAAGTAAAGGCTTGATTTGGTTGAATGCACTGCTAAAAATAAAATTTACATCTTTGGGTGATGTTTAATACAGAGGATTATTATCATATTGAAATAGTTTTATTTTGAATTTACAAAATAGCCTTGTTGTATTCAAACTCACGGAAATTTGATTAGATCCTAAATATATTTTTATTCAGGGTCCAATTCATAGCATGGGCTTGCCATCTATTTGTACTTTTAAAAAGAAAATACAATTCATCTTTTCACTTGCCATGCCTATGAAACACAAGATAAAATTCCCTACCTGCTCCCCCATTCAACATCTGGATTTGAACTATAATCTGCCTATAAATAAGAAATGAGAATTTTGATCAGGCAGCTTTGCAATCTGTTCAAAGTAGTCTGGGAATACTTGATGGCATAACAAATCTCCAAGTAAATTAAGTGATGTTAAGACAGTTTAACTACCATAAAATATTTTATTACATCTATATCTCCTTAAAAATTGATACTTTTTAATGAAGTTATGCAGCCAGAGTATTGATAAAAAGAAAGCGCTATATGGAACTGTCCTTATAAAAAGAAACTACTTTTGTTGAGGAAACCGAAGCCTAATTGTTTCTTACATTTCCTGTTCTAAGTGACTGGGAAAGAAAGTGGCTAACTATTCCCCAAACCCATTTCCATTTCCTCCTTGGCTCCCAGGTAGACTACATTTCCCAGCTTCCCATGTGACAGATTCCTGGCCGATGGAATGTAGGCAGGAAGTGAGGTATCCCACTTTGGGGCTTGCCTGTAAAAATCTGTGATGTAATTTTCCACCCTCTTTCCTCCCACATGTTGAAGATGGCAAAGGTTGGTCAGCCTTGTGTCATGAACACCATGTGAAGCAGAGCCCTTTTCCACCTTCTTATATCTCCAACCAAATTATGATCTGGCAGAAGAGAGACTACATTATCTCATCTCTCATTCTTCTTAGTATTTCAGGCATAGCACACTACCAAACACTTCCACTAAAAATTTGCTACAGATAATTAGTTCTTTTTCCCAATTTTTTCTTCATTTTAAAGAGAGAAGAGAAAAGAAGTGAGAGCCTGACATTCTATGATATTTTTGCCTAAGAATCATCTATCTTTGCATAAATTGGACCCAGAAAATAGATCGGCTGCAGGAACGGAGAAAATGTTTAACTGCAGTAGTCTTTTTACTTATAACAAACCCCTGCTTCAGATGAGTGTGTTAGTCCAGGTCCTTGTAGAAGCAGATGCCAGGATGGGATTAATCATGCAAAGATGTTCCCAAGAGAAATGCCTGTGAGAGAAAATGGAGAGCGAGCCAGGAAGGCTAGAGTCATCAGACCACAATGCAAGTCTGACCCCGAATGAAGAGAGAGTGAGAAACGGTTGGGTGGAAGTGTCCTAGGCTGCCATGTGGTTTAAGGAAGGTTTGGCAAGGCCATCAGGGAGTCCTCAAGCCAAAGTCAGACACCAGAGGAGTTCCATGTCCCTCCAGAACAAACCTGCCATAGTATCCCTGCCACATTCTTCTGTCATTGGCTAGGAGCAGCGCTTGGGAGGCAGGGCTTTGGCTCAACTGTGGAGATGAATTTTGCAGCCCAGCAGCTGAGGCCATCAGCCAATTTTGCTCCCTGCAATTCTTCAAGTCACATTCTAATAACCTCTATGGAAGGCTTTTTAAAAGGCAACATGGGTTCATCTACCTTATCTGTATATCATTTTGTTTTAATAGATTTTAGTGACTATGGAAATCAGTCAGGATCAGAACAAACTAGTTTCAGTGACCGGTCATGTCATGAATTTTGTTTTTATCTGTCACCGTCAGTCAATCACATAATGTTCCCCATTGAACAGAGAGACTTCTTAACCTAGTCTGGATTTACATTCAGGTGCTAGTCATGGAGATTAGAGAAAAAAATGGTTTAACCAAAAGGGAGGTTTTATTTCCATCTCATATAAGTCTGTGGTTTAGCAGTGCAGTGACAGTAATGATAGCTCTGTGGTGGCCTTCTGGACCCAGACACCTCCTGTATTTATATTCCTTCATTCTTAGAGTATGACTATAATCCTCAAGGTTGCCTCATGATCCAAAATAGATGCTGGGGATCTAGTCATCACAACTATGTTCCAGGCAGGATTAAAAAATAAGGAATAGAAAGCACAAAGGACATTTGCTAGCTGTGTGCCCCTTTTTGGAAAAAAAAAAAAAAAAAAAAAAAAACATTTCCTGAGAAGTCCCACTGCTTGCAGACAATTTCAGCATACAATTCATTGGTGGCACCTTGCCACACAAGGAGCCTGGGAAATGTACTCCTTTAGCTATGCATGAAACTGTCCCAGCTGTTTTCATAGAGGAAGAGGAGAATAAATACTGGGCAAGTATTCTTCGTCACAGCCATTTCTTGGGCTTGGTTCTAAAAAGGTTTTAATTAAAAAAGACTGATGAGATTTTTTTCCAGTGCTGGCAGACAAATGAATATTTATGAGAGCTATTGATCCAGTTCAGTTGCTGTCCATAAATTTGCACATATTGTTTATTGGTTGCCTCATCTATATACCTATTCATTTTATACTTTCCTCTCTGGGCAAAAGTAAACTTTCCTTTTCTTTTTTCTTTTTTTCATTCTATTAGTCATCTTCTAGGCTATCTGCCTAGCCCACCAGCTCCCTTCTCTGAGAACTCCTTTTCCAACCAAGAGTGGTCTCTGAGAGTCACATTTATAACCACCTAATCCACTCTCTGGCCCTCAAATATTGAGCCAGACATAGAAAGTAATCCAAGCTGAGCAGACCTTTTTCATCAAAATCACAAATCAGGCCCCACTGGTCATTTAAACAAAGGAGATGTAAATACAGAAATAACAGAGACCATTCTGCCATGTTTGGGGGACAAGTAAGAGAGCCAGTCTTCAGACAGAGGAAAGGAAAGCAGACACGGTACAGCCCTTGTATTGCTGTAGTTATGTGGATTGGCACTTTCCACAGATTTTTCCCCAAATGTTATATCTTATTAGGTGAACTGGAAGGACTCTAAATAGCTGCTATAGCTAGTCTCAGGGGCTTTCCAAACTACCTTTATTACTATGACCTAACCAATACACTCCCAAACCTTTCCCTCTGTGGTCCTCCTATGTGGTACACTGGAACCAGCATGAAATTTGGTGATTGTCGTATGTTTTCTCCAGCCCCCACCCAGTGCATATGACTTAGGGTGGGTATCTGTTACTTTCTGCCAATGGAGCCATCCTGCCTGCCATATGTTACCACAGGTATTAAGGGATAAAGGTTGTGATAAGAGTTTGGGAAATTGGCTTGGCTTATTGGATTCAATTTGAAAAACTGAGTTTAATTGGAGTTCTACACTGTGCCAGTTCTGGAGACTGCACAGATGAATAATACATGGACCCTGCCCAGGAACTTACAATTTGGTATCATAAGTGATTCTCAGACTCCGGTTTCATGTATGCACATCAAGCCATAGCTAGCAAGAAGGAATTAAGATTTCTCAGTTGGAAGACGACTCAACAGCCTAGAGGCAGAAGGGAGAGGGGCAGCCATTGATTTTTTAGAAGAAGGAAATCCATTCAAAGGTTTTTTTCTCTCTGATCTGGATCTTATCCACTCCCCTTTATTTTTATGCACTCATTGTATAGAGATAGCTCCACTGAGGAGGGGATTAAAAAGAATGTCAATGCAAGGGAAACAACAAAAACATCTACACATAACTACTTGTAGGTGGTTTTCAAATCAAAAGCCCAGAATTATGCCAGGTTATGAAAGTCAATAAAAATTTTAATACAGATACAAGAAAAGAGCAATACTTTTTCTGAGTCTTCCCTTTTCACTCTAATATGCCTTGCTGTTAAAAAAAAAAAATTGAGTTCCCTGCCTTCTGGAACTTTTTACCAGCAGGAGGTAAGAAATCATATAAATTGCTAGAAACAAGTGATAACAGTCAGTCATTTCTTTTAAAATGGACCATTAGATTGGTGTATTTGCATGTATCATTAAGATTTATTGCAAATTCTCTAATGTAATGACAATGGTAGGGACATAGTCTGTCTAACACAATTAGAATGTAGGCTTCCGGAGCAAAGTTACTACATATTTTCCTTGGAGGAAAAAAAAGTTTATCTTCTGCCATGAGAATACCAGTGAGAATAAAAAAGCTATTCTGAATGCTTATGTCCAATTTAATATTTTTCTATCATAACAAAATTCTTATGAATTTCACATTAGCTGGTGATTTGAAGCCAGGCATCTTCCAAAGTGATTTTTTTAAAATACAGAACACAGAATAAGCAAGATCAGGAACATTACCTTTTATTCTTTGATGGAAAAGGCAAATGTTTTATGGGTATAATTATCAGTAAAAGCCAATGTTATGCTCCATAAGAAATTGTAGGAGCATTCGCCTGAGCAATGCTTCTTCATGGTAGGTGTGAGCCAGCACCAGGTACAAACTCCTGAGTGGCTCAGGACAAGAGGGAGAACGCCTTTGTTCACAGATGCCCACCAAGTGGCAACCCCACCCATGTACACATCGTTTCCACTAAACCAAGATTTTACTGAGAACTTGCTATAAATTTATTTATTGAGCCTTTACTAAGCACCATGTAGGTCCATCCCAACCTAGAAGTTGGTTTCCAACAGAGTTTCGGTGCCAGATTGATATTTCACACTTCCTTTTCCCATCAGTATGTTGAACTATTGGTCCAACACTCCCTACCCCCAGTGGAAGTTCTCCCCAGTGAAGACTGCTCCCTTTGCTCCTTGAAATGACATAACTCCATTGTTGTCACAGTTCCCAGGGCATCTAACTTGCTCCAGGGAAACCATACCACACAGAAATCAAATCCAATATGATTCTGCATGCAGAAGAGGTGAGGGAATACCTCCCCAACCCTGCAGTTTTATATTCATTCTTTGAGTGAACCTAAACATTTTGAAGACTTCATTGTTTATTACATTAATTTAACATCTTAAATATTATACACATATTCTGTAGAATTATGGGACTAGTAAAAAGAAGAGAGAGAGCTGGATAAAAAAATCAATGGCTTTAACATGTATTTGAACAAGAATAATTCAGATCTGACTCCTGGCATGAGAAAAACATTCCAGAATATTTTTCAGAGATGCATTTCAGTTATTTGAGACTCAGTGATATGACAGATTTTAGCTATATTCAAATAGATCATTATAAACGGAGTGTAGCTAACTCAAGGGATACCAGAATCCCAGAGGAAAGAAATATTCAAGAAAAATATGTAGTTTGTTACAAATTCAGAAGCTTTAAAAAAAATTTAAGTTGTACTTCAAATGCCTGTGGTACACTATTTTACAAATGAAGAAATGGAGTGTGAAATCAAGTGAATTGCTGAGTGGTCAACCAGTTTAAGTATATCAAATGGAATATTCGCTGAACTGGTAATATGGTGTTACTTACTCTAGAGAGAGCTGTTGTGAAATACATAAATTTTGAAAACAATCCCAAAGCATGTAAAGCTATGTGGATCAATGCTTTCTGTAGATATTCTCCCAAATGTTACATACAAGTAGCTAAACTGGAAGGACCATGGATAGCTGGTGGATCTAGTGTCAGTTGCTTTCTAAACTACTCTGTCAGAATGTTTGGTTTTTATTACAACACTGTCATCATCATTATTGCCATTTTTACTATTCTCACTGTAAATTTTCAGCCATTATCCAAGAAGAATGATTGATTCAGTTATCTCAAATGTATATGGTTGAATTTGACCTTTAAAGATGGAGCCTGACTCATGAGAAGAGGATAACAATGGGAGATATGTTTTCACTGGAAAATTCCTGAGTTAGCAGCAAAAGCCCTGTTTGTTAAATTTCAAATACAAATAAAAAATGAGTATGCTTCAGGAATAATTTCAGAGTATCCATGGTTGAAATTCTTGCCAACACCCATTGTTCTATTTATACCTTGGGAGACATGTCACTGCACTTCTATAAATAAAGTATAAATTCATTCATTTCAACTCTACTGTGCAAAACTCCACTCTACTCAGGAATAAAGGAAGTGGACTCTGAAGGGTATTGCAGAGATATGTAATGCACTGGGTATAATGGGCCAGATGTCTGAGGAAGTGTCAACACAGCAAAGAAGAAAGTAAGTTTATAAGGGGGAAATGGGGCTCTTTAAGATCTCTAGCAGGTGACTGCTTGGGGAATAATGACCCTGAGAAGCTGAACAACCTTGAGCTACTTATCATTTCTCCTGAGCACTCATTCAGTTTTAGATGCAAAACAAAAAGACGATTGGAGGATTTGGATTAAATATGTCAGGAAAGAGCAATTTGTTTTTAGAAAGGCTGTAAAGTCAAAAAGAATGAGAGGGTAGATGGCAACAAATGAGAGATGGCCATACAATTTTGAAAGCTGGGAAGCAGATAGCCAAGTGGTAACTGATTTAGCATAAAGTTTCTATAAGGATTCAGGGTCAGGTAGCAGTGGCAAGAAAAAGCCAATTTGAGCTGCAAAATCCCAGGGATGCTCAAGTGTTGGAGACACCAGAGATCTCTCAGGGACCCCAGCTGAGAGCTGGGGTGTTAAACTAAAAACAGCGGAATTAATTCAAAGTTATTATATCCCAAATAGTTATATCCTTCCCCCACGTGGCTCTGAGAACACGAGCAGCCACTCATTTATTTTCCAGATAAGAGAATGATCCCTGAGAAAATACCTACAGATACTAACATATGGGGATCCCCAATGAAACATCCAGTCCCCCTCTTATAATGAGGTCTACCCATGTACACATTATTCCCACTAAACTAAATTTTCATTGAGTCCTTGCTAAGCACTAGGTATGTGTTAAGCACATTGTATACATTATATCATTTAATCCTCAAAATAAATCCATCAAATTTGTATTATCTCCAATCACAGATAAAGAAACAAAGGCTCAAATAAATTAAGTATCTTTCCAAGGTCACCTAGCCTATAAGTGGAGGAATGGGAATGTGAGCTGGTCTAACCACAACACCTCATGGCCTCCCTCTGGAGTACTAGTGAGCCTCCTTAAACTATATTCCTACTTACTTATGGAAAGAATATGTAGTGGGTGCTCTGTTTTATTTCTGAGTCCAATCTGAGTTGAATAAAATGTAGTGCTTCTTTAAAAAGAAAAAAACAAAAGCATTGCTAGTACATCTCTCATTTCCCCCCCTGAGATCCACTCTGCCTGGCTTGTCTCTAATCAGTGTCCTGGGAAGTTGGCTCTTATGGACCACATAAACAGTCTTAGTGGAATTGGCTAACAGCAGGGATTGGAGTGAGAGAGAAGATTTAGATCAGGGCATTAATGTCCCAGCTCCCTCCATATGTTGGCATCACAGGCTGTCTACAACCCTCCAATGAAGATCACCACTCTTTCCGGGTGGTCCACAAACCTCTCACTCTTCTTGCCCTCCAGAGCTAGTGGTGCTAACAGTCCCACCGATCCACCCTTGGGTTCTGCATTCCCCATTCCAGTTTCCCACACCTTTGGAAACAGTCCCTTTATTAAATTCTCTTCAGACTACCTACTTTGAATGTGTCATGTACTTCCTCCCAGGATCCTGATTGATCCAAAGCTTTAACTATGTCTTAGTCTAGCTGGACTACAAAGTAGATGATAATAATATTTTCTTAACTAGTAGCACCTGCACATCTCTCTTCATTATAAATCTCGGGAATCACATCGTTTTGAGGGTTTTTTTTTTCCTAGTTATATACTCATTATAGAAAAATTAGAAAATAAAGAAATTAATCACTATAATTCCACAAGCCTCGGTCAATTGATATTAATATGTTGGTGTACAAACCTACAACAGAGTAATTACTTGGCACTCCCTCAGGCAGATATTTTCTAGAGGGTGTTCAGTATTTATAGAGAGGAAAGGGAGTGTAGGGGAATGGCAGAGCACAAGGATGCTTGGTGGTCCCAGCCTCTCTTAATGTTCCCAGTAATGCAACACCACCTCCAAAATCCCATACGTCACTCAGCTATACTCTGAGTTCACCATCCCCACCTCCAACCAACTTTGCAAAATATTCCTTCCAACCATGCACAGTGCCATGTGTGAGAGAAATTCTGTAAATATACTTTTCTCCATCTTGGCAACATTTCCAATGATGTTTTAGTGCCCCAATGAATGACCTTTTACTCACTTTGCTTCTCAGCCATTGGTGTCCCGGACTGATGTCCACACCTGTTTTCTACCTTATAGCACCCAAGTGAAATGGCAATGGGAGATCACTTCAACACTGTCAACAGTGGTGAAGCCAAATAAAAGCACGATATGCAATTTTTCAGTTATCCTATTAAAATGTCAGCTTATCTCATTTTACAGTCACCTTCACCAAAGTCTCCTTGTGAAATATTCACAAACAGATATTAATTTTCATCCATAGCTGGTATGAGGCAGAAAAATCAGATAAGTGTTTATACAATAAATACTTTAACTTGAACGGTTGGAATGAACTACAGATTAATGAGCCTCATTCACAGCAAGCACACACTCTTCTCCCTGGGAGGTGGTAAAAAACAACTTGTGTGATCAGGGAGTCAACCTCTCCTGGCTGTTTAACTTTATACTGTTATTGCTAAAAGCACAGGAGCAATGGTGACATCTTGTGTCAGGTTAAAAAGTAACAGGATCTTAATTCCTTGTGGCATCTACCGGGAGCACCTAGGATGAGCCCTGGCTACAATTCATCTTTATCTGTTCCTTTGAGCTGCTGCTCAAATAATAAAACAGAGGCTTTCTCAGATGCAGAGATTAATACTTGCAGGAATGATGGGGAAAAGTCCACATGGCATTTGACTCATCTAATTGTCACCTCAAGGATAGGGCAACTAGGAATCCCAGTCTAGTTCTGCAACTCAGCCTTTCCAATTTGCTAGGATGTCCCCAGTAAAACACACAGGCTCTGGGCTCATCTGCCATCAATCCGAAGCAGCCAGAGGGTAGCTGGGGAACACTGTAGTCATTGTACTTATTTCTCCTAATGTTTGGGGCATTTTCTTGATCTTATTTCTTTGGCGGTCCTTTGAGTGTCACATGACATGACTGGAACCTCTGGAGCACAACAGATGATGAATAAAATTTACCACTGGTAGCAGTTGGCTGGGAAGCTAAATCTCCTATTTCGTGTGCCCTCCATGAGAGCAGCAGTTCTTAACGCTGGCCACACAGAATCACTGGGGAGCTTATGAAAGTACCAGGATCCATCCCAGACCAGTGAAATCGGAATTTCTAGGGGTTAAAGCCAGACATTTTTCAAAAGCCTCCCAGATGATCCTGGCATGCAGCTTTCACCTGGCTCTCTTGCCCTGGGAACCCAGCCACCATGCTATGAGGAAGCCTGAGCCACATGGACAGGCATGAGTAGGTTGTTCCAGCTACTGCCCCAGCTGAGGGCTCCCAACAGCCAGCATCAACCACCAGATAATTGAGTGAGTGACCGTTTGGATGACTCCAGCCCCCAGCCTTCCAGCCACCCCAACTAATGCCAAGTAGAACAAAGACAAGCTGTCCCCACTGACCCTTGTCCAAACTGCAGATTTATCAGCAAAATTGATGTTGTTTTAAGCCACTAAATGGTGGTCTGTTACATAGCAAAAGATAACTGGAACAATTTATCTCCATTTTTAGATGAGGATATGAAGGCAGCAAAAGGGGAAGTAACTTGTCCACGTCCAGGCAGACAGTACATGGCAGAGTCACAATAGTCTAGTTCAAGGGCCCAGGCTCCACCACTCAGATTCAGCTCCTGGCTCATCCCTCAACTGGGAGCAAGGGGCTGTAAAGCCCAAAGCTCTATAGGACTCTGAAAATAAGGAGCTCTGCCTGGTGCCCTCAAACCCAGAGCAAGACAAGCGCAAGATGAGACCGAAGACCTCCTCCCTCCACCACAGACCATCCTGCTGCTCCGGGATCTCATAGGTCCAGTCGTTGAAAACGCACAGTGAACTTGACAGCACCTAGTAGGAATGACAGCTCCCAAGGCCAAGAGAGAACCCCCTGAGGAACTCTCAGAATCTCTTAAGGGGCCCTTCATTGGGAGCTGACTCCCTAGATGTCAGTGAGAACAAGAGCCAATGATATTTGCATTAGCTTTGTTCTAACTCTGTCTGTATAAGCAGAGAGGAAAGTGTTAGGTTTACTTAGAGTGGGAACCCAAAAAATATCATAAAGCCTGTAAAACAAAAGCCGCAGGAGTCTGGAGAGTTCAGAGGTTGTAAATCTAACTCTGACCATAGATAGCTGCAGCTATGCTGCTGGCATTCCTATCCCCCCTGAAAAGGATGAAGCTGCACCCTCCCTTATCTCTGCAGGTGTTGCTCACTCATCCCCAAAAAACCCTCTTGAAACCCAAGGCTTTCCCCTCCCTCGTGGTGGATGCTCTTTGGCCTCCACCCATCTACATGCAGATGCTAGAAATAAAGCAGCATTTTGCTACACATAAGGCTTCGTGTATCTCTCCCTCTCAGCTACGGACCTAACAGAAAGGCGTGGAGAAATACAGTGTAACATATTATTCCTTTGTCTACATAACTAAAATAACCCTATTACTTGGTTTTATAGCCTGTTTTCTTTTTCACTTAACATCCCTAGTAATCATTACCTAGTTCACCAACAGTCCATGAAAAAATTGATTTTAACCTCTCTCCTATTGGACACTTAGGTTGTTTCCTTTTTTTTTTTTTTTTCTGAGACAGAGTCTCATTCTGTCACCCTGGGTAGAGCGCAGTGCTGTCATCATAGCTTACTGCAACCTCAAACTCCTAGGCTCAAGTGATCCTCCTGCCTCAGCCTCCCAAGTAGCTGGGACTACAGGTGCACACCACTGTGCTCAGAATAGTATCCCTTTTTAACGTTAGTTGTACAGTTTGCTTATTTATTGTGTCTTTTATTGTCTGTCTCTTCCTGCTAGAATATAAGCTCCATGAGGGCAGGGATCTGTTTGTTTTCTTCATTCATGTATCCCAAGAACCTAGAAGAGTGCCTGGCATAATGAAAGCACTTGCTGCATGTTTGTTGAGTGAATGAATGAATTAGTGAGTGAATGAATGAATGAATGAATGAAGGCTATTACTTCTTTCACCTTGAAACCTCTGTGACCTCCATGGGAAGATACCACAACTCTGTCTACCTACCCTTTACAAAAAGGACATGTAGATAAGGTTTGTCTGCTTGACCTTCCACTTCCTCATGCAGGGTGTACCATCCTCTAGTTTTCCTTTAGGTTGCTGAGGGACCCTCCACTCAGGCTTCCCTTCTGTCACGGTGGTTGATCTGGGCTTAAAGATTAAGTCTTTCTCCCTTCCTGCATCTGCCTATGAATATCAGCAAGCTATCAGCAGAAAAACTTCAAGTTAAACTAATTCCAGTTAAAGTTCTTTGTGATGTCCTATTCTCTTTTTCATGTCCTCTCCCTGAGCCCCCGGGTTGATAGGCAAGCCATAGGCTTAGCTAAAGTCACTTTATCCATTAGCTCTTTAGTATCACAATTTTACTCCCTGGAGACTTCAACACCCCACTTTCCACATTGGATAGATCATCCAAACAGAAAATCAATAAAGAAACAGCAGACTTGAACAACGCTGTAGACTAAATGGATCTAACAGACATATACAGAATATTCCATCCAACAAGAGAATACACATTCTTCTTAAGCACACATGGAACATTCTCCAGAATAGATCATATGGTAGGCCACAAAACAAGTCTCAACAAATTTTACAAGGTCAATATCATATCAAATATCTTTTCTGACCACAATGGTATGAAATTAGAAATCAATAAGTGGAGGAAAATTGAAAATTTCACGAATAGGTGGAAATTAAACAACACACTCTTGAACAACCAATGGGTCAAAGAAGAAATCAAAAAAGAAATAAAAAAATATCTTGACACAAACAAAAATGGAAATACAACATACTAAAACTTATAGGATGTAGCAAAAACAGTTCTAAGTTTATAGCAATAAATGCCTACCTAAGAAAAAAGAAAGATCTCCAATAAACAACCTAACTTTACACCTCAAGGAACTTGAAAAAGAAGAACAAACTAAGCCCAAAGGCAGCAGAAAAAAGGAAATGCAGGTATACCTCAGAGATACTGAGGGTTCAGTTTCAGACCACTGCAATAAAGCAATATCACAATAAAGAAAGTCAAACAAATTTTTTGGTTTCCCAGTGCATATAAAAGTTATATTTACACTATACTATAGTCTATTAAATATGCAATAGAATTATGTCTTAAAAATGTGCATACCTTATTATGGAGGTATCTTAAACAGATTCAAGTAGACCTGCCATTTGATCCAGCAATCCCATTATTGGGCATATACCCAAAGGAAAAAAGGTCATTCTGTAACAAAGACACATGTACCCGAATGTTTATAGCAGCACAATTCACAATAGCAAAGATGTGGAAGCAACCCAAATGCCCATCAATACATGATTGGATTAGTAAGCTGTGGTATATGTATACCATGGAATATTACTCAGCTATAAGAAATAATGAAGATACGACATCTCTATGGTTCTCCTGGAGAGAGTTGGAACCCATTATATTAAGTGAAGTATCCCAAGAATGGAAAAACAAGCATCACATGTACTCACCAGAAAATTGGTTTCCCTGATCATCACCTAAATACACATCTGGGAACGACACCAATCGGATATCAGACTAAGATGGGGGTGGGGGAGGGGATGGGTGTATGCCTACACAATGAGTGCATTGCGCACCGTTTGGGGAATGGTAACGCTTGAAGGTGCTGACTCGGGAAGCCGGGGGTGGGGAAGGGAGGGATATATACCTACATGATGGGTGCAACGCGCACTATCTGGGGAACAGACACACCTGGAGCTCTGACTTGGGGGGAAAGGCGGTACATGGGAACGTATGTAACCTGCAATTCTGTATCCCCCATAACAATAAGATGAAATAAAAAAAATGTGCATACCTTAATATAAAAATATTTTATTGCTAGAAATTGCTAACAGTCATCTGAGCCTTCAGCAAGTTGTAATCTTTTTGCTGGTGGAGGGTCTTGCCTCAATGTTGAAGGCTGCTGACTGATCAGGGTGGTAGTTGCTGAAGGCTGGGGTGGCTGTAGCAACTTCTTAAAATAAGACAACAGTGAAGTTTGCCACACTGATTGACTCTTCCTTTCATGAGAAATTTCTCTGTAGCATGTGATGCTGCTTGATAGCATTTTACCCACAGTAGAACAACTTTCAAAATTGGAGTCAATCCTCTCAAACCCTGCCCCTACTATATCAGCTAAGTTTATGTAATAGTCTAAATTCTTTGTTTTCATTTCAACAATGTTCATAGCATCTTCATCGGGAGTAGATTCCATCTCAAGAAACCACTTTCTTTGCTAGTCATGGAGATTAGAGATAAAAATGGTTTAACCAAAAGGGAGGTTTTATTTCCCTCTCATATAAGTCTGTGGTTTAGCAGTGCAGTGATAGTAATGATAGCTCTATGGTGGCCTTCTGGACCCAGACACCTCCTGTATTCATATCCCTTCATTATTAAGAGTATGACTACAATCCTCAAGGTTGCCTCATGATCCAAAAAATCTTCCAACAAAGAAAACCCAGCATGGTACTGTCATAAAAACAGATACATAGACCAATAAAACAGAATAGAGAGCCCAGAAATAAACTTCTATATATGGCAAACTAATCTTGGACAAGGGCACCAAGAATATACAATGGGGAAAAGACAGTCTTTTCCATAAATGGTGCTGGGAAAACTGGATATCCACATGCAAAAGAATAAAATTGGACCCTTATCTTATACCATACACAAAAATCAACTTAAAATAGACTAAAGACTTAAATATAAGACCTGAAGAAAGCATAGGGCAAAAGCTCCTTGACACTGATCTTGGCAATGATTTTTTTGGATATGACACAAAAAGCACAGGAAACAAAATTTAAAAAATAAACAAGTGGGACTACATCAAACTAAAAGGTTTCTGCATAGCAAAAGAAACAATCATCAAAATGAAAAGGCAACCTCAGAATAAAAGAATATTTGCAAACCATATATCTGATAAGGGGTTAATATCCAAAATATATAAAGAACTCATAAAACTCAATAGCAAAAAAACAAATAACCCAATGAAAACATGGTCAAAGGACTTAAATAGACATTTTTTCAAAGAAGACATACAAATGACCAACAGGTATATGAAAAGGTCCTCAACATCACTAATCAGGGAAATATAAATCAAAACCACAATGAGATATCAACTAACACTTGTTAAAATGGCTATTATCTTAAAAAATAGCTAACAAATGCTGGTGAGAATGTGGAGGAAAGGGAACCCTGGTACACTGTTGTCTAAAAAGTTAAATTGGTGAAGCTATTATGGAAAACAGTATAGAGGGGGGTGCCTCAAAAAATTAAAAATAGAAATACCATATGACCCAGTAATCTCACTTATGGGTATTTATCCAAGGGAATTGAAATCAAGATCTCAAAGAGATAACCTGCCCTCCTATGTTCCTTGCAGCACTATTCACAAAAGCCAAGATGTGGAATCAACCT
Source organism: Eulemur rufifrons (assembly GCF_041146395.1). Taxonomy (NCBI): domain Eukaryota; kingdom Metazoa; phylum Chordata; class Mammalia; order Primates; family Lemuridae; genus Eulemur; species Eulemur rufifrons. The sequence continues at coordinate 132,165,846 of NC_091012.1, forward strand.
AAGTGTCCATCAGTGGATGAATGGATAAAGAAAATGTGGCATATATATACAATGGAATATGATTCAGCTATTAAAAAGAAAGAAATCCTGCCAACAACATGGATGGACTTGGAGGGCATAAACACAGAAATACAAATACTATATGATCTCATTTATACGTGGAATCTAAAATAGTCAAACTCATAGAAGCAGAGAGTAGAATGGTGATTACCAGAGGCTGGGAGGAGGGGACTATGGGGAGATGTTGGTCAAGGAGTACAAAGTTTCAGTTGTGCAAGATGAATAAATTCTGGAGATCTAATGTATAGCACGGTGACTGTAGATAACAATACTGTACTATATACTTGAAATTTGCTAAAAGGGTAGATCCCAAGTGTTTGCACTACAAAAAAAAAAAACTATGTGAGGTAATAAATACATTAATTATCTTGATTGTGGTGATTGTTTCACAATGTATACGTATATAAAATCATCAAGTTGTATACTTTAAATATATACAAAAAATTACTCCTAGGAATATTTGCATTTCAAAAACAAATGCTCAAAATAAAAAATAAACAAGCGGGACTACATCAAACTAAAAATGTTTACTTATTAAGAAACTCTCATGATATCCCAAGCCTCCATTATTCAAGATTTTTACAGAAAATATGGTTTTAGAAATAAGAAAAGATAAAAAGCCTGGGTGTGGTGGCTCATGCCTGTAATCCCAGCACTTTGGGAGGCTGAGGCAGGAGGATCTCTTGAGGCCAGGCGTTTGAGATCAGCCTGGGCAACATAGTGAGATCTCATCCCTACAAGAAACTTTTTAAAAAATTAGCAGGGTGTGATTGTTCACACCTGTAGTCCCAGCTACTTGGGAGGCTGAGGTAGGAGGATCACTTTAGCCCAGGAGTTTGAGGTTGCAGTGAGCTATGATACACCACTGCACTCCAGTTTGGTCAACAAAAAGAGGTAGTCCTTTCACCTATTCATTCATTCACCAAATATTTATTAGCAAGTATAATATGCAAACATTCTGGTAGGCATTGGGGTGAGAGTGGAGAATAAGACAGACAGGGTCATAATCCTCATGCAACTGCAGTCCCATATCTGGGTTTAAATGCTTTATATAATGGCCTTACCATAAATTCACATTAATTAATTTAAATTTTTCTCTGAAAAAATCCAGCATGCTCTCCTTAGTTATTAGACATTGTGATCATTTATTTTTGTTTCTTTGCCAGTGTCATGGGGAAAATATAATTTCTCCTCAACCATCATTAAATTCATAGTTGGGACAGACCCCCGTAAAAAAAGACAGATTAACAAGAGAAAAACGAGCAAGTTTATTAACGCACATCACATGGGAGAAACTTCAATGAAAGGTAACTCAAAGCAGTGGCTCAAAACTCTGGCTTATGTAAGATCTTCAACAAAGAACAATAAATTTTAGAAAAGTGACAAGACAAAGAACAGTTTCAGACTTCCAGAGGCAGGAAACTGTGGTAAGGTAAATACACGGGAGTAAACTAATGGAGCAAGATTTGTTTGCAGATTCCTCTGGTGCTGTCTCTGAGCTGATGAGAGCTGTCTCCAGTAAAGGAGAATTTATATCCTGTCTTTAGGTGGAAAGAGGGGTGGGAGGGGACAGAAAGAGCTCTTCCTCTGTTTGCTGCTTCTTAATTCCTTTTAGCTCAAAAATATTTATGTCAAAGAGGTATATTTTGGTGCTACACATTCTGGTTTCCTTCACCGGCCAAACAGAAAATACAAAGGAATTTTATGCTATTAGCCCAGATTGAAAGGACTGTTAAAATAACCCACAGAGATCTGGGAAGAAAAACCTGATATCCTAAGCAAAGCCAAGACATTACATGACCATTAAGTCCACAAAGGACCTCACTTATATCTGTTCTAAGCCACAACCACCCGGGGGAGGGTGAGAAATTGCACAAGCCAGAACTGACCTCTTTCTAGTCCATCTGAGTTGGTCTTAGGATGGGATCATGAATTCCATTGATCAGGCTGTGAGCCCTCTCTGCTCCTTATTTTATAATGTGATAACTGGGCCTTTCATACATCTTCCCTGATATAATCAGTGTGCCGTTTTTATTTTTTTATTTTTTGAGACAGGGCCTCACTCTGTCACCCAGGCTAGAGTGCAATGGCATCATCACAGCTCACTGCAGCCTCCAACTCCTGGGCTCAAGCCATCTTCCTGCCTCAGCCTCCCAAGTAGCTGGGACTACAGACACGTACCACCACACTAGGCTAATCTTTTATTTTTTGTAGAGATGGGGTCTCACTATGTTGCCCAGGCTGGCCTGAACTCTTGGCCAGAAGCAATCCTCCCAGACTGGCCTCCCAAAGTGCTAGGATTACAGGCGTGAGCCACCGCACCCAGCCAGTGTGCCATCTTTTGAGAAAGGCATCACTACCTCCATTTTGCAGATGAGAAAATGAGGATTAGGAGAATAAAGTCATTTGCACAAGATTACCCCTAGTACAAGTGCTGATGCCAGCATTTTAAAACCCAAATTTAGGCCGGGCACAGTGGCTCACGCCTGTAATCCTAGCACTCTGGGAGGCCGAGGTGGGCGGATCGTTTGAGCTCAGGAGTTCGAGACCAGCCTGAGCAAGAGCGAGACCCCACCTCTACTAAAAATAGAAAGAAATTATATGGACAGCTAAAAATATATATAGAAAAAATTAGCCGGGCATGGTGGCGCATGCCTGTAGTCCCAGCTACTCGGGAGGCTGAGACAGGAGCATCGCTTGAGCTCAGGAGTTTGAGGTTGCTGTGAGCTAGGCTGACGCCACGGCACTCACTCTAGCCTGGGCAACAGAGTGAGACTCTGTCTCAAAAAAAAAAAAAAAAAAAAAAAAAAAAACCCAAATCTTCCTGCCTCCAGAGCTTCTATTATTTTCCCTATAACACACTGCCTTCTGGATCATAAGTTTGTGCAATTAGAATAAACATCTTTCTAATTCTGGTATCAGAATGGAAGGTGTTCTTTTTATTTGGACAAGAAGAATCAAGAGAGGACTTAACTGGTTCTTGGAGTTGACAACAGTGGAAATAGCAGCAATGACAACAGAGAATTGGGTAAATCATTTATTTTTTTCTAGCATCTAAGTGTCTTCAGATGATAAACAAAACAGGAATGATGAAACAGAAAAAGAGCAAAGAGACACTAGACAAATTAATTTAGTGTTTATGACAACTTGGCAAAGGAATACTGAAAATTCTTATTATTAATAGTATATTTCTTTTTTTTTTTTTTTAAGAGATGAGGTCTCGCTATATCACCCAGGCTAGAGTGCAGTGGCTATTCATAGGCACCATCATAGCTCACAGCAACCTCAGACTCCTGGGCTCAAGGGATCCTCCTGTCTCAGCCTCCAGAGCAGCTGGGACTACAGGTGCATGCCACCACGCCCGGCTCTCAGCTCTCTTATTAGTATATTTCTCATCTACGTTAACAAGACTATTACGCAAACACTCAGAAACTATAAACAACCAAAATATTCATAGACAGGACTATGGATATATGAATTGTGTAATTTACCAAATGGAATACAAGAGCACTAGTAAAAAGGAATGAATGTCAACCACAGACAATGATATGGATGAGCCAATGAATGTTAGAAACCTGAAGGAAAAAAACACTACATACATTAGGATGCCATTTGTGTAAAGCTCAAAAACAAGCAAAACTAAACAAATTGCTTAGAAATGCATCTATGTGTGGTAAAAGTATTTTATTTTTAAAGAAGGGGAATATAAAATTCAGGAGACCAGTTATTTTTGGTGGGAGAGGCAGAAATTGTGGAGGAGAACCCAGATATTAATGGTCCAGCCCCTGTGTATTTATGTTTCAATATTCTTCACAACTTGCATATATATTATATATTACATTTATCATTTTATATAAATATAATATGTAATAAAATTTAAGATAAAAAATATATTTGCTATCATAATATTGTGGGGCAAATTCTTGAGAGATCTTAAAATCAATCTATTTTCCTTGATAAGTTAAGGATTTATAAGAATTGAGAAGAGAGACCAAGTAGAGTCTAAATTTTGATGCAAAGAACCCACAATGCATTTCACCAGCTAACCTTTAGAGCACTCCTATCTGCTGATACGCAAGATCGCCTTCCCATTTCCACTCCAAACACCTCAGAGTTACTGAACTGGCTCCTTTCCTTTCCACCAGATAAGACCATTTGACATATTATGTAACCACTTTGACATTTTATCTTTTGATTCACCAGGACAAATCTTCAGTCTGGAACATCAGACAGGCATTTTTCAAAGACTGGGAAAATAATGAACATTATCGGCAACTTCCCGCCATTCTTTGTGTCCTTGATGTTCCAAGGTGAGAGTTCAGGAACTAAGTGGGGAGTATTGGAAAAGCCTTCTGGGCCAGGATTTATGTTTGGGAGTTTGCTTTCTCAGTACAGTACCCTGCACATTTATGAACTGTTTTCAAGGAGAAATGGAATCATCTGACATGTTCCTGACTTGGTTTTTAATCCCTCTTACCGTCATGTTAAGAAAGATGGGGAGTGGAGAGGGAGAAGGGGAAATGTAGAAGGAAGAAAAGAAGGAGTGAAATGGGGAGGGAGAGGAGGGGTGAGGACTGTGGGGAGGGAGGGAGGAAGGGAGAATAAAGTCACACACTGAGCAGCCACAGTTCCACATACCATGCTCAATTATTTCCATATAGTACATCTCATTTACTTCTCACAGCCTTGTGAGGTAGGTCAGGAAGCTCATAACTAATAAAGCTAGAAGCCTTAGAGCCACACAGTCAATAAGTGATTGGATTTAACTCCAGATCTTTCTGACTCTGAAGCCAAGCTCTTCTGGGAATCAGAACCCCAGAAGGCAGTAATGCATTAAGGAGCAGCAGCCTGGAGCACAGCAATAAGATGGGGACCCCAAAGACGTGGACATCAAAAAGTCTCATCTCACCAAAAAGAAGAGCATTTGATCATTCTTGAGTAGTCTTGCTAATGATTTCATTGAACAGAAGGTAAACAAAAGAAATGGAACTCACACTTGCTTCTAAAGAATTGGGACCTAGCACTCTGGGAGGCCAAGGCGTGAGCATCACTTGAGGCCAGGAGTGGTCATGAGTGTCCAGGCCTTAAGTCAAAGAAGAAAAGGGAGCTCTTAACCTTTCTGTATAATCTATTCCAGGTTCCCAATGCAAGTGAGCAGTTAGAATATGCTAGGAATAGAAGGATGCTTTTATTATGCAGCATCCTGCCAGGAAACAGATGACACATTCACATGGGGTAAGTGAGAAGGGCTTAATGAAGGACTCTCTGTAAGGGCAAGGACAAGGGTAAGAGAAACTAACAAGGTACATTACCCTGGGGTTAACAACTTCCTGAGAACTGAGCTCTGGGAGAAGGCTGCCCAGGCACCATGGCCATCAAGACAAGAATGCAGCTATGACAACCCACAGGGAGGCAGGGTGAGAGTCAGAATATCACCCACCCTTATCTACTGCCCTCCTCCAAGTCTTGCTTGAGCTTCTCATTGCCAGAGGGCAAATGAGCCCAGTGATGTGGCCCATGGAGCAAGGCAGAGAAAGATGGAGAGCAGACCTGAAGAAGCAAAAAGAGTAGTCAGCACAATTGTTCTAAAATTATGAGTAGGCCAGGCACGGTGGCTCATGTCTGTAATCCCAGCACTTTGGGAGGCCAGGGCAAGAGGATTGCTTGAGGCCAGGAGTTTCAGACCATCCTGGGCAATATAATGAGACCCCGTCTCTATAGAAAAATTAAAAAATTAGCAGGGCATGGTGGCGTGTGCCTGTAGTCCCAGCTACTCAGGAGGCTGAGGCAGGAGGATCTCTTGAGCCCAGAAGTTGGAGGCTGTAGTGAGCTATGATTGCACCACTGCACACCAACCTGGGTGAGAGAGTGAGACTCCATCTCTAAAAAAACAAAAAATAAAACAAATTTTAAAAAATAAAATTATGAGTATATGCAAGGACTTAGCTAAAGGATATTCCTCACAGCATTATTGGTAAAAGCAAATACATGGAAATGACCTAAATATTAGATTGGGGAAAAAGTGATTTGATATCCACATTAGGGCAGAGACTATCTTACCTATTTTTGTATATAAACTACGGCAATTGGAATAGTGCCTTGCATAGAAAATACTCATTAAACATTAAAAATGTTAGCATGGGGTTATATTTACTGATATGGAAAGATGTTCACGATCTGGTTAAAAAAGAGACAGATCACAAAATTATGTAGTAATGATTCCATTTTGTTTGATAGCTAGCAACATAGATACAAGGTGTAGGTCTGGAAAAACACACATAGAGATGGTTAGAGTGATTAATGATGCTCTGAGGGAGACTGTTTTGTTTTGGTTTCGTTTCGTTTTTTGTGCTTCAGTTTCAGATTCTTCTGTAATGAATACAAACTGTTTTTGTAATAAGAAAAATACATCTTTTTTTTCTACTTCACTTATAAAACAGTGTTTGTTTTCCTGGTGTTTTCCTTTGCCTTCCCTGTGTCATCTCTTGCTCCATAACCTTGAGAGTGGCGGCAGATGGCAGGGCAGGCGTGTGGGTGGAGGGGCGAGGAGGGAATCCCACCATATGGGAATCATGACTCAGCTTTCACAGCTTGCTGAGCACTGAGGACTGGAATACAGAAGAGTGGAAGGGGCCTAGAAAAACCTCCTGCTCCCAAGGCTCGAATCCTAGGAAGCTGAGATTTATAGTACATGCTGAGGATGGCTAAAATGTATTTATTTTTAAGTTATATTGGAAGCAAGATAAACAAGCAGGGAAGAAGGGAAGAGCAATCACTGCTAAGGAAAGATGTCACGTTACCAGATAGCAGGGAAGAGAGGCCTTCAATTCCCATTTTACTTTAAGCTCAATCATAAATAAGACTTTCTTCTCCTTAATCTCTTTCTTGGCCACCATCATCATCATCACCGGCAATGTCAGCATCATCACTACCATTATCATCGTCACATCCTCCAAAATCACCATCTCCATTCCAGAGAGTAAACATCCTATGAACAGCAAGTATGTCTTATCCTTGAATATATGCTGGAACATTTAGCACATGATCCCATATAATTCAGTAAACATGAATTGAATTGACAACTTTTATCAAATGAGCAGATAACATGAAGCTGGTAGGAAGAGGTAATATATTGGATGAAAAGTTTGTAAACTTCTTTGAGCCAACATTTCAAAGGGCAAAAACTTTTGAGTCATGTACCCCCCCCATGTTTATATGTATTTATTTATAAATTTTATACATGTTCTGGTACTACAGTCCAATGTTATATACATGAACATACACATAAATTAAAAATTTTTAATGTTGCCATGAAAAAGATACTATTTGGGTGTTTGTATACCCTGCATGGGAAACCACTGTTACAGATAACAGTATCAGAATCAGAAGTTTTTGAAACAAACCTCTAAAAGGAGCTGTAACTGACAACAGGAGATTAAATACAGATGAAGATCAAATGCTACATTTAAATTCCCAGACTGAGCCCAAGTTGAGGAATTTAACATGCAAGTACACTCTTGTAATACCAAGACATCACCACCAGATGACTTCTAGCTCTAGAAATTTAATATGGGTGGACTGAGCAATAAGCAGCATTTAAAGAAAAGCCAACCTTGACAATTATTCAAATGTACCAGATGGTGCCCTGTTCTTGCTACTATCACTATTTAACATTGCTGTATTAAATTACTGTATTTTCTTTCTAGGGATTTCTTGGAACAAAATAAGGTTTCAGAGGGCAGGTTTCAATATGTGTCTGCTTGTATCCCTTTTGGAAACTGCCTTACTACCAAGGCAATCAGAAATTTTCAATTATCCAAGAGAGAGCCCTGTTTCTCATCCTTATGTGGACCAATAGCCCAGCTCTGGGTTACTGGTTATTAACCACAGCAGAAGGGGAGGAGGGCTGGTTTCCTTGCACAATTCCACCCAAACCTGGACATTGATGTCATAATTTGAGATCAGACTAGGGAATTCTGCAGAAGCTGTCACTCCCAAAGAGTGGGGTTGGGGCAACCAGAGTGTGCCCTGAGTAAAATAACTCTTGGGCCACAATGGCTTTATGGAAAGTGATATGACAAAGTACAAAGAACAAAGGCTCTGGAGTCAGGCAGATCTGGGAAGGAATCCTCCATCTCCTGCCGATGGCCTCTGTGACATTGGGCAAGCTACCCAACTTCCTTGTCATAAAACGCAGTTAGTAAAATGTCATAGTATCTTTGAGGCTTATTGTGAGCACTGGAGACGACATTTATGGTGCATCAGGCACAGGACCCAGGCTCTCCATTTACTTGGTCCTGCCTGTGGATGTGAATATCTCAGGCACTTGTTAAAAATACAGATTCTCACATTTCTCCCCTACAGATTAGGATGGCATAAACCCATGGTGGGTCCTAGCCTCTGGGGAATCTGTATTTTATAAGAAGTTTCTCTTCTTTCCCAAGTGATTCTTATTGTCAAAGAAGCTTAGGATCTCCCCCTTCCCACAGTTATTTACCATTATTGTGACCATTGCCACAGCTATTTTGTTACTTCCTGCCCATCCCAATGGCACAGCTCCCCCGTAGGGGGCCATGGTGATGGAATCTTCCCACTTTCTTCCACCAAAGGCACTGC